>NW_016803270.1:370272-463862 GCF_001698545.2 Rhinopithecus bieti | reverse complement strand
TATATATATATATATATATAAATTAGGCAGGCATGGTCAGGGGCGCCTGTATTCCCAGCTGCTTGGGAGGCTGAGGCAGGAGAATTGCTTGAGCCTGGGCGGAAGGGCTGCAGTGAGCCGAGATCGAGCCACTGCACTCCAGCCTGGGCAACAGAGTCAGACTCAGTCACACACACACACACACACACACACACACACACACACACACACACACAATATGGCAGCCTACACTTGATCTATTAATAATATAACTGTTAGTAAAATAAACCTAATAAGGCCCATGCTTAATTGCTAGTTCATTAAATTTCTAAGTTGAGGCTATAACCTTTCTGAAGTTAGCCTATCGAGATGGCTTCTGACCTTCAAAAAAGTTCCTAAAGAATCCCCAACGTATCCCTGTGGTTTCTGTAGGGAAAGCCCACTAACATGTTCTAGAATGCATTTTGAATTCTTGAAAGTTAAGCATGTGGCTAGGTGTGGTGGCTCACGCCTGTAGTCTCAGCACTTTGGAAGGCCATGGTGGGCGGATCACTGAAAGTCAGGAGTTCGAGACCAGCCTGACCAACATAGCAAAACTCCGTTCTACTAAAAACACAAACAATTAGCCGGGCTTAGTGGGGCATGCCTGTAATCCCAACTATTCAAAAGGATGAGGCAAAAGAATCGCGTGAACCCAGGAGGCAGAGGCTCCAGTGAGCCAAGATCAGTGAATTTTATTAATAAAGCAAGACAAATGCATTCTACAAATACAAACAAAAAAAGACAAAAATGACAAAGAACTACAAATGGGAGAGAACATTAGTTCCGGTTAGGGTAAGCCTCATGAGATAGGTAGAGGTCAGCAGGATTAGAAGTTGGCGTCCATATGGACAGGCAAAGAAGGTGAGAGCAGCCCAAGTGAGGAGAAAGTATTTGCAAAATTGGTCACTGGGCTGGGAAAGGACAGACGTGTCCATGCAGCAGTTAATGGAAATCAATGGTACTAAACACGTGTTCTAGGAAAGCCTATGTATCAATCCATGAGCAATATAAACAACAACAAAAAAATCAACAAGATCTCTTCCCACTATCTTGACTAATGAGATGGCATCTAACCCTGGATTTCTTTATTGCTTATTTATTTTAATAAAATTCAATCACAGTTTATCAACCTCCAACATGGAACTCATACCGTATTACCTGAAACTATATATGTAGCTTAGCTTTTTTATATTCCCCTTAACATACCAAGCCATATTAAGGAGATATAAAAACTGCCCTGCAGATTCTGGTGTCAGACAACCTGAGTATATTCTGGGCTCTAAGATTTGGAGCGTCCTAAGGTTAATTCTTTGTTCTTCCCCTTTCAATAGGATAATATCACCAACTAAGTCAAGTTTGTCCAACCTGAGACCTGTGGGCCGCATGTAGTCCAGGCTGGCTTTGAATGTGGCCCAACACAAATTCCTACCTAAACTTTCTTAAAACATTATGAAATTTTTGCGATTTATTTATTTATTTGTTGGCTTATCTGCTACCATTAGTGTTAGTGTATTTTATGTGTGGCCCAAGACAATTCTTCCAATGTGGGCCAAGGAAGCCAAAATATTGGACATGCCTGAACCAAGTCATGAACATTTTAAAGATTAAATAAGATAATCCACATAAAGAGTTTCGCACAATAACTGATGAATAAATGCCAGTCATAGATAGGACTGCAATGTTATAAGCAATGTTAAGCATTAGAGGTAAAAGAAACTGTCTTCTATTTTTTGTGAGCCTGTATAAATCACGTATAGTTCCTGATAGAAGTAATGTATCTCCTTCAGGAAAAGAGAAAGAATCATACTGTATGCACAGGTACCATTCCTGTGGTTTAAAGTGGATACAAGATGGTTTGCTCCAAAATCAACCCTGAGAAAGCCCAAAATGAAAGCGGGCATTGGACTTGGATTTGTGGTGAGATCATTACTGCTCCCCTCCTCCCCATTTCTAGGCATTGACAAAATAGGCAAAGATTTCACAGACCTAGAACCTTAAAAAATTCATTAAGAAACACTAATAAAAACAGCAAAAGCCTATCATGGAGTTTTCCTTGAGCAATACTATGTGACAAGAACTAGCAATATTCAAAAAGCCTAAAACAGATCCTTGGCCATCAAAAGGTAGAAAGGCAGAGACTGTACCCCATCAATTTCTTAAATTATCATGTTAATATTAAGCCTTTTACAACTCAAAATGATACTGCATAACTGGAGCATAAAGAGAGGCACAGATGTGAGAGCACGCATAAAAAATTAATAAACAATATTTTAAACTAAACTATGCTTTTAACTTAGTTTGGGAAACTCATATTAGAAAAAAAGTCCAAGTATAACTAGAAGTCAGACACATGTAAAAGTACATACGACTTCCTTTCCTTCTTTTTTTCTTTTTGGAGACAGTGTCTCGTTTTGTCACCCAGGCTGGAGTGCAGTGGCACAATCTCGGCTCACTGCAAGCTCCGCCTCTTGGATTCACGCCACTCTCCTGCCTCAGTCTCCCAAGTAGCTGGGACTACAGGCGTCCGCCACCATGCCCAGCTAATTTTTGTATTTTTAGTAGACACGGGGTTTCACCTTGTTAGCCAGGATGGTCTCAATCTCCTGACCTCGTGATCCACCCACCTCGGCCTCCCAAAGTGCTGGAATTACAGGTGTGAGCCACCGTGCCCAGCATGATTTCCTTTTTTAAGGTGACTCCCAGTTGCCATGTCATGCTACCATAAAGACACAGCTTGTGAACTGAAATGCACCTTGCATTTCATAACAGAATACCACATCAAAAGATGCATCTTTCCCTCTGGTGACTGAGAAGTTCACAGTCGATCATCAGTTTCCTCAACAGGACTGACTACATGTTTTTTGCTGTTTATTTTTAACTTTTTGGTAGAGATGAGGTCTTGCTATGTTGCCCAGGCTGGTCTTAATCTCCTAAGCTCAAGTGATCCTCCCGAAGTGCTAGTATTACAGGTGTGAGCCACTGCACCTGCCACTGACTACATGTTTTGAAAGAACATCCCTATCTTTACTACTTAAAGCATCATTTTCCATCTCAGATTGTCTTAGACATTAATAGATTAGTTTGTGTGCAAAGTCACTGTGTTTTCCAAAATATTCTGATATTTATCCTAAACCATAAAGGAATAGCTCTTCCCCTAAGGATCACATTGTAAATACTTCCTCCTTTTGCATTTATCCTATAACTATTTCATGGTACAGATACCAAACGGGTGTGTGTGTCTGTGTGTGTGTGTAAATGACTGCGGATCTATTTTGTTTTATAGATCTTTTCCATCTACTTTGACATATGGTGCCCATTTACTTTTGTAAGTAAATGGGCAATTGTTATAAATACTATGTAACTTATCCTTTTAAAGTTACTAATTTGAAGTACCTTCTTTAACATACATGCACATACCTATACACATCATGTCTGTTTCTGTAACCCTTAATCTGTTTAAATGATCTATTTGTTTACCACTATAACAATGCCATGCTGTTTTAGGTATTGTAGCTTTACATTATACTCTGCCACAATTACTGTCTTTTCAAAGAGTAGTATAAATTGCTATTGTACCCCATTTATTTAGAATCAATTTGTCCAATTTCCCCTTGTCTAATCTACCCCCAACACATAAATATCAGTGTGATTTTGATTAGATATAATTGCCCTATTTATATTGTAAACCAAAAATTAAAGCTAGGAATTGTCTACAATACACGCTTATTAATGCGGAATATTCTCAAGGTTGTTTACTGATTTTCCTCCAAGATGTAATTTGTCATCCGGTTTCAGAATTGTGGAATATTTATAGGAGGATCACTTGAGCTCAGGAGGTCAAGGCTGCAGTGAGCTGTGAAACATGGTGAGATTCTAGACTTTAAAAAAAAAAAAAGAAGGAATATTTGAAAATAACATTTTGTTTATTAGTTCAAAGTTTTCTGTTTATAAAGCTGTACAGAAAATGAAAACTGTTTATTATGTTATTTCAATTCTTTATATTCTTACTTTTTTTAGTCGACAACGTAAAAATTTTTGGAAAGGGACATACCAACATTACCTACTATGGAAACGACTTTGCTAAAATTTCCATTTATAATAGTTTGAGAATGTTTTTGTGCTATGTAGTTTGATGAAAAAAGGAAACAAGATCCTGATTGTTAGAATTTCTACCATGTCAATATAAAATGCCCTTTTTACTCCCATGTAGCGCATCACCACAGAGACTGATAGAGTGAACCTTCCTTTCATTGTATTATTTCTGCCTGCTGGAACTAAGCTTACTCTTTTATCCCCAGTCTGTCTCAGGACTTGTTTTCTTAACAGGATGCAACTATGCTTGCATTTTAATGTGAGCTGTGAGGCCTTAACTTTTGGTAAGAGAAATTCTCTCTTTTATAGTTATTCTAACAACTATGCTTAGCCTAATACTGACACGTCACTTTAATTTTCCTGGGTATACTTTTTTAACTGTATTCTCTTAGCCCTCCCTTTTTTTCCATGACTGAATCAAGTTTTTTAACTTTTCTTTCCATTTTGTGGCCACTTATAATTGAGCATTTCATAAGTCATGAAATACTCTGCATATATGTAAAACAACTAAGCTTTAGTCCTCATTTTGCAGGTGAATAGGAAATCCCTCTCTTTTTTGTGTCTGTCTGATCAAAATTAATCACAAAATATACTCCATTTTGGGTGGTAACAATAAGTCACCTTAAAATAAGACCACTTTGGCATTTAATAAACCCATGTATTAAATATTATGAGCCAGGAAAAGGCAGGGCAAGTAACTTCATATTAAATTAGTAAGAAGTTAGTTCCATGTATCTTTCCAACATCTCTGCATCCTTCAAAAGACAAAGCTCTTACCGTTTCTTTTGGAATCTGCATCTGGCTTGGCTCTGCATTCTAGAAGAATTGAAGAAAAACATAAATACAGACTGACCAAAGCCATCTTCAACACATAGGGACACAATGATTTATTTTAAAGAAAATTTTGTTGATTCTTAAAATCCACAAAACGTATCAAGGGTAATTATATGATGGCTGATATAATGCTCTGTCTTCCAACCTTTTGCTGATGTGTGTGTTTATGTGTATGTTTTAAGAAATTTTTCTAGATATACATCTTTACTTGCTCATTCATAGTACATCATGAATTTATTATTTGGAGGAAAAGAAGTCTCACCAAACTGCTTTCCTAATCATGGCACTGTTTCTAATTTTGCTTTTAAATTTTCCCAATCAACAAAGTTTTAAGGTACAGAATCATTTGATAGCTAGACCAGATAATAACAGTTTGAACTACCGTCTGAACCACCAGCTTTATACTTTAAAAGGTTGCACAGGAAATAAATGTGATTTTTTTTTCATATAATGTTGACTTGCCTTAATTGCGTAGGAACTTACAAGGATGATTTATAAAAAAGGCACAGATTGATAAAAGTATTTAGATTCAGACACAGAATTTAAACACAGACCCCCCAAACAGAGGAAAATAGTTATGTCTACTAGATTCAAAGATTATTTTTAAATGCCCCCTCCCTTTAAGTTTTCAGGATTTTATTCTTTTAAATTTTGAAAAGCAGCTGCAACATGCATAATAGACTGACGGCCTACTGGCGTACTCCTTAATGAAAAGCTCACAAGCAATAAATTACATAACCAAGAAAAAAAAACAGTAGGTAGCAGAAGGGAAAAACAGAAGCCTGGAAGATCAAAATTGGACAAGAAGAACCTGAATAACCCTAAGCTGGCTATATGCTGGCACTAACTCTGGAAAAGGCTGCTTAAGAGCAGTGTCTAAGCTTTGGCAATCTAATAATGCTAACTAGTGCACTCTGAGACACTGAGGAAGAATGAAAGCTTCAGCAAATCACATGGAAAGCTAGTTGTTTTTTTTTAAGTGCTCATTTACAATTTAATAGAGACATCTCCAGATTTAGGATCAGGTGGCATTTTAAGCTCAAAATTGGATAACAGTGGGGGGAAAACGAAAAACTGAATTTAAATTGAGAAATAATGCATTAAACATTTTAAATATAAAGAAGTTTTCATAATTTATTCAAAATCTACTTAAAACAAAAGTGTTCACTTTTCAACCCTATCACAGTCTGAAATTTCCACAAAATCCACATTAAGTTTTAAGACAAGTGTGTAACCAGGGGATGAGATATTATGACTAAAATTTACTTTCATTTATAATATTTATAGAAATATATAGTTTATATAGAGAACAAAATATAGTTATTGTATGTATAAATAAAATATAAATTTTATCATAACACATCCATACTTTAAGACAGAACTTAAGAGAATTTGGGCTATATGATAAATTTGGAAACCTCATTCCTAAAACCTTGTCACTCTAGATTATACAAATTAATTTTTGTTTAGAGCTAAGAGCTAGATGAAGAGGATGTATTCCAAAAGGATCCAAGTAGAATCTGTTTTGAAATATTTAAAATACCACTTGTACTTGAAATAAAACAACTTTCTTACCACATTAGAAGACAAAGGCAACTCCGCCAATTATGTCATTTTTATATATAAATGAAACCTAGCACTTTTGCAGAAAAACACTCAGAACATGTACATCTAAGACATTTATTTCATTCACACCAATACCATGTAAATCTTCATATGTATTAATGTATGCATGGAAAGTGAAGGAGATACGTTGCAAAAGTTGTAAATGTCTTTTCACTTCCTTCATTTATGTCATCCTAAATAACATGACCTATATTTGTATAATTAATAGCCATGAGGCTTATTGCCACTTAGGGGTTTTTATTTTTAATAATATTTTTTTAAAAGGTACTCCTTTTCACACAACAGTAAGGAAGCAAGCATCTGTTTGGCTTACTGACACGTACTATGAAAATTTGAAATATGAAAATTTGTCATATGTAGTGTGGAAGATGGCAAGCTTTCAGCGACAGTCTGTGGAGTGACAGTTCTGAAATAATCAGCGTCTCTGTATTCAGTCAGTCCATCTGAGGGTGTACAGTGATGAACATTTGATGCCCTCGAAAATATCCCTACAGTCTGATGTTTAAATACCCCTCCATTCATTACTGAGGATATCCATTTCTGAAATGAAGGGAGTATTAGAGAAAAGAATGTTTGTATTCAGTGAGGGCTGAAAGATATGTAAGATCTAGAAACTCCTTGGAAAATGTCTCAATAAACATTTGCCACCAGACAACTAACCCAGACCCCTGGCTGCTGCATATCAGAAATCTTTCATCTACTCTAAATTTACACACCAGTTCCCTTGGGTGGAAGGCGTCTTCCTGGCGAAAGACCAGAAGGCTCACAGTTCCTTCCATCTTGGTGCTTCTCAACAGGGAAACAACTTCCTCTTGGGATTTGCCCGCTAAATCTACTCCATTTACCTAAAACAAAACAAAACAAAAGTTTTCAGCTGTAATCCTGTGGAAACAACAGGAAAAAAACACACACACACTCTAGGACTAGCCATATCTGCTATGGAACATAACTCATTTCACACACAATTCTGCCATGATCTGGGAACCACTAAGACTTTGTGAATAATAAAGAAACTAAGACCAGATACCTGGAAGTAAGAAAGGAAGTTGTGAGTCTTTTAGTGTTTGTCATTAAACCCAAAGTGACAATCACCAGGGCACTGACAAGTAACAAGTAATAAATAATTCAAAAATGTCAAGTTAACACAAAACTTACTGGCTTAGAACTGAGATATTTTGATAGCCTTGTGCATCATAGATTTTCTTATACCAAAATAAAAAGTTGTTGCTCTTATAAAGATTAATAAAACACACCAAAATATTTTGGTACAGTATTTTCACTTTCAATGAAATTTTGCTGATAAATATAATAAAATGTTTACCTCTAAAAGGTAAACATTAAACACAGCTACAAAACAATATTTTTTAGTAGGGAAGCAATTTCACATGACATTTTTTCAATGTTATGAGAGAATTCAAGCAGGAAAAAAATTTAAAACAACTTGTTCTTACGGAATCTTTTATCTAACAGGAAGTATAACATCATTATCAGAAAGCACTATATATTCCACAGAAATGAGAGCATATGTTTCCTTTAAAAGGTGTTCTACAATTTTTTCTTTAGACAAAAATGACATTTTGTCCAAGGCAAATAAGTTTATAACTTAAATTGCAGTATCAAAATTTTCCTGTAGTTAAAATATATTTCAGAACATTTCCCCTTCTGAAAAAAAATCAACCTCATATAGCTCAAGGTACTACTATTAAGGAATTGCAGACAGGAGGACTGAATTCAAGTCCCAGCGGAGACTTACAAAATAAAACAAGCTACGACTACACACATGGGCTAATGTACCACTCAATTTATACCCCCAGGACAAGCGGCCTTTTCAGGAAGCAGGACCCTAAACATAATTTGTACTCAAACAAAAGAAAGTGAAAAAAAATCTAGATGATTAAGTCACTTGATACTTAAATTTTCTCTGTATGATTCTAATTATCTGGACACTCAGAGAAAATGCACATAAGTATCAATAGTGTATAGCTGCAACTGCAGATACTAGAAGGTTGGGCTTAAAACATGCAAAAAAGAAGTTTCCATTTTAACACAAAGATGACAGCTATGGAAATAAAGCCTAACCCTAAAGACATACAGGTTGCAGGTCTTTCTCATTGTTTTAAAATAAAAAGGTTTTTCTGATATGTTGAAAGTAAAGAGATTATGTAATAAAAGAAAAAAGTGACTCAATAATAAAGCAATTATCTTTAGAAAGAAAGACCGAGAGAGCCAGAAAAGGACAGACATATTTTTTTGGACTTAGAAGACCGAAGGACTGAATTCAAGTCCCAGCGAAGACTCTTACAAATAAAACAAGCTATGACTGCAGACACAGGCTAAAGTACTACTCAATTTATACCCCCAGGACAAGTGACTTTTCCACGAAGCAGGACCCTAAACATAATTTGTACTCAAACATCTGTTACTTCATTTCTAACAGTGCCTATTTAACATACATTGTCCCATGCACAGGACCAAAACAGTGGGAATAAAATGTAAAGGACCTAGGTCCCAAATGTAGACATGGAAAAAAATATGGATGGTATCCCTCTCCTCCCCTACTTTACAAAAATTCTTCAGGAAAACTCAATCTGGAGAAATATAAACCATATATGAAACTATAAGAAAAAAGGATAGTGTGGTAAAAGTTTACCTTAGCATTAATATTTGAATATTAGTTAATTAGGAAATGCAGTATCTGCTAATAAAATACAGACTGTATTTTCTGAAAAAAAAAAACTAAGAAAATGGTTAAAATATATTTTCAATTTCCGTTTTCTCTTTTATGTGCAAATCATCAAACACAAATTATGTATGTTAATGTATTTCCACCAAGGCAGCTTCAAATACCAATGAACCCAAACTCATAAGACATAGAAAAAAATTTCAAAAATGATTTTTTTCTTTCCTGACATTTGACTCTTATTTCTCAATTTATTCTCCATGCTGCCATTTCAAGATTTCCTTGCTCCTCTTATCAAGACACACTGTTTTCATTTATTTCATCTGTCTCTGTTCCGAATACAAAGTGGATAATGTTTCCATATTGCCAGATATAAATATAAAGTCATCTAGAAATGTAACCTTATAGATATTTTATATGACAAAATGTTACTCATAAACCAAATGTCTGAGTAACTAAAAGTTTATAACTAAACTAAATGGGGCTGGGCATGGTGGCCGACGCCTGTAATCCCAGCATTTTGGGAGGCCAAGGCAGGAGTTCAAGGCCAGCCTGGCCAATGTGGTGAAACCCTGTCTCTATGAAAATACAAAAAATAGCCAGGCATGGCGGTGCACACCTGTAGTCCCAGCTACCAGGGAGGCTGAGGCAGGAGAATNTTATTCTCCATGCTGCCATTTCAAGATTTCCTTGCTCCTCTTATCAAGACACACTGTTTTCATTTATTTCATCTGTCTCTGTTCCGAATACAAAGTGGATAATGTTTCCATATTGCCAGATATAAATATAAAGTCATCTAGAAATGTAACCTTATAGATATTTTATATGACAAAATGTTACTCATAAACCAAATGTCTGAGTAACTAAAAGTTTATAACTAAACTAAATGGGGCTGGGCATGGTGGCCGACGCCTGTAATCCCAGCATTTTGGGAGGCCAAGGCAGGAGTTCAAGGCCAGCCTGGCCAATGTGGTGAAACCCTGTCTCTATGAAAAATACAAAAAATAGCCAGGCATGGCGGTGCACACCTGTAGTCCCAGCTACCAGGGAGGCTGAGGCAGGAGAATCACTTGAACCCAGAAGGCAGAGGCTGCAGTAAGCCGAGATTGTGCCACTGCACTCCAGCCTGGGCGACAGAGTGAGACTCCATCTCATTAAAAAAAAAAAAAAAAAAAAAAAATAAATGGAAAGATTAATTTCTCATCAGATAACACGGAAAAAAGAGCTGGGCACGATGGCTCACACCTGTAATTCAAGCACACTGGGAGGTAGGAGGATCACTTGAGGCGAGCAATTCAAGCAATTCAAGACCAGCTAGGGCAACATAACAAGACACTGTCTCTACAAAAAATTTTAACAACTAAAAAAAATATATATATAAAAGATAACATGGAAAATTTAAACGTAAAACAGAAACACATTTTGTGACGCATACTTCCGCTAAAATGTATATAATTTCATATTGTATGAAAATGTTTTTAAAAGTTGGCTCCTGGAACTGGAACATTTCCAGAATTAGGGAACATCCTGCTTGGGGATATCGCTTACCTCTATAAGTCTGTCTCCTGCCTTAAGTCGGCCATCCTGAATGGCCGCTCCCCGGGGGAGGATGTTCTTCACATAGATTGGAGCTGAGCCACCTATTGTTACATCTCTGGAAGTGATGCTGAATCCCAAACCTTCTGTACCTAGGTATGTGAAGGGGAAGAAAAGTAAATAAAATGAGATATCTTGAATTTTACAAGTGTATTGCACTAGTATACTCAACTCAACTTGACATTTTGTAACTTTCACAATGGTCTACATTTCTTTTAATACTTTAAAAGTTGTAATGAAATTGTTCAAAATAGACTAAATTGTGGAAGGTTTAAATGGTTTGCATATCAACAGTTATTAATCTAAGAAGAAACAGCAATCTTCTCAAAGACAAATATGACTGCTAAAAGTTGTTAAATCAATGTAAATCTTTGAACAGGAAATTCACTACATGAAGAAAGAAAAAACTTCTGTTAAGACCCACCAAAAAAAAAAAAAAAGACCCACAGTACCTCAAAACTCAAATATTATTGTGCAATAATGACATCCAAATTTCAAGGGTAAGAGGTATGAGCAAGGGAGACAAAAATGTCCAGGAAGATGTAAAGGAATAGTGAAATGAGAGATCTCTCTACATAGAGGTAATGGAACCTCCCCAAATCATAATTATTCAAAGCAATTTACTAAGAGGATAAACCAGGAACCATATTATTCTTTGCCTAGTTCACTTCTAATTCACCTAAATCTTACCATGTATATTTCCTTCCCCATCCCCTACTCCCAAAAAAGGCAAATTACTCAGTGAAGACTCCATCTCAGATCATGGGTACCAAATCTGGGGATCATCATATATGTTTAAAGGTACTAAATGAATGATGCATTTATAAATTACTCTGATGATTCACAGAATTTAAATTCTCATTTCTTTGGCAGCTTTCTTGACAGGCAGTCTTATATGCTCAATACAATGCAGAAAAGCATTTATATGTCACTTGAATCAACATGCAATAAGCCAACATGTGCCCAGGAAAAACTGGGAAGATAATGATACATTTCCAATGAATCAAAAAATCTTTACAATCGTGATTTCTACCTAAGCTTTTTTTAAAATGTTACTTCTTAAGATATTAGTTTCCATTTCAGTTAAAATACTGTTAAGTCAAATGCTTGCTCATTATGGGAAGAATAAAGAGATCTGTAAAGCTGAAAAATCTAGAAAAGAGCATATTAATCTGATACCTCACTCAGTATAAAACTGTAATGAAAAGTATAAAATATAAGTGAACAAAAAAATGGATGAATAAAAATGTAGATTAAAGAAACATTGAAGGAGAAATAAAGAAAACACTCCATAATTATTCCTGTAGCAAAACCTACCAGAGTTATTCTCAACATCAAACAAAGCATTCATTTACTTCTAGTCTGAAGTCACTTTAGGGTGCCTGGGCTATTAATATTTCTGACGTCTTCCATGCTGAACACCTGAATGGCATATTGTTTATATGAAATGTCTGTAATTGCTCTGCGGAGATTTTTCCATATGTCTCTGCTTTCACGAAACTCTAATGACTTGCAATAACATTTATTAAGAAAGAACTCTTTTTTTTTTTTTGAGACGGAGTCTCGCTCTGTCGCCCAGGCTGGAGTGCAGTGGCTGGACCTCAGCTCACTGCAAGCTCCGCCTCCCGGGTTTATCCCACTCTCCTGCCTCAGCCTCCCGCGTGGCTGGGACTACAGGCGCCCGCCACCTCGCCCGGCTAGTTTTTTGTATTTCTTTTAGTAGAGACGGAGTTTCACCGTGTTAGCCAGGATGGTCTCGATCTCCTGACCTCGTGATCCACCCGTCTCGGCCTCCCAAAGTGCTGGGATTACAGACTTGAGCCACCGCGCCCGGCCAAGAATTCTTAATTACTCTCCTTTTGCAATACTAATTTCTTTGAACTATGAATGCTGACTGTTGTAGAAACCTCAATACTATTAAAATATCAGCAATAACCCCTAAATCTGTAAGCTAAAAGCTCAGGCAATGACCTTTCAAGGAAAGATAAGTAGATATCAATTTTCATTTAACAAAGCCAACAAAACTCTGCACTGACTGAAACAGATTACTGACCTTCTCCTCTGACTTTATTAAAAAGCTAATTTCTACAAAAGAGCAGGGTATTTGAGCATACCAAAATGACAATAAATATTAAGAAATCATAATTATGGAAGCAAGTACACTGGGGCTATTCTGTTGTCATGTTATATAATATAGATCCAAAATTAGGCCAAAGAATCATTATACTGACATCTTTTTTTGTACTAAGAGTTGATCCCAGTTTTTGAAGAATTGCTGCCACTCAAAGCACATTAGCTCACTTTGAACTGAATCTGAAGTTTAACACTGACACACCCTATGTTTTTAATGCACTTCACTAATAAATGTAATAACTGGTAAGAACAAATCTGCTAGCTACAAGGAAAGCCTGTTCAATTCTCCTACAATCATTATTATTAAAATATATGCATTTAGTCCTAATCAAAGATAATCTGCATTCTTCCCCACATTTATACTAAACACAATTTTTATATAAAATATTTGTAAGTATTGGCGGCATGCACAAGCAGCATGTGTTTTTTGTCATACACTCTCACAGTTGGTAAATTAAAATCAAGATAGATCTATGGGACTCTATATCATTAAGATTACTCAAGGTCTGAAAAACACTTAAAACCATTGTTTCTCCTTACAGTGATTAAGCACAATCTTTCTAAATTAGCTTGTGTAAATGCAATCATATTTTTCATTAAATGCTATTAAAATAAAATCTGTATTCAAAACAATGGTACTTTTAGTGGCAAATCACTTCATTTAAAAGTTCATGTTATATCATGATTTGTCAAATATCCTAATTTTGAAAACTGTAATTAACTAAATCAATACTGCTGTATCTGTATAAAAAGGAAAAGATATTTATGAACCAATATCTTTATGACAGTGGTGAAGCAAAATACTATACCTTTTAGAGATCTCAAGCAGAATTTTATTTTTTATACAACTCTATTTGTGGTTCTTGATATGTTTTTGGTTAAAAACAAGGGCCTGTCATTTAAGTAGAGCAAAAGGAGGAAAGAGGATGATATTTCTCTCATTGAGGAAGTGACAGAGCCAAAGGGGTTTCTGTTGATATGCCTCTGTGTTTGTAAGGAGGCAAGCTGTCAATTCCTGATCATGTCAATCCAGTATTTAGAGCTTAAAAGCCAGCAACCAGAAAAAGAAACTTGAGGTTCACATAAAGTTCAATGAAAGAATATGATTTAGAAAGGAAACAGCAGTCTCAGCGTTTACAACCTTGTAAATGCTACCCCAAATGGAAAGAAGAATGGTCTGAATATCTGGATATGGAAAACATTCTAGTAAGAATCTGTGGCCAACATCCGCATGACCTGAGGAAATAATGAACCTCTCTTGGAATCATTTCCATCCAACTATAAGAGTTGATGGTTTAGCCTATAAAAATAAATATTCTTTATAATAATACCATTTTGAAAGACATGATTTAAAAATATATCAAAATGATCAGCTAAAATGGATCATGAACAGTAAAAGTGTATCTTGGTGCCTGGACCAAACACTGGGTGAAAATCATAAAGTCAAGTCCAATAGTTTGCACTCAACTTTGAAGGAGGCAAACTGCAAGAACATGCTCTCTATACACAGAGATCCACTGTATACAGGAAGGGTACTAAAATACATAAATGGCTGAAAGATGCATGAAGATTCGGTAATCGCCATCATGACTTCCACATAAGAAAGAGAAGCAGGCCTGGACATGGTGGCTCACTCCATAATCCCAGCACTTTGGGAATCCGAGGTAGAAGGACTACTTGAGGCCAGGAGTTCCAGATCAACCTGGGCAACATGGCAAGACTCCATCACTACAAAAAATTTTTAAATTTTAAATGAGATGGGCATGGTGGCATGTGCCTCTAGTCCCAGCACTTGGAAGGCTGACGTGGGGTGCTGTGGGCTACAGTGAGCTATGATTGTGCCACTGCACTATAGTCTGGGCAACAAAGCAAGGCCCTGTCTCAAAAAATAAATAAATAAACAAATAAAAGAGAGAAGAGAAAAAGGAGAGAAAAGGAAAAGAAAAGAAAAAAAGAAAGGGAAGTAATGCAGTAAAGAAAACAAAAGACAAGAGCCAATGGCCTGGCTTCTCAGCAACCTACTATAAACTCCTGGCAGCCTCAAACAAATCAGTTCCTCCCCACACCAAATACTGGGATTGATGTGCACTAACTCTCAAGTCCTCTTTGAGGGCTGGACTTAGACAGCAAATGGGGCAGTCAAAATGGTCAAACCCTTACTATTGTTCTGTGTTTGATATTAATGTCCTGAAGCTATTTTCATTCACAATCAAAAATTTTACTGCAGTAGTAGCTGCTATCTTCTTCTCATAGACATATTTTAAAGCCTTATTCTCTGCACTTTTACATTTTAATTTCTACAGAGCAAAATAAACCTGAGACATTTAAGAAATACAATTTTAAACATGTTAAAAGGTAAGTAGCTTTTAAAAATCTATCAGTTCTTTCACAAAATAATGAGATAAGACTCAGGGTGCTTTGGGTTAGTAGGTTGACTTTTAAAATAAATTCCATTTCAACCCTTGTGTGTTGCTACTAAGAAAAGAAATTCCACAAAACAAAAACAAGATAGGTTATACCTTTCTTAAGCTGGATATTAAGCCTCTTGCCTATTTTTTTGGTGTTATAACCACTGCTTAAAGTCGCACTAAATACATTCTGAGGTGCTGAGGCTGGAGCGGATGGCGGTTTTCCCGAGGGGTGTGCACTATGAGGTAGTCGTGAGTGAGAGTCTATCTGCTCAGGCGGGTGGTTCAGTCGGGGTGCTCTCTGCACCGTGTGAAGCCCTGCACTGTTCACACTCCTGTTGTCAATATACTGGCTGTCAGGGCTAAAACGGCTTGAATAGTAATTGTTCTTCTCACTTTGAGATAGTTGTTCATACTGTTCTTTATTTGCTGCAGGAACCACATGGAACCAAATGATGGGTGTACGCATGGCTTGGCGAAACATATGTTGTGCTCTGGATTTGAGAAAGAATAGAAAATTAGCAAATTAAGACTGGCAGACTAGAAGATATTATGAGCTTAATTAAGTATACTAATTAAGCAATAAGAACTGACAGGCTGTTGAAATTGAAAAGCAAAATTCTAATAACCCATTTATCAATCAAGTTTGTAGCTCTGATCTACGAATAGCTGTTTCTTCAAATATAAATTTCTCATTGTCTCAATAAAAATAGAAAAATTATCTACAACTACAGAAAAAATTCTGTTCTCTCAACTGTAAACCATTAAACATGTTTTAAGTACAACAGAGGTATTATAATTTCAATAATAGAAACCAAATGGAACCTTCTCTTTACGACATTGTCTAATACAACTTGTAGACATTACAAAATATTTCCATTTAAGTTTTCAATGAAAGAGCTTTATAATTACATATAGAATCTTGGATTGGGTTATATGTGTATTTAAAATTTTTTAAATACACACACGCACACTTAGAAGGCTATAGAAAGTAACTATTAATTATCTATTAAGTTGGTATATGCAAAAATCTCAAGAACAGCAATCCAGGCTCAATAATTCAAAATGCTGACAGCTGTGGGTCACAGTGCAACCATACCACCAGCCTGGGAAGCAGCTCTTTCTCATGCTGGTTCCCTGGTCAGGACCCCAAGTTCTTAAGAGTTCCGTTTGCTCCTGCCTTGTTTTATAAGAACTGGCCAACTTTTATGTTTCTCATTGACTAAGGGCCTGAATCAAGATAAAGTATATCTGAATACAACGCAATATTGAGGTGCAAATGAGCTTTATCTGCCTGTTTGTATCTAGAGAAATTGTGTGCAGCAAAGGTGGATGGGTGAATTAAAGTATAATAAAAATGGGCACACTGTCAATTTTCCAAAAGGGGAGGAACCAGCAAAATTGTAAAGCTGAAACGGGGGCTATGCTACTTAAGAAGGGCTATATCCATCAGAGGACATTTTGAAATATAGTCTAATGGTATTAATTACTTTGAGTATGATTAAATTTTTAAAAGCTAATGGCAGAAAATATTCCTGTCTAGTATACAGACTGAGATCACAGATATGTTGTTTGAAGCATTTGAACTGACTGCACTCTGTCGTGCCTAATGCAAGTAAGAAGAGAAGTGCAGCGAGCACACACTTACTGTTCAAATCTTCTATTTCGAAGGTCGCCATCATTAATCCTGACAATGCAATCATTCTCATGAAAAAGATTTTCATGTTCAGCTTTACCACCTTTCTCCAATCGTTTTACTAATAACCCCAGGGTTCTGGAACATTAAGAATGCAAATGATTACATATGTAATATCTCCACCATGCACACTGCCCTACCACTTTAATGCTGGTATTATATTTACAAAGACTTCCTTACAAAGAAGCATGTCAGAATCACTACTGATACATTTTTAAACGACAGACAAAATCACAACAGTTTAAATGATATGTAAAAATGCATCCCTTCCATAAATGTGAAAAATCATTTTCTGGCTGGTCAGTATTACGTTTCGAGAACAAGCTATAGCACTCTCTCTGTTTACAAATACCCCAAACAGAGCCGGCCTAATGGTTGAGTGGGTATTGCAGTGTGGAGCATGGATAAGCATGTATTTTTGAATGACTTGGGCAATTTTCTGTTTTAAGCCAGCTGGTATGCTAGCTTAAAAAACGACTGCAACCCCCATCTTTCTGTGAAAGTAAAGGTAATGAGGAAAAGCTAACCTCATTGCACTGCAGGTTTGAGAATGATAATAGGAAAGATTTCAGAAATAAAAGAGTTTCCGTGCTTTGCATTTGAATTTGATAGTGCTTAGTATTATGAATTTCAAAACCTGTTAGATCTCCTAAAAGTAAGTCATTTATTGTCAATATTTCCATTTGGAAAAACAAATGACCAAACAGAAAAACAGCAGTGAGAGGTTCAAATAATACCAATCGCCATTCATCTCTTTCATATATGTATTCACTCAGGTTGAAAGAAAAGTGTGAATGACCTTAGAGAGACCCCCTACTTGCTCTAGAACACTAACTTCATAACTGACAGGACATCCTATACAGACTGGGACAAATAGGAAATACTTCTTTAAATCGCCGTATAAGCAACAGGGGTCTTAATCTAGCTCGGATTGCTGTTATTTTTATTTTTTCACTCTTACTTTTTTTTAGAGATGGAGTTTCATTCTTGTCGTCCAGGCTGTAGTGCAATGGCATGATCTTGGCTCACTGCAACCTCTACCTCCTGGGTTCAAGTGATTCTTCTGCCTCAGCCTCCCAAGTAGCTGGGATCATAGGCATGCGCCACCACATCCAGTTAATTTTTTTGTATATTTAGTAGAGCCGGGGTTTCACCATGTTGGCCAGGCTGGTCTCAAACTCCTGACCTCAGGTAATCCACCTGCCTCAGCCTCCCAAAGTGCTGAGATTACAGGCATGAGGCACCGCACCTGGCCTGACTGCTGTTAGTTACTTGGTGGCTGGCATAAATTTTGTATCATGATATTAAAATTTTTATATCAACTTATTTTTTGTACTTCCAATATTTGTATTTTCCTTCATAATCCTAATAAAGAGACAAAAATGGCTAGACAGGCACTAAAATTGAGAATCCTGCATAAATTAAAATTGAAGACATCCTAATTTTCAAATAACATCTATATGATTTCCAAGAGAATTACAACTTGCAGTCATCTGTGTATGTTTTCCAGTAGAAACATACCAAAATAGATAGCTGCTGCTTCTATACTTTTCCAGTAATTGTTGTATCTGTTCCATGGGCATTTATCATATTCTTCTGTTATATACATACCTTATCTCTATTAGTGCATTGAAAGCTCCTAGCAGAGAACGTAAGATTCAGCAGTTCAAGCACTGAACTAGTAGTAAGGTCTTGATAAATGACAACTGAACGAAGGCATGACTGAGTTTAGCTGAGGCAAACAAGTCTATTTCTAACAAGCTTTTTGCAAAACAAAATATAAGTGAACAGAATTTAGATTCAGACAATTTCTTCATGAAAGTATCATTTCTACTAAAGATATGACGCAACGGAAATAAATGAAACACAGGCAAAAGTCCTATTTCACTTGTTATTTTGCAGTTTAACATTTTTACGAATATTTATAAGGTCATAATTTCATTCTAATTTTTATTAATAAATATGAGGTGGCATTATACTAGAGTCAAGCCTATCGGCTTGCAAGAACTGTAATTTTAGCAGTTGAGAATCAGCACCTACTAGTGTAAGAGTCTAAAAATATTAGTGACTAGCAAAAACAATATTATGTAGGTAATATTTAGTTACTTACTTTATATAGTTGCAGCTATATAAAGACATAAAAGTATCTCACCTCAAAGGTAAGAATAAAGTACACTGATTTACCTTCAGGAGCAACTTAACTCTCAGTTCAAATTTGGGAGAAAGAGATTCCATAACATGCCAAACCAAAATATAAGTTATTGTTTAAATGTGATCATGTCCATAATTTATCTCCCTAGGATTCCCTATTGTTTGTTTCTATCTGCAACTGAACAAAGTGTTCTATCACAGGAATCAAAGGCATTATTGGCTGGGCGCAGTGGTTCACGCCTGTAATCCCAGCACTTTGAGAAGCCGAGGCGGGCAGATCATCTGAGGTCGGGAGTTTGAAACAGCCTGACGAATATGGAGAAACCCTGTCTCTACTAAAAACACAAAATTAGCTTGGCGTGATGGTGGGCACCTGTAATCCCAGCTACTTGGGAGGCTGAGGTAGGAGAATCGCTTGAACCCGGGAGGTGGAGGTTGCAGTGAGCCGAGATCGCGCCACTGCACTCCAGCCTGGGCAACAAGAGTGAAATTCCGCCTCAAAAAAAAAAAAGGAATTAATAAGATATATCTATGATTCCGATGAATGAGGAAGATTAGTACAAATTAAATCACAGTTATTGATACCACCTAGAACATGCAGAAGATAATCTGAGCACTTCACTTTCAAAGAACATCTTGAAGGAAACGATGTCTCAGTCACCCACCGGTAATCATAACAGAACCACATGTGAGGTGCCACAGCTGTAGTTAAAAGCCACCACTATAAACCAAACACATTCTTGGAATGTGTATGCTTTCAGTCCTTGCAATAAATGTATGTCCTACCAAGACTCACTCCAGTTAATGAGTTTTTAATTGGTGAAATCCTAAGTGATTTCTCAATATGACTACATATTACTGTAATATGTGACTAATAATTAGTAGGTTTTATGTATTCTGAAATATTTTGTGTAATCTAAAATAGTCCATAGAAAATTTTAGAAAAAAAATACATAAACTGTCTTTAATGGAAATTAGCAGTTAATTAGCACTGATCATTATTTAAATTTATAAAGGTATCTTGGATACATCCTTTCAGTATTTATGACAACTTAAGATAGTGTAACTTATAAATATTTTCACTTTAATTTTTTTGAGACAGGATCTTGGTCTGTCACCCAGGCTGGAGGTATACTGGGCTCAATCACAGCTCCCTGCAAGCTCAAACCCCTGGGCTTAAGCAGTCCGCCTGCCTCAGCCTCCTGAGTAGCTGGGATTAGAGGTGTATGCCATGATCCCTGGCTAGTTTGTTTGTTTGTTTGTTTGTTTTGTAGAATTGGGTTCTTACTATGTAAACCAGGCTGGTCTCGAACTCCTGGACTTGACCTCCCAAAAGTATTGGGATTACAGGCTTGCGCCACTGTGCCCAGTTGAAATCTGCTCTTTAATTCTACAAGTAACATCAATAATTTTTTTCAGATAAGTAGATGACCAGATTTATATTCGTCTCATAATTTTTCTGTTTTAAACCTATGTGTTTTTTTCTGGTAATCATCTAGACTAATAATCCAAAGTAAAAAAGCATACCATGTTTCATTTCTTGAATGGTTGTCTTTCTAAATAAGTCCTCATCAATGGCCAAATGCATCAGTAATCCTAACATACAGTACAAATTCTACAAATCATAAATACACCGCACAGTTAGAGAAAATATAATGGAAATTTATTGACTGAGGCTTTAGCAACCAACATTGTTATAAGTCATGAAAATCTCAGATTCCTTTTACTCAGTACTAGAGACCTGGGAGTTAGAGGGAGGAAGAAGATTACAGAAGAGAAAGAACTTCACCCTGACAGACACAGCAAGAGATCGGGGAATCAAGGGAACAGACTGAATTAAGGTGACGTTAGTAGCCTGCTGATTTCTAAGTACTTAACCACACTATTAGAATCATTCTCTCAAAAAGAATGGATTAATTTAAAAGGGAAGTGGTACAATCTGCAAAATTATCTCATTTACTCCACTAGGTGAAAATGATTACAAAGGAATGGGAATGAACTATCAAAAGAAAAAAAAAATCACAAGAAAATTGGACTGATAACAGCTAGACTGAAAATGAAAAGAACCTCTGAAGGAAATCAGAAGTAGTAAGAAGAGACACTTTCCTGAAAAATGTGTGCTCGCAAGCAGATATATTTCCATAGTCCCTATTTTCAACTTAAAGCTATACCAAACAATATAATTAAAAACAAATTTTAGGGATATATTTTGTAAACTCAACTAGAAATCAGAATTTGTTCTAAAGTAATAAAGAACCAACTGCCTATGGTATGGCTGTTTCAACAGTTTTATCAGAGAAAGGAATCAAAGCAAATGAAGTTCTAAACATTTTGGCATGTCAGTGTGCTGGCAGAGAGAACAGTGTTCCTTCTTGGCAGCTAATGCCAGAATTCCTTATTGGGGCAAACATGTTCCACCCTAAGAAACCACTTTGCCAAAAATAAAAAAGGTAGGTGTCAGGAAAGGAGGAATTGGAGTAAGCTCTGTTTGGGGAATTGTTCTGGGAGCAGAACAATCCCAGATTGGTTATGCTAGGAGAAAAGATGTAAGAGAAAAGACTTGGGCATTTATTAGTGGGGTAGCGCAGATTTAAGAAGAAATGACTACAGGGTTTAGGGTTATGTGAAACAGAACCTCCTCTACCTTCCTTATGAACCTAAGGTAAACTCTACTTAGCTCTATGCTTTTAAAGCAAATGGACTTTTCCTGATGGATCTGAAACATCCCCAAATCTATTCCTCTTCTAGTTTCCTATATTTTCTTCAAAATTTGAAAAGAAGAAAACACTACATCCGCTGCATATAAATCTCACTTCTGAATAATTTTCCTAATACAAAAGTATGTTACACACATATTTCCTTCAAGACTTCGTTTTTGAACAATGTTTCTTTAAAAAAAAGACAAGCAAGGGTACAGTAGCACAAAGCGAGCCATTGAAATGCTGCATCTTTGTACATGATTTTGGAGCACAATTAGAAATTTAACTACTTAGATTATATTAAGGATTGCAGCACTACATTTTTACAAGGTTCATTAGCCTAATTATACACTTAATTAAAACAAACGCAGTCACACATGTTAACATTTTCAATTCTAACTATAAATTACAACCAATGATAAAACTGAAAATAAGTAACAAATGTTTTATTGACATCCAAATTGGCTGAGTAAGTCTGAGTTTTGCGTTGATAATGTAAACTACCACAACTGCCACCCAGCTGTATGGAAATGCTTATAATTCATCTTAATAAAGGCTGACACAGTATAAACATCACAACGGTAGGGAAGGCAGAATATAAATGGGCAGAGTAGGGTCTCATCAACAAGAACAGCTCAGCTCCCTGAATACAGCCCATGGGGGGCCAGTAACCCCCTACATGAGCCCAGAAAGTACTACCACTGAAAGCATGAAAGTTAAAAGGAGAAAGTTTAAAGGAATGCCAAGTTAAAACTTTAAATCTTAATTTTTTTTAGAAAAACTTCAACGAATGAGATAAATCAGACCAAAAAGGTAAATAAACACGGAGAATTCCTTTAGATTAGAGCAGAAATCACAGATGTCATATTGCTATGTTTAAAGAACATGATTCATGTAAGTGTAAACTGCAACTTTTCTAAAACCAATGCATATGTTATAGTTCTTCATTATAACAAACGAGTCTGCAGCTGAGAATGCACAATTAAAAACTTTCAAACAAAAGACTATTGATTCAGCAAACAAAGTTAAATTGCGTTTTTTTCAAAAGTAATTAAATTAAAATTGAGTACTCAAAGTTCAAGAGCATATTTATTCTCAGCTAGTCCCGTGAAGTTCAAATTGACTGTAATTCTTCATTAGCATATGTACCCAATTAACTAAACAAATGTGTATTGGGATTCTCAATTTTATAATAGTAAATTTTCTCCCAGATTCATGATATAAGAGGAAAATGATCACTTTCTCTGATTGGGTAGACTAATCACTACCTACCTAGACAACCAGAATACCAAACACCACTGGAGGGAATTTCAAGGCACATAACAAAAGATAAATTGAGTTTAAAATCTCTTCTAATGATTTGATCATTCTTATTAGCTGCCACTGCCAAGGACCTTGCTAAATGACTTACATATATTTTCTTATTTAAACCATACAAAAGTCATGATTCCTATCCTTCATAGGTAAGGAGTAGGGCTAAGTGAAGCTAACTTGCCCAAGGCCACACTAAGTAAAAAATCCTGAGCGAGGCATCCTCATCCAGTCCTGACAATCCCCCTGCCAATAAAACGAGGATAACATAAGGTCGTCAGTCACTGAAGGACACAGAGAGGTAATACAAAATTCCCAACTCCAAATCTGGAGTTTTGTGTTTTCAATACATAATAGAGCAAAAAATGATAAAGTATATCTTAGATGAACAAAAGGGTATAACAAACAATGTAATTATAATCCTGTAAATCTTAGTTGAGGGGACAGTGAAGCTCAGATTCTGCTGAATTAAATGGATGAGTACGATATACCTCAAGACCACCCAAAGATGTTTGCCTACTAGTCTTGTAAACAGAGCAATATCAGTTTATATTTGAGGGAGAAATTACTCAAGACATGAATGCAGGATGTAAAAAACAAACTTTTATATTTCAGTGATTTCCTGGATATAGATTAATTACAAAATACAATCTGCATATAGATGATTTTAATCACCTTCTAATTAATCTATATTCAGGTTTAAATAGAATGCAAATAATACTACTTATGAAATACATATTTTCCAAGAGGGTCACTTTTATTTCAACTCAAAAACGCAAAATATTAAAAATATTCTCTTAGTGGCCAGGTGTGATGGCTCACACCTGTAATCCCAGCACTTTGGGAGGCCGAGGTGGGTGGATCACTTGAGTTCAGGAGTTCCATATCAGCCTAGGAAATATGGAGAAACCCTGCCTTTACCAAAAATACAGAAAATTAGCCAGGCGTAGTGGTGTGTGCCTGTGGTCCCAGCTACTAGGGAGGCTGAGGTGGGAGGATCACTTGAGCCTGAAGATCCTGCCACTGTACTCCAGCCTGGGTGACAGAGTGAGACCCTGTCTCAAAAAATATAAAGAAAGAAAGTTAAAAAAAGAATAAATACATTTTAAAAATAAATATTCTCTTAGAGATGTGATTTCATTTTTCAGCTTAGATGATGGAATTTACGGACAATAATGTAACTAAGCAAATAAAGAGGGGAAAAGTCATAAAAATAAACTCAACACAGAAATTGAAAAGCTTTTACAAAGAATATTGACACTTCACCTGATATTCTGAATATTACATTGAAGATAAACAGATGAAAAAAGTTATTTGGGATAAAAATCAAAGTTAATCAGACAAATCAAATGATGGCAAATCGGTAAAAAGTTTAGAATAAATTAATAAATAAGATACCTGCCAACATGAGTCAGTAGCGGAAAGCCAGTCCCACACCCAGAGCTCCTTCATTTCCCTCACCACCATCTTCACAGGGCCTGATTTGCTAACTGTGAAACTTCAGATTTTTCCTTAAGTCTTACGATTGATAAGTAGATGTTAAGAAGGATTGTTCTGTGAGTAATACTACCAATGAGAGTATGGTAAATGGGTTTGTATGGTTTTTTCAACGTCCCTTCTTTCTGAGAATCAAGGGCCTGCACTCCTGGGAATTAATATGTAGTTACAATAAAAGAGGATTTCTTATCAAACAGTAAGTGGAAATGAAAATCCTGTACACTCTTGTCGCCCAAAGGTATGAAGAGAAAACAGAGGTGAAGGAGTTTTAGACATGAAAAATACTAGAATGTAAAACCATCATGGCAGCCATTTTTATTTGTTTGGTTCCCTAGGGCAAGGGCTGACAACTGCAGCCTATGAGTCCATTCAGCCAGCAATCTGTTTTTGTAAATGAAGCTTTGCTTATATCTTGTCAATGGTTGCTTTCATGCTACAACGGCAGATTTTCAGGGCCATGATGCTAAAATACTGATTATCTGACCCTTTACAGAAAGTTTGCCAATCTTTGATCTGAGATATCAAAGGCACCAAAAATGCTAATAGATACTAGATCTAAAATAAATAAATAAATAAAAGTTTATATAAACACCAACATACAATTACTATTTTCACAAGGAAAAGTAATGTGAAACAAATTTAAGTGCCACAAACTTAAGAATAAAGGTTGATGTAAATAACTGAGAAATGTCCATTATAGAAAAGATCTGGGCCAGGCAAGGTGGCTCATGCCCATAATCCATGCACGTTGGAAGGACAAAGCTGGCAGATCACTTGAGCCGAAGAGTTTGAGACCAGACTGGGAAACCCCATGTCTACAAAAAAATATAAAAAATTAGCTGGGCATGGAGGCACTTGCCTGTAGTCCTAACTGCCTGGGAGGCTGAGGTGGAAAACTCACCTAAGCCCGGCAGGTTGAGGCTGCAGTGAGTCACTACTCTCCAGCAACAGAGTGAAACCCTGTCTCAAAAGGAAAAAAAGAGGCAGAGAAGAAAACTTTAGGCCGGGTGCAGTGGCTCACACCTGTAATCCCAGTACTGTAGGAAGCCAGGGTAGCAGGATCACTTGAGGCCAGGGGTTTCAGACCAGCCTAGGCAACAAAGCAAGACCCAGTTTCTACTTAATTAATTAATTAATTTAAAATGTTTTAGCCATAATTATTTTCCGTAGGGGAAAAGATTTAGAGTATCTACTTTAAGTTAGACTATGAAGCCCAAGTAAGAACAGTAGTAATTATTTTTTTTTTTTTTTTTTTTTTGAGACAGAGTCTCACTCTGTCACCCAGGCAAGGCAAGAATGCAGTGGTGCGATCTCAGCTCACTGTAACCTCCGCCTCCTGGTTTCAAGCGATTCTCCTGCCTCAGCCTTCTGAGTGGCTGGGATTATAGGCACGCATCACCACGCCCAGCTAATTTTTGTATTTTTAGTAGAGACGGGGCTTCACCATGTTGACCAGGATGGACTCGATCTCTTGACTTCGTGATCCACCCACCTCAGCCTCCCAAAGTGCTGGGATTACAGTTGTGAACCACCACACCTGGCCTATCCCTCAGCCTCTAGAGTAGGTGGGACTACAGGCACCCATCACCACATTTGGCTAGTGTTTGTTTTTTAGTACACATAGGGTGGTTTTACCACGTTGGCCGGCTGGTCTTGCAATCCTGACCTCAGGTGATCTGCCCACTTTGGCCTCCCAAAGGTCTGGGATTACAGGCATGAGCCACCATGCCTGGCCTTATTTTATTTTTGTTTGTTTAAGACAGGCTCTCACTTTGCCATGCAATATGGAGTACAGAGGCATGATCATGGCTCACTGCAGCCTCAAACTCCCAGATTCAAGTGACTCTCCCACCTACACCTAAGTCTCCCAATTGGCTGGGACCATTGGTGTGTGCCACCACACTCAGCTAACTTTTGTATTCTTTGTGAAGACAAAGTTTTGCCATGTTGCCAAGACTGGACTTGAACTCCTGGCTTCAAGTGATCCTTCCACTTCAGCCTCCAAAAGTACTGGGATTACATGCATGAGCCATCATGTCCAGCCTCAAACACAAAATCTTATCATTTCATAGGTCCAGTCCCTATTTTAGCATACAATTTTATATGTTGCTTTTTATATACTTAACATTATATCATAATCAAATTTATATTTCGTGAGAAAGTGTCAGAAATACTTAACCACCATCCAGGCCAGGAAGTATCATTACCGTTTCTTTGTTAATATAGTAACATCATATCTAATATGGATAGTCAAGGGTTCATTTGCTCCTGTACTGATTACGCTTTACTAAGCAATACCTATGGTCCTGTAGACCAATACCTACAACCAGGTTCTAGAAATATTTAAAAAAAAAAAAAAAAAAGGCAAGGTTCTTCTGCCAAAGGTAATCACAATTATTTGGCATAACCTTCCTGAAAATAGTGGCATTTGTGGTTTAAATAAAGAGATTATGTTTCCTATTTGTTTTTGAGACAGTGTCTCACTTTGTCACCTAGGCTGGAGTGCAGTGGCATTACCTCAGCTCACTGCAACCTCAATCTCCTGGGTTCCAGCGATTCTCGTGCCTCAGCCTCCATGTAGCTGGGATTACAGGCACCTACCACAATGCCCGGCTAACTTTTGTATTTTTCGTAGAGACAGGGCTTCATCATGTTGACCAGGTTGTTCTTGAACTCCTGACGTGAAGTGCTCCACCCACCTAGACCTCCCAAAGTGTTGGGATTACAGGCATGAGCCACCGCGCCCAGTCGATGTTTCCCATTTAAATCAAGAGGAAATGAAATGATATGGGTGAAATAAAAATTGATTCCAAGGTAATGAAACATTTCAGGTAAATGTTTGTCTACTAAGAAAATAATTTAAAAAAAGGAATCACTGAAGTAATGAAACTGTGAATGAATAGTTCTAGACGAGGATCAGTTAATTTTATTTTTGAATAACAAACAAGAAAATAACTCAAGAGAAACATCATCATGGGGAAGATAATATTGTCTCTCTATCTATTTATCTCCATTTCTAAATATCAGCAGGTAGTCAACTAAGGCAGGGGTTGGAGGATGAGCTAATTGTCATTAATGCCCCTGACTGAAAAACAACATTCAACCTAGTCTAGAAAATAGTTTTGAAAGTAGGCAGTGCAAGATTCTTATTTTAAAAAACTTAAGCCAGGCATGGTGGATCACGCCTGTAATCCCAGCACTTTGGGAGGCTGAGGCGGACAGATCACTTGAGATCAAGTGTTCCAGACCAACCTGGCCAATGTGGTGAAAATTCGGTCTCTGCTAAAAATTCAAAAACTAGCCAGGCATGGTAGCACACAGCTCTAGTCCCAGCTTCTAGGAAGGCTGATGCAAGAGAATTGCTTGAACCCAGGAAGCGGAGGTTGCAGTGAGACAGGATCTCCAACCTGTGCAACACCGTGAGACTCCACCTCAAAAAAACAAAAAACAGACAAAAAAATCCAACAACAACAAAAATTTCATCATACATCAGGACATAATAAGATCTAAATGGCTGTAAAAATCTCACTAACATTAACTTCACAAGCTTACATTACTATTTTCCTTAATGACATTCGATATTTGAGGTGGTTTGGGTTGTGTTCCTTCTCTTCAAAATATACAATTGGGATTCTGCATTATTCCTTAGACTCTTTGACTTTGAAAATCTAAATGAGAAAGCAATACTGACATGTATTTGTCACTTTTATAAAAGTAAGTATTCAGTAAGCGTTATTCAATTAGTTATCCTCCAAAATTGAGAAGGCCCAAGAATGACTGGAATTTTGTATAAGGGAAGTTATCTTGGAAATTTCTACTTACATATCATGAATATATATTATTGTATTTCTACTAGATATATCTGAAATTTCTTAATTCCACTTAATTTCTTCCTTTCTGCTATACTACATTGCTTAATTTACTCTTCCACAAGCCACCATGGAGTTGACACAGCTACCTTTACAAGCTATCATCACATTTAAAATCATCTTCCACAACAAGCCACTTTCAGTTACCTAATTCAGACCATTCTTCCCCTATCAGTTCACAGAGCACCTATTATAGAACTATATCAACATTTATCACATAATTATAATTGTGTGATTTATTGGCTATGACTCCATCTAGGCTGCAAATCTCTGGAGGAAGAATATATTCCATTCATCTTCGTTTCCTAGCACCTAACACAGGGATTGTCACAAGAGAAATGCTTGGAAAGGTTTCTTATGAAATAACAGGAATCCATTTCTGAGCATTTCTGAGAATGAGGAAGGTGGGTATGGGCTCTCGTAGATTTGTATCTGTCAATCTGAGCAGACCACCTACTTTTTCTCTCCCATTGTTAATCCAACTGTGAGGAACCATGACTATCAATTCCACAAGGAAGCTTAACCATTGTAACACAGGTGTTGGAGAATCACAAACTATTTCTGTTCTGTTTCCATATGAAAATTGGTGATGCCTAAAAAGAGATTATAACCAATCTGTTTTTCTTAAATCTCTCTGTCTCTTTGAAAATCTCTGTGCACGACTTTCTTCATTAAGTGCCAAACTAACAGGGCTTAGAAATGACTCAGCTATAAAAGAGCTTCTAGTTCCGCAAAGACATACTTGTTTCCTTGAATCTGTTTGGTGTATCAAAATTAAATGCCATGGTAACAAGAAACTGTGGTGGATTTTGTGAAATGCCTTCCTTTGACTTAATCTAGATAGTAAGTTTAGTTTTCCATCTTCCTCTCCTTTTGCTTTAGGCTTTTCATCTGTTCACTTTACCCTGATATCCTTTCACAGTGAGGTAGAAAACACGAAATACATGACAGAAAATATAATAACATGTAATTGCAATGCTGGCTCAAAGCGGGTACAAACACAATTAAATCTCATTTGTGATGAGTTATGCTTCACAGGCATTTTAAAGCATATGCATATTGGGAAGCTATAATCCATGCATTTTACCTTATCTTTTTTTTCCTACTCAGGAAAGACGCGAAAACAAAATTTAACTTTTGAGGTAATTTAGAACTCGATTTCTTACACGAAATAAAGGCAAGTCCATGTTGAAAATAATATTGTTTAACTATAAGTTATGTGAAGAAATGTTAATGCTTCTCCAAAGTTAAAAAAAAAAAAAGAATTTTAAAGAGAATTTAAAAAGTAAAAGCAGCTACAACTGTGAATATAACACCACTCGAAAATTCAAGGTGAATTTTATACCTTGTTATGTAACACTACCATTCAAGCCTCATTCATATTCCAGCAGAGTTCTAAGTCAAGTTTCAGTTTTAGAATATTGGATGAACCATGAGAGATGAAATCTGAACTCACCACAGTTACTTACATGTAACAAGAAGGTACCACCATTGCTCAAATGCTCATTTTAAAAAATAAAATGCATGGTTTAATCCCACACATCTATTACAACACCCTAGATGCCTGTAATTACTTGACAAATGTTTAAACTAAGTTCTACGGTCTCAGTCACTGCTATAGGTCTACCCTCCACCTTCCTCACTTTTTCTTATCATGTAAAGAAAGTTAAAATAAAAGAAAAAAAAGGTGATAACAATACGAGAAATAAGTTAAAAATTAAAAAGCCAAAACAGTTCACAAATATATTTTCCCAGGTAATCATCAGAGAGTAAGTAAGAGAAGATGCAATTAAATTAAACAAGTTAAACACGCACAAGTTCAGACTCATGGGGAAGGATGCGGTGCACCTCACTTGTCTATGACAGAAGTCTGCCAAGCCTTTGTTGGAAAATCAACTCATACTATCTGAATACATTAAAACCAAAAATATCACAACAGTTCTATCACACACAAAAAGGAACAGAATCAAGGAAACTGATATAACATTTGAAGTTTTAAGGATGCATGTTCTGTAAAGTAATGAAGTTGAGATTAACAAACAGTACAACATTTTAGACTCTGAATGCTCAGAAATCTATGGCTTGCCTAAGTTTTAAAATTTCATATTAAAGGTTTTTAACAATTAAAAAACTGATAAAATTGAAGAACTAAATAAACACAAATTTAAAGCTTAAATCAAATTTAAGTCATCCAGATAATTTTTATTGCATTAAGCTTTCCCAAAAAAACTGCTTTTATGCTCTCCTTAACATTGCAAATCCATCTGCAGTTCTGACTTGAAAGAGTCCATCATCAATTTACAGCAAAGTAAAATGTTTGCTTGAGTGTGATGAACAATAAATTTATTAGGATAATTCAAATGCCGTTTCTTCATGTTCCTGCAAAACCTCTCTTCATCAGGCTAAGTGCTTTCTGTGATTATGACCTAGGAAAGAAGGAGCAGTTGCTTCCAAATGAGAATGTTTCCTATCAAGCATATGCTAAGTCAACACCGCTCTCTATCTGAGCATAAATGAAGATAAAACACTCTACATTATGATTCAATTAAAAACCTCCAAGATACGTTACCTGCCGCCTCGAGCACTGAAAGGCACTACATGGATTCCCAGAGGCCCTCCATCGTTGGGGACTTCTACGAGCTTTACCATATCACTGTGAGACAATGATGAATGAGGGAGCATGAACGTGTACTGTAAACAAACCAAAACCAAAACAAAACAAAACGAAAAACTGCAACAACACAGACACACAATAAACAACGAAAGAGAACAGAACAAAAATCCCACCAAGCGCACAGGCATATATATACATATTCTGGAATATAAGCATGGTGATGAAGGCAACATTAAACACTACATACCTGAACACTAGTCTGATGGCATGGAGGGAGAGCAATCATCAGAGGTAACTACATTAAAAATGACACAGAACATTTCTCTTGGATCGACCCTATTCTTCTGTGTAATACAAGTTTATGTGTTTCAAGTCAAATCTTTAGACTTACACTGAAATTCTTCCATCCCAACACCTATGTCAAGGACTCTAAAGATTAAGTAAATAAAGATGTTGCAGCTACAGAACACTTTCTAATTTACAAAGTGCTCTTTTATATGTCACATCATTAATCCTTCCAATAATCCAATGAGATCAAAGTTTTCACTACTGTAAGTGACAGTCCAAGGGAGATCACCATTGTCCTTACTACTCACTACTTCATGACAAGTCAAAGTCACTATTTCCTAAACTGCTATAAGACAGCTGCAAGTGCAGCTTACAAAACCTTTCTCAAAGCCAAAAGGTATCTACTACAAATCAAATAATTTTCATAAAATTGTTCTTAATCAATTTTCTTTTTAGAAAGGGAGTCTTGCTATGTTGCTCAGGCTGGCCTAGAACTCTTGGGCTCAAGTAACCTTCTCACCTCAGTATTCTGAGTAGCTGGGACTACAGTTATGAAACTATTTATATTACATGACATAACATGAAGTTACTTCTATTACAAAGCTATTCTGTGGAAGGAATATAACCTTACATAATGTATGGATTTGTCAAGTCTCTTCTATGAATCTTTACTATTAATACAATAAAGCCTGAGTTTAATGAAAATTGGTAGAGACAATGTAATTTCCTAAACTATTTAAACGAGATTCTGCTTTCTTTGTAGATTTTTTCATATATACATATTACATCAGAGGTCTAAGCAGTATTTACCTAACAACCAATATTTGGAAATAGTACTTCAATTAAATATCTATTTCAAGCCAGCTGGAAAACAATCCATTATTACCAATGAATTTCACAAAGATCACAATATAGATTTTATGTGACGGAAAATGCCAATTTTTCAATTATGTTTCTAATATAAAAACCTGAGGTTATCCTATATACTATGAATGTCCTACATAAAGACAGGAATATCAAACAAATCAAAATTAAAAACATGTGCACAGATTTAATCACATGCACTAATTAAGACAACATAAAAATTCTTCCATACTGCCAAATGGTTAAATGGATTTTTTATTACTTTTATTTTTTTACCAAATTTCATAAAATTCTATTTTGGATACTGATTATCCCATTTGAACACCTATCTAATCATTGGTTTGTAAGCTAAGAATAGTATAACTTCAATAAACTGATTTTATCCCACATTCTAAAGAGAACTATGGCATGGCAAGTACTTTACTAAATGTAAATACTCAGCTTGCTGACTGCCATACATTCAAACAGCATCTGATCCTACTGCCTGCTTAATCTCACTTCTCTTGGAAGACGAAGAGAAGACAGAATTAAGTACATAAATGTCAATGTCTATATCCCCAACTTTTACCCAAAGTCAAAGAAAAAAATCTAATATGACTGTCCTCCCTGCTCTAAGCTACCAAGGAAAGAAGTCCTGAGAATGCCTACCATTTACACATGTCAATACGTAAAATAATCAGAACACTGTGGAATAAATAGGACATTTTTCTTTGCCCTTTTATAGTTAAAATTGTTTTCAGGGTCCCTAATCTAGGACCTCCAATTTTTCACTAAATATCTAGAGAGATTCTATTTCTTCAAACTACAATAAATACATATATATACACATACACTATAATAATTAATGCTAACATGATCTAACTAGTTTTTCAAGTATGTCCACAAATTTTTTTTATTTAGCAAAGTGAAGAACACACACATGATCAAAATATTGACACACAAAGCAATCTGAAAAGAGTTATGGTGTTTACAGTGTTGTTAACATGACAAACATCTTCAATCAAATACTATTTTATAATTCAATAGTATTTGGCAGGGCATGAAACTCAGGACAGGTAGACATGAACTTCCATGCTATACTGCTTACATTACATAATTAACTCAAGAGATAAAAGATGTTCTTTATGAAAACAAATCAATGCACGGCATGTTTTTAACTAAGACAAACATTCCTCATGCCATATGCTTTCAGAATACTTGCTGCAATTAATGACGCTACATGTATATTGTAAATTTAGTTGAAACCATCAGTAACTTACTCCAGAGAAAAGTTGGGTATATTCTCCAAACCCGTGTCAGCATGTCCAACAGGTTCAACACGACTGTTATCCTCTTCTGTCCCATCCTCATCCTAGAGGCAGCCAACACAAAGAACAGTACAATCTGTGTTAGGTTTCTTGCTGTAATGTTAAAGGAAACTGGATAAAACGGGAATCTAATAGGCAGTATGATCATGGTAACTGTTTCCTCGAAGAAGGATGACCTTTAATGACAGGATGAGTGTGTGTTGTAAAGAGCTAAAATTGAAAACAAGAGTCTCATGAGATAGTGTATCCCAGAAAGTGAATAAGATATACTATTGGGATAAGGAAAGAAAACAAACATACAAAGAAAAAAACTTATCTTCATGCTAATTTTATTATCTGGTCATTTTCCCTGCTTTTCATGTATATTTTAGGAAGTTATTATATATTACTCCATTGTTACGATATATTGATAAACAAATACACATGACATTGGAAATGCATGTTTGAAAACAGCGTCCTACTCAAAACAGTTAAAACAATTACAAACCATAACCATTAACAAAAGCTTCAAAGTCATATTTCTCAGTTCTTGATTCCTACTAACACAGCTCGTCAAAAGGAGCATGCAGTGGTATAGTTCCAGACTTTACAGCCTTCATCCCATACAATTTCACATAAAATTATCCTAAGCCAATCGAGTGATTATTTAGAGGTGTCTGTAAAGGCATTAAGGTCTTAACCATAATGGACCACTTTTGTTTACTTCTGTGCATGAAGGACCAAACAAAAGGACAAGCAAAAGGAACAAAGTACTCAGCCCTCATCCTCCTATGCTTCCTTTGACAAAGGCAGTATTTTGTACAAATTGTTCCAATGTGTTGCAGAAATCCAATAAGTTTGCTGGTGTTTATATATGTCAGTTTATTGAAGTTATACTCTTCTTAGCTTACAAACCAATGATTAGATAGGTGTTCAGACGAGATAATCTGTACTCAAAAAGGTGCCTGTGAAACAAATGTGGTAGGTCACAAAAATAAATGAAAAGCCACCCAAGAATATACCTTCATTTATAATATCGGCCACTGTCTTTTCATTAAAGAGTTCACTATTATTAATAGTTAAAAGTTGGCTTTTCAAAATCATTTGAATAATGATAAAGATACCTAACTGAGATCAATGGACTTACTAGCCAGATTAGAACAGTTAAGAGATCCTCAGATTCTCCAAACACAATGATGGAGACATACTCTCTGGCACCTAGTAGAAGCTCTGTAAATGTTTTGCTAATTAAAGTAAAATCATGCCTAGGAATCTCTGTGGTAATATGTTCCCCAAATGCAACTAAGTAAAATGTATTTAATCCATTTCTTAGAAGTTTATATGCATAATTTGTGTATACATATAATTTGTTAGGTTTATCTTTTCTATTACATAAATTTAACAATGGTGATTTTATTGTGAACTTTTTCAACATAATCCATAGGTGCACATATTGGGAACTTATTAAGTCATCTATATTAGGACAGGAAGTCCAACACCGGAGAAAAATTTTATATTTTCAATCATGCTATTTGAGAGACTCAGTAGAAATGTGTATGCCATCAACAGGAACAACAATCAACAAAATGATAAGCAAGAGTTACACGTTCAAGATACAATGTCCAACAATATATTAAGTCATTGAAGAGATACTAAGAGAAGGCAAAGCAGGCGGTAAGGCCCAGTTGACATTTCCCTTTCAAATCTATGAGAAGTAGAAACTAAGGGCACCAAGCTTTTCTATGAGTCATAGCTGTGCTCTGTGCTTTCTGGATGGTGGAGCTCTGCATGAAGCCAGGCTATTTGATTGATGATGCTGTGTCTTGAGAGGCTCTAATATGTACTTCTCAGTCATCTATCTCCTTTAAGCACCAGCACATAATACATTTCAAAGGTTAACCAGCATCTTGAACCTGCCTGAGAACTGCACGTGGAATGTAAACACCAACTCCCAAAATTATGCTTTTCCAACGGGAGTGGGGGCAGGAAGGAGAGCAAATGTCATTTGTTTATAAACCAGATGTAGCACATAAAAATAATCTTACACATTACAGATCTTTTTTTCACAATTCATTAATAATTTAAGGACTACTGAAATGCCACCAAGATGTATCACCACTTGCAACACCTATGTTGCACTATGAAACAGCCACATAAATGAAATGCCCGAAACTACAATGATAAAACAGTCACTGATAATTCACATATTGTTCCCACAGTGGCCATTATCAGGCACCCAAGAGCATGGAGAATATTATTTCATGAAGCTACGCACGGTGTCCAGTTTGGACGGCAACATTCACTGCCCTGAGGCTGAGCTGCAGTTGCTGTGGAACCTCAACTTAGATTTTCCCAACATTAGGACGTGTAAATTATCAGCTCCTATATGGTTTTATTCTATTGTCTGGTACTTTTTTTTTTTTAAGCTGTGACTGAATGTAGTTACTTTTAGCAAGAACTATACACTGAATTCCATTATAACTACAGTAAACAAAGCTGTTATTATGTATGTCAAATCAGTATTTAAGAACTATGCAGTACTGGCCAGATGAAGTGGCTCACGCCTGTAATCCCAGTACTTTCAGAGGTCGAGCTGGGAGGACCACTTGAACCCAGGATTTCAAGACCAGCGTGGGCACCATGGTGAGACCCCATCTCTATTTTTTTTAAAGTAAGAAAAAAATAGAACTATATAGTATTAATTTAAACTAAACAGTGCCAAAGAACTTTCAGATGATACAATCCAGCCATTTTTTTTTTTCTTTTTCCTTTCCCTACTCTCCATTTCATAGCAGAGTACAGACATTAAGAGCTTGGGTTCAAGCGTTAAACAGACCTGGGCGTGAACAGCAATTCTATCATTTGCCAATTTTATAACCTTATGCAAGTTATGTACCTTTTCATGTTTCTATCCCTTCTTCTGTAAAATATGAACAATATAAACATTTTCCTTGACTGGGTTTAGTGACTCACACCTGTAACCCCAGCACTTTAGAAGGCTGAGACAGACAATGTATCAACACCAGGAGTTCAAGATCAGCCTGGGCAACATAGCAAGACTCAGTCTCTACAAAAAACCAGGTGAGATAGTGTGTACCTGTAGTCCCAACTACTGGGAAGGCTGAAGCAAGAAGAAAGCTTGAGCCCAGGAGTTCAAGGCTGCAGTGAGCTATGACCATGCCACTGCACTCCAGCCTGGGAGACAGAGTTAGACCCCCGTCTCTCTCTCTCTGACACACACACACACACACACACACACACACAGTTTAAAAACTCTTCCTCAGGCCGGGCGCGGTGGCTCACACCTGTAATCCCAGCACTTTGGGAGGCCGAGGCAGGCGGATCACGAGGTCAGGAGATCGAGACCATCCCGGCTAACACGGTGAAACCCCGTCTCTCCGAAAAATATAAAAAAATTAGCCGGGCATGGTGGCGGGCGCCTGTAGTCCCAGCTACTCAGGAGGCTGAGGCAGGAGAATGGTGTGAACCCGGGAGATGGAGCTTGCAGTGAGCCAAGATCAAGCCACTGCACTCCAGTCTGGGTGACAGAGTGAGACTATGTCTCAAAAAAAAAAAAAAAAAAAAAACCTCTTCCTCTTAGGAATACTGAGAGAATTAGTAAGAAAATCTTCCATACCACAAGCATTACATGGTGCCTGACACATAGTAATTACCCAACAAATGGTAATTTATAAACATTATTGAAGATAGAAATAGATAATACATATATAATATAGAAAACACACCTTGATAAATCTTTTGGGGCAATTATGTACAAATATAAAACATTTTAAGGGTATATACATGTATTCATCTATTCATACACTGTACCTTGCAAAACAATTTAATATGAAACATATTACCCACTCAATCAAATAAAAAACATATTATTTATAATTTAGAAACTTGCTGACACCTGGTATTTACTGTGCTTTGCTATATACAAAATATTTTCATTGTAAAATGTCTTCAGGACAAGTAAAGAAACCAAGAAAAAGATAACTAAATGCTATATACAATCAAGTACATGGCAACAAGAAGAAAACTCTATGGAGTGGTGGTTGAAGACATTTTCAGAGACAAAGTAGACGTAAAAAAAGTAGGAAGTGTCTAGGATTTTTAACCTACCTGAAAGCAACAGCTTCATCAATGCTGGCAGAAGGCAGAAGATTCCTGGGTCACAGACAAAGAACTATTCACAACTCACAGCCACACCGTTAGCCAGAGTATGACCCTTTTATGTAGTGGTTCCTCCGCTAAGATTCTCACAAGGTGATGTGAAGAGGATCCAGGGACACTGACACACAAAGAAGAACTCTAGGCTCAGGGAACCCAAATCTTTTATACAGACAGGGAGTATTCTTGCTTGCTGCTGTCAGAGGACATCCTATGCCTAGACAGCTCTACAAACATCCTTGAAAAGACTGTCCACATTGAAGGCACCTGTTCTGTTTTTTTTTTTTTTTTTAATACTTCCTCCTCTTAGACGAGGCATCTGTACAAAATGCAAGAGAATCACGAGGAGTTATCTCAAAACTGCAGAGTTTAATCGAAGGACTGACAAATGATAGCATGTGGATGATTGCTAGGAGACTAAAACTAGGAATATTATTAACAAATGATTATGATAAAAATGCCTTCTGAATAGTGATACTAAATTATACTAAAAGTCGTATCTTCTATACTGAAAAAAAATTCAGTGTAGAACTACATGCTTAAAAAGACCAAGCATGAAAGATGAAAGAAACTTTGAGACATGCAAAGAAGATCTTTACTTCCTTCGCATGAACACTTTTTTATAAAGCTCTTTTTGGATGTGCTCCAGCAAAATCCAGAAAACACAATAAGAAATCAGTCAGAACCCAAGGAAAGTCCTAGAATATGGGAGAAAGGGCAGTTTAGGGAAGCAAACAGAAACCAGTTCAGATAACAGCAGGAGGATGGAGAGGTCTAGTAAGTACATCTCCATGAGAAAAAAAGAAACTAGTAATTGGTCTGATATTATTCTAAAAGTTCTTTCATTCCCCTTTAGTTTTTCTCTTTTTTGACATGGGGCCTTGCTATGTTGCCCAGTTCTAACCTCAGACTCCTAGGCTCAAACAATCATCCAGCCTAGGCCTCCCAAATAGCTGCGACTACAAGTTTGTACCTCCTCCCTGGGCTCAGTTCTGATACTTTTGAATATTTGAAATATAAAAGGCATCTTGACAGACCTGACACAGAATGCAGGGAGAAAATCAAAAATATATACACAGAAAACAAAGCAACATAAAAAAACTAGGTCCAGGAGAAAAAAAAATCTATAGAAGAGGAAGTATAATCAGAGTATCCACTTGGTTATGCAGTGAGCAACTGTCACATTGCCATGTGCTGTGACACAGGCTATTGACTGAACTTAGACGTTGGATGTAACAGCATTGAGAGGATGGGAGCGAGAAACTAGAAGCAGTATAAAAGGAACAACTCTCATCTTCCATATGGCAAGTCAACAGATGTCAGTAACTGGTAATCAGGAAAGAGCAACATAAATATATTATTTAGAAACATGGAAGTAAATATCAGAGCAGACATTTAGGGACAAAGACGGGAACAGTGGCATAGAGAAGCTGTTCGTTTTTATGATAAGTCTTTTAGCATTACGTCTTTATTTTTATTCTGAAATGCCTGCCAAGGGGGTGGAGGGGCTTCTCAGGTCTAACAAACATGCAGACTCTCAAGGTCCCCACAGACCGCCTGGCATTGGATTGACTGTGCAGGGTGTAAGGCAGGAGACTCCACTTGCCAGCAAGGCTGCATCATGCCTTGTTTTCCAGAGGAGTATGCACCCAGAAGTCCTCACAGCTGTGCAGGAGCCATTCTCTTGGGGTCCCCAGCAGGCAGCTCAAGCGTGGTGACTCACATCAGGAGGTTGCAAGAGCTAGCACGGATGAAAAGCCTCATGCCCCAGAGAAGCCAGTGTCTCTTGGAACAATGCCACAGATGTAAGCTGCTTCTCAGATATTTATAGTTTTTCAAGTCTTGATGTGATTTACCAATCAGTGGTTACTTTTGCCATAAAAGGCAATTGACATACTACCTTTATTAGGATTCGGGGGGGGGGGTGAAAAAAATAACTGAAGTTTAACTTGTCATTCAGAAATTGGAAAAGAGCCAGGCACGGTAGTGTGCGCCTGTAGTCTCAGCTACTTGGGAGACTGAGGCAGGAGAATCACTTGAGCCCAGGGAGTTCGAGGCTGCAGTAAGTTATGTTCATACCACTGCACTCCAGGCTGGGCAACAGAGTGAGTCCTTATGTCTAAAAGAAAGAAAAAAAATCCAAAAACTTAAGTGATCCTACCACAAAAAAGTACAGGACTTGTAACTAGAACACTTGAGACTAGAATCCTGCCTCCATCTCTCACCACAGAAAACAGGAACACAAACCGTACTGTCTAATTCAGAGGAACACTATAAAATTTAGTCTAGAAACCAGTCATCTGCATATCTACATTCAAATTCTGAGGTCCAAGAAGTAAATATTTTGGATATTTATCACTTGAAAGAAAAGCCTATATGTATCATTTAAAACTGTTTTATAAAATTAAAGTTATAGCCGGGCGCGGTGGCTCAAGCCTGTTAATCCCAGCACTTTGGGGGGCAAGACGCGGCGCAGATCACGCAGGACAGTGAGGATCGAGCACATCCTGGGCGGTAAACACGGCTTGAACCCGTCATCTACTTAAAAACTACAAAAAAACTAGCCGCGGCGAGGCTCTGGTGGCGGCGCCCTGTTTAGTCCCAGCTACCCGGAGGCTGAGCCAGGGCTGAGAATGCGTGAACCGGGAGGCGGAGCTTTGCAGCTGAGCTGCATGATCCGCCACAGCACTCCGCTTCGGTGGACAGGAGTGAGACTCCGTCTCAAAAAAAAAAAAAAAAAAAAATGTAAAATTATACTTCTACTACTTAAAGTTTCCTACACACTATCTTTGATTTTGATGCTTTAGAAAAGCAAAAAAAACATGAAAATTCTCATGGTACAATTTACAAATATTTTCTGTCAAATGCTTTTAAAAAATTATTCATAACAGTAAAATATTTTAATCAGTTCAAATATATTGCTAAAATCACTCAATGAAATGTTCTTTTCATACTTTTAGAATCCCTCCAAGATTTTCCTAACTTAATGAGAGACATGTTAACTATTAGTGAGCTATGGTATCCTAGAGAAAATATTTATTAGGATGTTGACAGAGTGAATTAAAGCACTTTTTCTTTGGATTACATTTGGTGAAAAATAATTCCAAAGGGAATCTGTTTCCAAGTCTCCTAGGTATCACAAATAGGATTCCAGAAGGCGTTCGTGTTAATGTCCCAACTACTTGATTAACTGGCCGAATTGCCAGGAAAAAGTAATTTCCCATCATATATGGAAAACAATTGAAAACATCTGTGGGAGAAAGGTCTTCACAATTCAAAATGATAAATCTATAGCAACCTTCCAAAGAAATAAAATCAGGAAATGTGTAATACCATTTTAATTCATGATCATTACATTCTGCCAGAATAAAAACATTCATGAAAAAATACAAATACTTTTAGAAAAGACAATATTAGGTAAGATATAATAATATAACAATATATAGCAAAATGAGATATTTTATAATTAAAATATTCCCTTGTAGAGGGAAATTAATACTTGTTATACTTTTAGACAAAGTCCAGTTCCTTATAATATAAACTATGCTCTACTGAACAGAGCTCAACATCAAATTATTTAGGAGTCTATGAAGAATTATTCAGTGCCTGTAATGTAATTACTGTATATGAGCGTCATCCCCTCAACCAGATTCCTACTATTCTTATCTCAAGCTAGTACTGATCAAATGCAGTATGTAACACAGTCCATGAAATTTCCATTTCCCAGAGAAATGAAATGCCTCCTGTCTTGCTACGTACACAACATGACTCCACACAACCAAAAGCAAAAGAAGAACAGATGGTGCTGATTTATGAAAGCTATCTAACCACAGAGAACAACAAAAAGTATGCATCTTTGCACCAGTTCCATGCATAACGGAATCTTAAAATTCAGTTCCAATATGTAAGTCTTCTCATTGATTATTAGGATTCCAGAACATGAAGGAATCCTCTTGGAAGATATTTGATCCAACATCCAAAAGTACACTGCAATTTGTCTTCACATTCTTCTTCCATTTTGCCTGTCATCAATGATCCACGTAGGAAGATTTACATATTGATGCTTAATAAGAATCACTGAATCTAATAACTAGTCCCAGCACCTCACCTGCCGTCATCTGCCACATTCCCATACATATTTATCCCAGATGACCACTCAAGCAGATACCACCATGCCAGGAACACCGGCACCGCTTGTTTTGCAAGAAGTGTGTCTGCACTGTTCAGGGTTCTCCCACGATACACTAGTGACCAAGTGGCCACCCTCTAGTTGACATGATTTTATTCAGACTAATCAATCTCTTTTCAGAAGTGGCTTACTTACCAGAGTAACACTTACTTTTCTTTTGAAAATAAAACTCATTAGCTATGTATTTATTGCATTGTCCTTAATTCCCAGTATATGATACAAATGTGAAACAAAAAATAAGATATTAAACAAATACTATAAAGTATTACACATGTTGTATTTGATATGACAGCTGAGCACAGTAACAAAAAAAAACATGGATTTTGCATGCAGAATCATTTTGACAAGTTATTTAACTTCTCTGTGCCTCAGTTTACTCATTTATAAATTGTGGAAAGTAATAGTATCTATCTCAGAGTTTCCATAAAAATCAAATGAGCTAATTGAAGTACTCAGAAAACTGTCTTGTAACTATTAAGGGCTAACTAGGTGCTAACACCACCCTCTAGATAAATTTAAAAAAGAAAATGGGAATTTGATAACATATTTGTTTTAAAAAATAAGTGTCCTTTATCTTCTGTGGCACAAAAGTTTGGTTACAGTGATTAAAGAACACCAGGCTCTCCAGGATACCGTTGTACTGATGTGAGATGATTTCTGTCTTTTCCTCTTACCTTTGGTGTTTACTTCCAGTTTTTTGAGATAATATAGGTTTTTCTTTTCTTACATAGTAATAATAAAATATAAATACTGCAATCATTAAAGAAACAAGTTTTAATGATTCAATATTCTATCAGGTAAATATATCATCGTTTCACAATTCACTCATCAAAGAACATTTCAACTCCAGTAACTGATAGATTTCTAAATAAAAACATTTCAATATTTAGGATTCATTTCTTTGAAGGAAGTCTATAACATAATGTTTAAATGGCATGATCGTTTTAAGGTAGCCAGTATCAAACTACTTTCAAAAATGACCAAGCCAATTGATATCATTACCAGCCTCTTATTAAACTGTTCATCTCACAACTTTTATTTTCTGTGTTAAGAGACAATTCTCCATTTGTCTCTTAAAAATCTGCATGTCTTGCAAACAGAGGCACTGATTGCTTTTGTTCTGGACTTGCTTTTCAAAGGTATCTGTACAGAGATGAGCCGTGGGAGACAGACACAGTGTCTCCCTCCAGGGCCAAGGGCAGTGAGTCTTGCTTATGGCCATTATAATAGATTCCTCAGCTCAGAGTCCTCTCCTGTAACATTACCCATAGAGCATGCAGGCATCCATCTGGGCCCAAGGGCATCACTTCCATAGGTCAAGAGAGTAGGGAGAACTGAACCAAATATGCTGATGCTTACGTTGCATGCTGTGCTAAGAGTAATACAATTTCTCATCTCTGACCTAGGAGCCTCATGTCTTCGGTCAGCAACCATGAAACCAAGGCAGGCTAACTTGTTAGCCTGCAAGTAGGATAATATCTTAGATCCTTCTCAGTTCTTAGCCAGCTGCTCTAATAGACAGAGATGGGGGAGGAGGGAGATAGGGAGATAGACAAAAAGACACACATACCCCTTTTCCCCTTTAATCTATCAGCAAAAAGTCTTGCTGCTATTCTAGCTGGAATTTAAGATTGCAAGTGAGATTGAAGATATCATAGTGAAAGTTAAGTTTATATGTCAACTTGACTGGGTCCCATGACACCCAGACATTTGGCCCAACATTATTCTGGATGTGTCTGCCAAGGTGTTTCTGAAAGAGATTAACATTTAATTCAGTAAACTGAGAAAAGTCCAGTGTCCTCCCTAATGTGGATGAGCATCATTCAATCATTTGGAGACCTGAATAGAACAAAAAGGCTGAGGAAGAAGAGATACTGGTCTTTTCTTGCCTTTGGACTGAAGTATCAGATCTTCTGGGGGACTAGAGCTGCAGGCATTTGGGCTGATCCTTACACCACTGGTTCTCCTGGGGGTCCTCCTTGGTGACTGCAGGTCTTGGGACTTTTCAGACTTCATAATCACATGAGCCAATTCCTTATAGTAAACGTTATATGTGTGTATATATCTGTATATATCTAAAGAGATACATATCTATATATATAGATAGGTAAATATAATCTCCATTCTACCAGTTCTGTTTCTCTGAAAAACCGTAATACAATCACATTTGTGGAATGATTCCATATACTCTTTTGCAAGTTTATCTATGTATCAAGACTTTTTTTCTAAATATTTTAACAAAATCTTTATAAGCTAATCGTGTGTGTGTGTCTGTGTGTGTGTGTGTGTGCTGTGTATGCGTGTGTATATTTCCTCCTTTTTTAAGAGACAGGGTCTCATTATTCTGTCACCTAGGCTGGAGTGCAGTGGTATAATCATAGCTTACTGCAGCCTCAAACTCCTGGGCTCAAGCAATCCTCCTGCCTCAGCCTCCTGAGTGGCTAGGACTAAAGATGTGCACCATCACACCTGGCCAATTTTTTAAATGTTTGTACAAACTGGGTCTCAGTATGTTGCCCATTTTGGTCTCTAAGCCCTGGCCTCAAGCAATCTTCCCACCTTGGCCTCTCAAAGTGCTAGGAATACAGGCATGAACCCCGGCACCAGCCAAACTAGCCATTAATCCCTTAGATATCATACAGATTTTACCAAGCAATGGCATGTTTTCATTTTATGTAAAATGAAGATGCTGAAACAAGAGAATAACACTTTTTAAAAAGCAATGTAGTGTCTTCATTCCTTTCCCTCCGCTTTCATAAGGACCCACACACCACCTCCTGCTCCACCTTCCTTTTCTCCCAGCCCCAGCAGACATCCACTATGTGCATTAAGGTGTAACCTTTAGAAATATTTCTAACCAGAAATGGTCTTGAGAAAAGAACTGTTTAAAAGTGGTGACAGCACAGAACGTCCATTTCAACAAACTTATTTATTACTAAAATACCTTGAATCAGAGAAATGAATTAAATGCTGGGAAAATCATTTCATTAGATTTAATAACCATATCATTTGCTTTTGATTACATAATTTGGCCCAATTATGTTAGCACTTTTGGTTTCCTCAGGTTCTTCCCTTAGGATTTAATTAAATCCGGGACTCATATTTACAAATGGACTAAAAGAACTTCAGCTCACTTTATATGAAACATTTTCATATCAATATTTACCAGAAAGAGATGCCTCAGAGAAAGAGACATTATAATTTTTAGAAAAATGATTAAACAAATGATACATAGGACAAATAAGAAATAGAAAATAAAGAAGATACTACTTTCACTTACAAAAATAAAAGATTTGAAATATTTGTTTAGGTCATACTGGGGGATCAGAACTGTTTTACTCTTGAAACGTTTACTCTTAAAATGTTCAGATAAAAGACGATCGAGATGACTGCTTATTTGTTCTCCAAATAATAGACTAGGGTGAACTGGGTTACTAGCAACAGAAATTTTCTCTCTTGAAAAAAAGTTTATTAGGCAGCCCTTCAGATCTATAATATATATTAATTAGACTTTGTAACTGATAAGAAACTAAAGTCAATTTTAAAATATCGGACTGTAGGTATATTTTTAAAAACCATCACATCTATGCATTAACACTGGACTCTAGAGCATGGATGTATTTAATTGTGTGTAGGAACAATGGGCAGTACAGTCACACAAAGACAAAGACAAGGAAAGTGAGTTCAGAAGCCTTTCACACTTTCCTGGAAAGTCAGCTCAGTCTTTTGTTATTCAGATTAGCGTTTCAAGGGCCAGCTCTACCTTTCTTTTTCTTTTTTATTTTTTTCCCCACTTATTCGAGAAACCTTTTGAATACCAGATACTATTTCCTATTCAAATCCCTGAATCTGTCATTAGTCAATATCTAAAATAAGTCTCATAGCTCTTTTGTCCAGATTCTTCTTTATCTCTAAGGGTCCCGAGTTGCCTGCCTCACAGGTCTGTATCACCATGCTGAGTTTCACAGACTTAGGTCTGTGCCTTGGACATTAAGTAGGAAACCCACTCCTCATGTGGCCAAACCATTTTGGCTCTGTTCTCTATCATTCTGAAAATCACCCCTATATATGAGGATTTTTTTAAAACATTGGAAGTGCAAGGGAAAGGGGGAGCAAGTTGATGACTATAAATATTCTTTAGAGTAGCAAGTCAGATATTAGTAAAATTCTACCCTAAAAGAATCATTAAACCATGAGAAAACTTGTGATACTAGTAATAATATTGCAAATGTCAAAGTAGTTGAGTTCAACAATTGACAAGGTCAACGAGATTAATAGTTAACTATATCATTTCTTCTGACAGTTTAAAAGAAACCCCATCTAGCCTGGGCAACCCAGTGAGACCTTGTCTTTACAACAAAGAAACACACACACAAAAACTGGCTGGGGGTGGTAAAACCTGCCTATAGTCCCAGCTACTCAGGAGGCTGAGGTGGAAGGATCACTTGAGCCCCAAAGGTCTACACTGCAGTGAGCTATAATCATGCCACCGCAGTCCAGCTTGGGTGCCAGAGCGACTCCAGCCTGGGTGACAGAGCAAGATCCTCGCTCTTAAAAAAAAAAAAAGGGGGGGGGGGGGTGCAGGGAAGAGAAATAAATATCATCAAGGTACAGAGTACAAATCATATTTAAAAAATAGAAGCATGTCTACTGTATCCACATGCCCAAGAAGAGCACTGCTATGGCTCAGCTGTCTTCTGAAGGCACTTAAAACCCCATGATGTTGCTGGCCATAAAATTTCCTAAAGGAACACTCAGTTGGCCTTGCAACTCAGATAGGACTGAGAAGTTGGAAAGGATCAGTTTTAAATCACATCCTCGGGGCAAAACCCTAAGGTTTCTATAAAAGCTGAATCTACTGACCACAATTAACAACAATCTGGCTGAGTGTGGGCTCACACCTGTAATCCCAGCACTTAGGAGGCCAAGATGGGCTGATCGCTTGAGCCCAGGAGTTCAAAACCAGTCTGGGCAACACAGTGAGACTCAGTCTCTATAAACAAAAAATTAAAAGAAAATATAAACAATCTATTGCATATTTCAAAACAGAAAGTAGAGAGGACTTGAAACATACCCAGAGAAATGGTAAATACTCAAGGTGATGGACATGCCCAGTACCCTGATCATTATACCTTTTATGGATATAACAAAATATTGCATGCATATGTATTATATATTTAGGAAAAAATAAAAAAAAATTTTAAAGCAACATCACTAAGTAAGTACTGGGAAAAGGAAACTGAAAAGACCTCCCCAAGTGCCTCCATATCACAACTCTTCCAGGGACTCATGGGGAGAGGAATGGTGGTAGGCAGACCAGACACGCAGATGCAGACATGCAGATTCATTTGCAGTAACCAGAAGTTTGATCTTACAGGTGAAAAACAACAATCTATGCAAGAAACAGACTGTTAAAGCCATGACCAGGAGGAAGAACCACCAACTTCTGGAGGAACAACCACCAATGCATAGGAACTGGTATGAAGAAATGAGAGAACCAGGAGCGTGCTAATAAACATCTAATAGAATCTCCAAAAAAAAAAAAAAGGAGGGGGGGAGCCTTATATGTAGTGTTTGTTGATACCTGTGGCACAAACACACCCACCCTGGCAACCAATATAGTGTCACTGAACACAGACTTGGGAAGACACATGCACAGTCAGCTCAGGAGAAGGGAGAAGCCAGCCAAGTGAATGAAGTGGTACTTGAGTACCATTAAAAAGAAAAGAAAGAGTTCCTAGAAGATCAATAAATAAGCAAAACCAATAATATAAAGTATCAACACTCTGAATCATACTCATAGTTGGCCAGATTATTGCTTTTATATGTATTGTTTTGCATTCTAGAAAGCCTATTCATATATCACATGTTTAAATGTTACTTGAACCAACAAATGCAATGCTATCAACCAATGAATTTAAAACAAACCAGTCAAACAGCAAAGAACAATTCTTATCTAAAAAGGAACCTGAATTGCATAAAAGACCAGTAGAAAGGGATTAAACAGCACAGTGCCTCTGCTCATAGTTATGGCACCAAAGTGGGATTAAGGAAAGCAGGCACTTGGAAGGGACACAACTTGGGGTGGCATTGCACTCCAAAATCTACCCATCAGCAAAGTGGTCCCGAACACAGAATTGCTATTTGGTGTTTTACAAGTATACCTGTTAAGTGCATACACACCGTCTGGAGAAAACAGTTTATCTTACGGATATTACACTTAAATACTAAAAACAACTTTACATGGAGGGTACCCTCAGAGGGTAAAGATGGGTAGGAGGACAGAAAGCATTAACTGAGTGGTCATAGATTTAAAAGCCTTCATGAATCCGCCAGGCACTATACACATGCTGTTCCTATTCTAGGAACAGAGAACTGCAGCTCAGAGTAGTTAGATAATCCATCTCCTGTCTGTACTATCAATCCACGAAGTCAGCTGTCTACGTGTATGTAGGTCTACCCTCCTCAAAAGAGAGCTACTTAAGAATAGGACACACCACTTGCAAAGAGAGTGCAAAATACACATTGCCAAAATCACAAGATGTAAATAGGAAATAGAGTTTACTGGGGAAGGCGTCACAGGTAGGGAAGGAGCAGAGAGAGTCCCACAATAACTCAAATCTTGTCATGTCACAGTCAGCTATGCTTTGAGCAGACATAACTAGACTAGATGCACTCTTAAAAGAGGTCCAGAGGAGTGGCCCGTTTCAGTGACACTTCACACCAATACAAGGAGGGCAGGGGGGACTTTGCAGACAACATCACTAACAACAAACAACATGAGTTGCCTGATCAAAATGAGACCATGTCAGAAAAAGGCAGCCTGCAGAGATGAGAGGTTCTATATTAACAGTGAGCAAACAGCTCTTCATTAAGCACCTATCAGGGCCAGGCTTCCCTCAGGCATCTTTGCACCTACAGCATCTAGCTCAGTCCCTGACTCTAGCGTTCAGTTGTCCAGAATGCACTGGATTACTAAGGGAACGACCTAATGCAAAATGAAAATGAAAACCTAACCACACACTGCCCAGTATTAACATTGACATCCATTTGCCAGAGAGAGAATATGGAAGGTGAGACTATGAACGAATAGAGATGGCTGCAAATAAAATAGTGTATGAATTTTGTGACTTTAAATACCTTTAAAAAAGATGGTATTATATCACAAACTACAATGGCCAGATTGAAATGTCTTTGCAAAATTATAACAGTAGGAATCTGACATACTTGACTTCATCTTGCTTCTGACCTCCAAACTGTCCTTGGTCATTCCTGGCCATAGGCCAAGCTAACTTTGGGAGGAATTTAGTTTATAGTTTAACTTTAAAGCAAGGATGATAACAGGGGACCCTTTACTCATAACTCAATAGATCCTGTGGTCCCACCCAGAGGCATTAGGAATGATTCCCCCACCCCTATGATTTCATCCCCAACCAATAAGCAGCACCCATTCCCCAGCCCTCTGCCCACCAAATTGTCCACAAAAACCCTAAGCTTCAAGCCTTCCGGGAGACTGACTTAAGTTATAACTCCAGTTCTTCAGCATGAACCAGCACTGTGTCAATTAAACTTTCTCTACTGTAATGCTGTGGTCTCAGTGGACTGATTTTGTCTGTGCAGCGGGAATGAAGAACCCATCAGGCGATTACAATATTCAGGTAAGAATAAATTCACTTTGCAGTTTTAAAAAGTCACAGAAAAGAACATGGTTTACACTGAATTTCCTGTGCTCAAAATTTTTATTTGGGAAAACTTCAAACCTCAAGGAAATTGAAAGAATATGCTCAACATCATACCCTTTCACCTATGAACCACCAACATTGTGTCTCTTCTCTAATGATTTTTTTCTTATTTTTGAATAATTATGTTTAAGTTGCAACAGAAATTCTTAAAGGTGATTTGAAGGTAATGGATAATTATTTTCAAAATAAAGAAAATGTAATTTCGATTGTTTGGATTTATCTTGAACTTGAGGAAATTTTTGAAAGGAAATAATGAGTGCATTTGTCTTAATGGTTTTCAATTACCAACTGCATTTATTACTGTTCAGCTTTTCTGACTTTTCACCACAAAAAGCAGAAAATAGGCTCATTCTAAATTCCACAGGTACTTTTCAATGTGGTACAAATAGAAATATCCTTCCTTAACCAAGTTACCAATGTGATTTTATAAAAAATTTCAACAGAGGAAACATGACCAATGACCCATCCAGAAAAAATAAAGTTCTTCTTTCAGAGTCTGGAGAAAGTAGCAAGACAAGTCTAAAATAAAATTTTAGAAATTAAATATACAACATCTTCTTTCAGTAAAAGCATTATTTATTAAAACTTAAGTTCATAAAAATAAATCTATTTCATAGCTATTCATTTTCAACAATTTGTCCTAACTGAAAAAAGAGTGTAATTCTACACTCTAAAAGCAAGAATAGTAAACTTCAAAATTTAAAAAGTAAATTTTAAGTGTCTATCATTTAACTTTTCAAGACAGTAAAGTGCCATGCATGATTATATTATATATTCTTTATTTTTACATATTTACTATTTGAGACACGGTCCTGTTTCATCGCCTGACTGGAGTGCAGTGGCTTGATCTTAGCTCAATGCATACTAGACCTCCCGGGCTCAAGCGATCCTCCCACCTCAGCCGCCTGAGTAGCTGGAAGTGCAGGCACTCACCACCACGCCTGGCTAATTCTTATATTTTTGTAGAGATGCAGTTTCACCATGTTGCCCAGACCAGTCTTGAACTCCTAGGCTCAAGCGATCTGCCCACGTAGGCCTCCCAAAGTGTTGGGACTACAGGTATGAGCCACCACACCCAGCATATATTCTTTATTTTGCACATTAACCACATTTCCAATGGGAATGTGAAATAACTGTTAATCTGCAAGCCTTAATCTTGTATCTCACAAACATGAGCAAATAAATTAGAGGTCTACTTAAATATTCATGAGTATTAATCTTTAGAAAATTACCTAAATCTGTTTCAGAAATGTTTAACTCACTAGTCTTTATCGAGTGACTAACTTCAAATCATTGTAGCTGACATAAAAACATTTGTCTAGTGTGTTCCACTTTCAGAGGGCAAGTAACTCCAACCTTGTCCCCTGAGAGAGCTTTAGAATTTCTGTATTTTTTGGAGACAGTGTCTTTCTCTGTCACTCAGACTGGAGTGCGGTGGCATAATCACAGCTCACTGCAGCCTCCACCTCTTGGGCTCAAGCAATCTTCCTGCCTCTGCCCCCTGAATAGCTGGAACTACAGGCACATGTCACCATAACTGGCTAATTTTTGTATTTTTTTGCATAGACAAGGTCTAACTTTGTTGCCCAGCCCAGGCAGGTCTCGAACTCCTGGGTTCAAGCAATCCAACTGCCTAAGCCTCCCAAAGTGCTGGGACTACAGGCATGAGACACTGCACTTAGCCTATAAGTTTTAATAGAAGACATGTGTTCATAAAATTAAATTTAAAAACCATAATAACTGTTGAATATTAAAATCTTAAAATTTGTCATCAAGTAAATTATAAATAAAAGCAAAGGTTCGGTGTTGAGGGGAGAATGGATAAGAAGTAATGCAAAGAAACAGGCTGGGTGCAGTGGGTCATGCCTGTAATCCCAGCACTTTGGTAAGCCGAGGCAGGCAGATCACCTGAGGTCAGGAGTTCAAGACCAGCCTGACCAATATGGTGAAACCCTGCCTCTACTAAAAATACAAAAATTAGCCAGACATGGTGGCATATGCCTGTAGTCCCAGCTACTTGGGAGGCTGAGACAGGAGAACTGCTTGAACCCAGCAGGCAGAGGTTTCAGTGAGCTGAGATTGCGCCACTGCACTCCAGCCCGGGTGACAGAGTGAGACTTTGTCTCAAAAACAAAACAAACAAAAAAAAAAAGAAAAGAAAAGAAAAGAAGTAATGTGCAAAGAAACATTATTTAAGGCAGGGAAAACCAATCTATTTCAGTTTGGAGTGTATGTAGGTCTATTTAGAAAATGTTCTAAATATTAAGGAGTTACTAGGTAGTATTCTGTCATTATTAAGTAGTTTCATAAAATATTTAATTAGTGGTAAAATATATAAAATACAATATTTCACCCTACATTTCTATTTCAACTCTCCCTTCAGAAAGAATTAACCATCATTACAATTTGGAAAACAATTCTCTATTGTTTTATATATAGGACATACCCATATACTCAAATGCAACTTTTCACAAGAATTAAAACATACAAATTATGTAAAACTTTTTCTTTTTACTTAACAACATGTGTTGCAAATATTTCAATACCTACGAATTTATTTTTACCTCAACCATATTGAATGATTAATTGATTGATTGAGACAGAGTCTTGCTTTGCTCTGTCAGCCAGGCTGGAGTGCAATGGTACAATCTTGGCATACTGCAGCTTCTGCCTTCTGGGCTCAAGTGATTCCTCTACCTTAGCCTCCAGAGTAGCTAGTACTACAGATGCATGCCACCACACTCGTCTGGTATTTTTAAAATTTTTATAGCGATAAAGGCTCACTATATTGCCCAGGCAAAATCAATTGTTTTAATAGCTGCAGAGTATCCCCACAGTGCAAATATAAAATCACTGATTTAGTCACTCCTCCATTAATGGACACTTAAGCCTGTTTCTAGCACCTTGTCTTTACTGCTACAATTAGCATCCTTATTCACGTGCAAATATTTCTGTAGATACCTAAAGAGGGATTTCTTTATTCCTACTTGTTTCAGTAAATTATTCACTCTGATCAAGAACATTCAAACTTTTAACAATCAGTTTATACATGGGAGACAGATGCCCAAGATAAGGGTATATGATCTTAAAGAGGATGAAACAGTTAAACAAATGACTCAGAGATCATGATCCTGGAATTCTTTGGGCCTCACTATGTTTGCATCCACACAAGGGTTCCTGCTTTTAAGTTTACTGAATGTGCAGCATTATGGGCAACTATTTAAATGACTGACAACAGGAGTCCTCTCTCGATGGTCACTGCCTAATCAACTTTGTTACATATTTTACATGTACATGTACAATGATTCTTGTAGAAATTAATAAAAACACATCACTTGCATGTACAAATAGAAGACAAAGACTACCGTGGCAATTTGTACTGTGTATTTATAACAAATATGTAAGCATTAAATCCCACAGTTCGGTTTCTTGTCTTAAATGGTGACATTCAAAAATATAAGCATGTTAATATGTTCAGAACAAATTTTAATAGTCTTCAATCCGTAATTTTAAACTGCAAAACAGGCCAGGAGTAGTGGCTCACGTCTGTAATCCCAACACTTTGGGAGGCCAAAGTGTGGGGGATTGCTTGAGCCCAGGAGTTTGAGACCAGCCCAGGCAACATCACAAGGCCTCATCTCTACAAATAAAAAAAAAAAAAATTGGCCAAGCGTGGTGGTGTGCACCCATGGTCCCAACTACTCGGGAGGCTGAGGTGGAACTGCTTGAGCCTGGGTGCTCAAGGCTGCAGTGAGCTGTGATCATGCCACTGCACTCCAGCCTGGGCAACAAAGCAAGATCCCGTCTCAAAACAAAACAAAAGGGACAACATGGCGGCCTTCATGCTGGGTTCGTTGCTTCGGACGTTGAAGCAGATGGTTCCTTCATCAGCTTCAGGCCAAGTTCGAAGTCACTACGTAGACTGGAGAATGTGGCGCGATGTGAAGAGACGAAAAATGGCCTATGAATACGCAGATGAGAGGCTACGTATTAATTCACTCAGGAAGAATACCATTTTGCCAAAAACTCTTCAGGACGTGGCCGATGAAGAAATCGCTGCCCTCCCACGGGATAGCTGTCCTGTTAGAATCAGAAATCGGTGTGCTATGACGTCCCGTCCGCGTGGTGTGAGCGGCGCTGGAGCTTAGTGTATAGTCTTCCGTGCACTTAGCTGACCACGGCACGTTCTGGGATCCAGCGAGCATCTGGTAAATGAGCTTCCCAGAAACCATTGAGTTGCAGGAAGCCAGTTCCAGCAAGAAAAGATTTTTTTAATAGACCAAACCCTAATCTCTGACAGGGGCCCAGTGCAGTTGTTTGGACTACTGATTGCTATCTCTAAAACTACTTTCTAAATGAAGAAATTTGGGGTGTTTCATGTCAGTGGAATTATCTTTCTCTTGGCTAATAAACATACTGTTCATACATAGGCAAAGAGTATATACATAAATATTTTCTGTGATATGTTTTTTAATACCCTCCTTTTAAGTTTAATTTTTAGTAACATATAAGGGTTTTTGTTTTAAAGCATTATTTCATAAAATGTATTAAAAAACAAAACAAAACAAAACAAAACAAAACAAAAATGACATGCAAAGACTTAATTTATCTTTCCAAAATGATCCCAAGGAAAACTGGCAAACTGAAACTAGCATTTACGAATTATTAACTGATTAATGTGTATTTATACAGAGTTATTGTACTGGTTATTAATAAGTTTGTCCAATAACTTGTTTTTATTTAAATATTTAAAAGTAATTATAATATTTAAAGTAAATATAAAATATAATTATTTTAAAGAATAATCTAGTAATGATTATATATATTAGTTATAAATACCTTATACCTAGTTATTAATGTAGATTGCCCTATGCGTTCATATACCAACCTGAAATGAGCATCATTTTTTTTCTTTCATTGTAAAAGCATAGGGATCACTATGGCTTGAAGTAAACTTTGGGTCTGGTCTGTTAAAGTGAAAATCGCTAAAAGCCATGAACACTTTTCCTAGCTGCAAGCTCATTAAACAATATATCTTATTTATGAATTCAGAGAGAATTCTCACCCTGAATCATTCACTTATTTATTCAATTACTGAATGCCTATGATATGCTAAGGGCCATCCCAGGTGCTTAGAACAGATGAGTGAACAAAACAGAAAAGATTTCTGCCCTTCTGAAACTCATATTTTAATAGGCAGGGAAAGAAAATATACAATAAATGTAAAGAACTGTATGTATGCTAGTGCTATTAAAAATGAGTAAGGTAAGAAGACCCAGGAATATAGAATTTTGAAGAGGTGAGGACATCGCAGAGGCAGCAAGATAAAGTTGTAAACAGAGGTCAGAGAAGGTCTCAGTGAGGAGGTGAAATTCAAGTAAAGACTTGAAGGATCCAGGAGAATTAAGCAAGGGGATAGCTGGGTAAAGCAATTTCCAGGCAGAGGACCAGACCAAGGGCCCTAAGGAAGGAACAGATTTCACAGACTTCCCACAGCACATCCAGGGACACCCACTCTCACCCCTGGGAATCTCGGTTTATGAATAATCCACCTTTGTCTATGCAGTTATAATTTAGTAGATAATATCATGGATTTTAAAGTTAAAAAGGCTGAGATTTAAAGCCAAGGTATATTTACTGTGTGACCTTTAGCAAATAATATGGTGTTCATAACTCAAGTTCCTCATCCAGAAAATTGATGTAATAATCCTAACGTCTACCCCATAGGATCTGTTTAAAAATAATGTACATAAAGAACTTAGAGGGGTAAAATTCAAGACATGCTAGTTCTTATCAGATATGAACCCAAAGCACAGGTAACAAAAGCAAAAATACACAAACAAGATTGCATCAAACTAAACTAAAAAGCTTCTGTATAGCTAAGGAAACAATCAACAGAGTAAAAAGACAATATATGGAACAGAAGAAATATTGGGAAATTATATCTCTCATAAGATATTAATATCCAAAATAAATACAAAAAAAAACCTCAAGCAACTTAACAAAAAGAAAACAAATAACTCAATTTAAAAATGGGCAAAGAATCGGAATAGACATTTCTCAAAAGAAGACATATGAATAGCCAACAGGTATATGAAAAATGCTTAACATTTCTAATCATCAGGGAATTGCAAATTAAAACCAGAATGACATATCACCTTCCACCTGTTAGAATGGCTATTATCAAAAAGATGAATGATAACAAGTGCTAAAGAGGATGAGGACAAAGGGAATCCTTGCATTCTGTTGGTGGGAATATAAATTAGTACAGCCATTATGAAAAGGGGTATAGAGGTTCTTCAAAAAGTTAAAAAACAGTGCTATTATATAACCTAGCAATCCAACCACTGGGCATGTATCCATAGAAAATGCAATCAGTATGTTGAAGAGATAGCTGCACTCACATGTTTATTGCAGCACTATTTACATTAGCCAAGATACGGAATCAACCTATCTTGTTGTTTATCAATAGACCCTGAATAAGAAAAATGTGTAATACACAGATACATACATACACACACACACACACACAACAAAATACTGTTCTGCCTTTAAAAAGAAAGAAATCTATCACTGTGGCAACATCAACGATAGTGGAGGACATTATGTTAAGTGAAATAGGCCAGGGACAGAGAGACAAATACTGTATGATCTCACTCATTGTGGAATCTAAAAACACTGAACTCATCAAATTTGGTAGAGAGTGGAATTGTGGTTACCTGGGGTTAGGGGGATGGTGGGTGGGTGGGGATGTGTTGGTAAAAGTATACAAAATTTCCATTAGGAGTAATAAGTTCAAGAGATCTGCTGTGTAACACAGTGACTGTAGTTAATAACAATATACTGCATACTTGAAAACTACTAAGAAAACAGATTTTAAGTGTTCTCGCCACACAAAATAAATGAAGTATGTGAGGTATTACATGTCTTAATTAGCTCAACTTAGCCATTCCATAATACATATACACAAATATATATATATTTCAAATCAAGTAATGCATAATAGATACATTTTTGTCAATTAAAATGTTTTATAAAATTTGAAAAGGAATAATTCTTGTAATTACTGTTATTAACCAAAAGTACCCTAAATATAGCACAATGATTCACATATACACAAATACATACACAATTGAATTTGGGTGTGTTTTTAAAAAGCTAGTAATGTTATTACTATTATCAAAATTGTTTTTATGAGAACCAGAGTTTCAAGTAGTTAAGTCAAATTATGCAACAACTACCTAGGTTTTCCAGACCACCTTAAAATCATAGTGGTGTTTTACAACTCACAGAACCGTTATTAAAGTTCAAATATTAACAATCTGGCAAATTTATAATCACATGGGGAATTGAAAAGAAATCATGAAACTCTGGTCTAATTTTTATCTACTTATTCATAGGAAGTCCCCAAGCAATATTATTCCAGCAAAAGCAACTCACCACAGACTAAAGATTAACCCTTAAATTCCCTTTTATTTTTAAGGTCATATATATTTCTACATTTGCAACTGTTGTTATCGTATATTAACACCTTACCTAATATAATACAAACCTAACAGAAAAGTCAAAGAGCAGCTAAAAATTGATGAACACTTCCATTCTTTTCTTACATACAGCAATGCATGCAGGAGATAAAAAATAAAATCACCAGTCATATCATTTTCTCTAACAAACAAATATAAAGAGTTTCTTAGCATGAACAGAGATTTTAGTAGGAGAATCCCCAGGGATAAGAATCAAGACCAAAGTTATTTAATACATTCATAATAATCTGTTGGAAGAAAGATTATTCTTCCAACAGATTATTGGCAACAAGATGTATTCCAGTAACAGAAAACCATTTAGGTAAGTAGAAACCAGAGGGTCTTTGAAAGACTCCAGAAGGAACAAATCAAATATGAAGCATGATGAAATTTGGCTTAGTAATTCAAGTAATCAAGATTCTAACTTTTATTTATTTATTTATTTATTTATTTATTTATTTATTTATTTATTTGAGACAGAGTCTTGCTCTGTCACCCAGGGTGGAGTACAATGGCATGGTGTCAGCTCACTGCAACCTCTGTCTCCTGGGTTCAAGCAATTCTCATTCCTCAGCCTCAGCGGTAGCTGGGACTACAGGCGCACACCACCACACTGGGCTAATTTTTGTATTTTTAATAGAGACGGGGTTTCATCGTGTTGCCCAGGCTGGTCTCAAACTCCTGACCTCAGGTGATCCACCCACCTCAGCCTCCCAAAGTGCTGAGATTACAGGGGTAAGCCACCGTGCCTGGCCTAACTTTAAATTTTGAGCAAAAAGACCTATGACATGAGCAATAGCTCTTTCCTATCAGCAGTCAACTGGGCAGAAGTCTCCTTTACTATTTAAAAAATTAAAACAAAGAAGCTTCCTCTATTTCTCTTAGCAATCCACATTTCATGCCTCCCATTTTCTTCATAGCCTCCTAGAAACCTGGGGCATGTCCCTCCATTCTACTCATACTGCTGTGAACTATTTTTAATGTCTCATTCATACAAAAATCACATCTTAATCATTACCAAGACCATTTTTTTTTATTCTACCTCCTACTATCTCCCAATTTTTTCTCTCTCTACTGGAATAGCCTGCTCACCCTCCTCACTAAGCGTGCTCTCTTTTATCTCTCTCTTCTCAAATCCATTTTCATTATACTTTAATTCAACAGGAAGCAATGTGACACTCTAGACCCCTTCTTTCACCAACATTGCCTCTTAATGTTATACATTTGGATACTTTCACAACCATAACCCAATCTAAGTTCTATGCACCCTGGCCACTGACAACTCTCAACACATCAGATTACTCACAAACAAAAATTCCACCAATTTTCTTTTATTTTCTTTTTTGGAGACAGGATATCGCTCTGTGGCACAATCATAGCTCACTGCAGCCTCAAACTCCTGGGCTCAAGGGATCCTCTCACTTCAGCCCTCCTAGCAGCTGGGACTACAGGTATGCACCACTATGTCCAGCTAACTTTTTACTCTTTGTAGAGATGGGGGTCTCCCTATGTTGCCCAGGTTGGTCTAGAACTCCTGGGCTCAAATGATCCTGCTGCCTTGGCCTCCCAAAGTGCTGGGATTACAGGGGCATGTCACTGTGAAAATAGGTGGGGCTGGGCATGGTGGCATGCTACTGTAATCCATTTTCACCTAAACTCTGACTCTTTGTTAAGTATTTTAACCCCCTTCTAGTTTAACTCTTACTGGTGCTTCAAGGCCTAAAGTCAATACTATCTGTTCGGGCAAAGCAGCTTTAGTGTTTCGGGCAGAGTACCCGAATCTCTGTTCAACTGTCAAAGCCGCTGAAACATTCCAAGATGCTTTATATACACCTATATTACTTCATCATAAACACAACAATGATTCCAATCTTCTGTGGACCCAATACTCTTGTCAGGTATCTGAGAACAGAGTTGAACTTTTAAAAATCAATACTGAACAACAAAGCCTAGAGTCAATACTAAAGAAATATTTAACTGAGCAAAAACAAAATGGCAAGTTTAGTATTATGTTTTCAACTGTACAAGAAATAGGTTTAAAACCAGAATCAACTGGTTTTTAAATTGTATCTCTATCACTTACTAGGTAGGTAACATGCAAACAGTTTAGTAAAAGGATGAGTTTTCTCATTTTTTAAACAGGAATAGTAATGCCTGCTTTATTTACAAGATCATGAACGCTGATATTTAGCACAAACCCTGATACATGGTGAACATTCAACAAACTGAGTTTCCTTGTTACTTGTAGCATTTTCGACATAAATGTTAAACAACTAAAAACACAGTAAACAGAACCCATCCACTTTTTGCATGTGCTTGGTGGCTTACTTTATACTAAAATGTCCTTTTGGAGAATGGTATTCTTTTGTAGAAAAGAGATAAGGAAAAGAGAACCAAAATAGTTACAGTGCTATAGAATCCACTTCCATAATTAAAAAAATAAGATGGGCAACTTAAGAACCAATAATTACATGATTATTCCAAAAACTTTACTGTTAAAATATTTCTAAATAACAGTAGTATAACGGATTAAGTTTAAGACTAAAATTTAGTAGCAAATATTTGTTCAAATGAATGACCATTTTCTTCACAACTACCTCAGTGTTAAAAATGTAGGAGACCCTCAATAAGTTACAGTTAAAAGATGAGTCACAACCAGAAAAGGAAGTAGAAGAGCAATCCCAGGCGTGTGGAGGCGACAAAGGGGTAGGGGGAAGTGGCAACTACATAGCACAGACACGGAGACACAAACACCCCATATTGCCATGCAGAGGAATGGGGGAGCTGGGCAGTGAGGTGGAATATGTGATGGCAATGGGCAAATGCTACCTGAGAGCGAAGGCAGGTAGATCAAGGCTCCTGCAAGGTGAACAACTCCTGAGAAACGACATCATCCCACAACAAACATCCAGCACTTCCTCCATCTTCAAAATAGGACAACTAATTGAGGAAGAATCTCTCCTGATCAACAAACCTCCAGCACTTCCCCAGTCTTCAAGATAGAACAACTAATTGAAGAAGAATCTCTTCCTATTCCCCTGACCCCAGTGATAATGAAAATTTTAAAGCAATATGACTTAGAGGATTGTTATGAATAAGCCTAGTCGTTTAAGAGACAATGCAGAGTCCAGCATAACTAAAAGCTCTTCATCTACTCACAAATACCTATGATTGCTTTATTGCTAAAAATGTCTTAAGCCAGGTATGGTGGTATGTGCCTGCAGTTGCAGCTAGTTGTGAGGCTGAGGCAGCAAGATCATTTGAGTCCAGAAATTCAAACCCAGTCTGGGCCTCATAGTGAGATCGCATCTCTAAAAGAAAAAACAAAAAAAGGCCTAAAATTCTATAAATTGTCTTTATTTCAAACATTTAAATTTAGAAAACTCATTTACATAGTGCACAAATTAATTCTTCAAAATACAGTTGAAAATGATGAAGCTCCCTTCACTGTTCGGAAAGAAGAAGATAATAGCTGTGTTTTCTCTGGAGTAAAGAGTTCAGAGTCCTACCAATGGGACAAAAGGGCCAGGAAGGCATACAAAGCCAGTGGTTTTGCTATTTCAAATCACTGGTGGGGTGAGAGACGGTAAGAACTATCTTTTTCCTAGTTATAAACTAATGGAAATCATGAAGAAACACTAACGCTAAATTTTATGTAAGCTTGCACAAATGCACAAATATATATGCACATCCAAAATAAAAGTACGAATCAGTCAATGAAAATTTGTTAGCAATGCAAAATGGCACACCAAAGAAAGAACTCTTGCCCAGACTGGAGGTAGTAAAGAAAAGAATAAACAATAAACAATTATTTTAAAAACCACAGTATGCATATGGAAATTTTTTTAGAAGTCATAGTCAGAGTAGAATGCTTATAAATTCAGGTTGTAAATGAATTCACACTGAAAACATCATACAAATTAATTCATTTTATATTTTAAAGCCAAAAGTAGGTGCAGTGCAGAACCTGAAAAAGACTTAGTTTCTATGAAAAGAAAAGAAGTACAATCTCAGAAACTGTGAAAATGAATTTTTATATCTAATGTATGCTGGATAAAATATTCATGAAATGAAATATTTCATCATATATATATATATATGTATGTACGTATTACATAGTCATGACTGAAGGTTTTAGTTACAAAGTTACTTCTGTCTAGACACCTCTTTGAATGTAAGCAAAGATTAACCTAGATGAGAAGCATTAGAACCACAAGTAAATAAAACTCTTTTTTTGTTTTTTCCTTTTTTTGAGACAGGGTCTCACTGTGTCACCCAGGCTGGAGTACAAGTGGCACAGTAATAGGTTACTACAGCCTCCACTTCCTGGGCTCAAGCGATCATCCTGCCTCAGCCTTCTGTGTAGCTACTGCCTCCACTCCCTGGGCTCAAGGGATCATCCTGCCTCAGCCTTCTGGGTAGCTAAGACTACAGCCCCACTCTAATCCAGTTATTTTTAAATTTTTTTGTAGAGATGGATTCTCATCATGCTGCCCATGCTGATCTCGAACTCCTAGGCCCAAGCAATCTTCCTGATTTAGTCTCCCAAAGTGCTAAGATTATAGGAATGACTCACTGCGCCTTGCTATAAAAATCTGTTTTATTTATAAAAAGCAGCTTAGCCATAATGCTAGTACTTCTTAGTAAGATACTAAGAAATACCTTATTGAAAGCGTTTACCATTCGAGTACAATCTGAGAATATGCCAACTGGCATGTTCTTGAATTATTGGCTACATGGTATTTTTTCTTTTGTTATCAAAGGATTTTAACCATATGTATGACTATAAGAAAAATATAACCATCTAATGCATGTGAGAAATATAAAGATAACTCTGATCATACACTACAAATTTGTTCTAAATTTTAAAAATCCTAACCTAGAATATCTTATAATAGAATAGACTGTTGTATGTAATTTACTTATACTATTCTATCTAATAAGGCTTTCCATTTTAAGCAGCAAGTTGACTTCCTTATGATAGAATATGACTATCAAAAATTTGTAGCAATCACTAGGATTGGATAAGCAGCGAGAAGAAAAATAAATTTTACAGTAAGTATGAATGAACTAGCATATGGTAACTCAAAACATTAATATTGAACTTTATTATTTTATGTTATCCTTACTGAAGTCCATGAAATTGGTTCTATCATCTACCATTTTACAAATAAGAAAACTAAATCAGGAAACAATCAATATTGCCAAGGTCACACAAGTAAAAGAAACAGAAATTTTAACTTTTTCTGGGTCAAGAGCATAAGCTGTCCACTGTGGTATAATCATTAAAGCTTCTGAACAACTGCATCAGGAAGAAAGAGGCAATTTCCCCAATTACCCAGATAAGGAAATGGAGGCTAACAGGGGTCAGGCTAATGAACGTCTCAGAAAGTCAAACCTAGGCCATCTGATTGTCGGCATATGACACCACTTCCTCACAGGGTATGACACAGAGGGAGCACCACAACACCTTTTACTCCACAGAAATGAAGAGGAACATGTAGGTCATGTGACAAAAACTGATTGGCGTTTTCTAAGCAGATCATTAGAAAGTAAGTTTGAAGCCTGGGAGACACAAGCAAAATTAAAAGAAACAAGAAAAGAATGGCCAATCATAGAATTTTTCTGGGTGTAGGAAATACCAGAAATTAACTACTCATGATTTCACAGGTGGTAAGGTAATTCTGCACACAGAGGTTGCTATATATGGCCCAGATCCATGGACAGTGAGGTTCAGAACTGGCAGTTTCAAGTCACATTGCCCTTTTTACTAGGGACCACTTCCCAACTCAGGGAAAACATAAAGATGGTTTACCTTCACCCATGTTGAATCTGAGTGATCAAAAAGACATCTAGACAGTAGTGACCAGCTAGTCCTTGCAGGTAAGCACAAGTCTGAAGGAAGAGGAAGAGAAACTAAAGTAACAAGTAAGTTCACCAAGGAAGAGCATGTAAAAACCCATACAGAGAAATGAGCAGCATTCATGGAGGTAGAGCAAAAAGAAGAAATTTCTATAAATAATATGAATGAACTTAGAAACAGAATGTCAGAAGAGTGAAGAGGGAAGCTTCTCCACGGTGTCATGGATCCAAAGTGCTATTTCAGTCATTTACTAACAGCAGGAGGAAAACTGCACATGTACCTTAAAGAAAGCACCTAAAAGTACATTTAAAGTACCTTAAATAAAATGCTTACCTTCAATAAAAAATTCTTTGCATATTTTATCATTTCAAATATATTTAAGAAAGTAAGACACAGGATTCTACCTTTTATTAAAATCTACAACCAAAGGAATAACAGTTAATCGTTCAGTAATAATGTTTAATCTAACATAACTTACTCCCAAGTCAAAAGCAAAAACTTAAAAATTCAAATAGTCATTATATTGAGCCACAGAAAATACACCAAGTCACTGCCTAAGTCATGTCCAATATTAGACAACTAAATTACCAAAAAGTTTCACAGATTGTTCAATGGAAAAATCTCTTAAAAAATAACAAATATATTATTTTATTTGAATCAAGACCTATTTTCTTGGCCAACCTACAAAAATATGTTTCTCTTTCTAAGAGTTCAGGACATTAATACCAAAGTCTCAGCCAAAAGTTTATAAAAGTATTACTGAACTGGGTCTGTTTATGATTATAATACAAAGTTCTCAGGAAAATTAGTCCCCAAGGGACTTAAAATATGAGTAATTCAAAAGCATAGATTTCTGTTGATATAATCAAACTAACATTCCTTGCCCTCCCCTCAAACTTTCTCCAATTTAATCTAGAGGAGATTCTTGAAAAGTTAAACATTCAATGTAAGAAAATATATACTATCTATGGAATAAGATATTTTTTATCAAAATGGTTACTGTAAAAATGTTTTCAGAGAAGAACATTTCCAGATATACAAATTACAAGCAGAAAGCCCTTTACAATAACAAATGTATCCAATAAAAGCATGGTTACACTAGGCTGCAAACATATGTGACAGAGACCCAATGCCTCCACACGTTGAGTCATGCCTCTCTCGAAAACAAAACAAATTAAAAACTCAGAGGAACAGATATGGGTCCTGCCCTCTTTAAAAAGACATAATTAAAATGAAATTTGAGAAGTGCAAGGATGGGGAAAGAATAAGACACTATTATGTGTGCCTCCCATTGGTTTTGGCAGGGATGGGGTGTGGCTAAGAATAATGAGCTGAAGGAGGCAGGTGGCAGGAGATCAGAAGAGCAGATCCTAGGCAGGATAAAGGGAAGAGTTGGCCAGCATGTTCAAAGGCCCAGAGATGCAAGAACAGCATGGATCTGGAGACTAGAGTGAGTTCAGCAGGGCTGCCTAACCTGGAAATGCACCCTGAAGCAGCTGCGATATACATGGTGAAGGAACACCAGGAAGACTCAAAAAGGACAAAAACACCAATATCAACCCTCACACTTACAGAGTATTTCATGTGTTTTAGCTACTGTTGTAAAAGCTATCTTAAGAGCTTTCCATGACTCATCTCATCTCATCCTCACAATCCTCTGAAATATATCACAATAGATTATGAAGCTTGCTCTGACACTTAGAAAGTTCAGGAGCTTACTCAGCATAAGATATGCTGTACAATTCTAATCCAGGTTGCTGCAACTTCAAGCAGCTGTTAACCACTTCACCCACGGTGTTCCTGGGTATGGTCAGAGCCCCAAAGTGTGTTAAGCAGTGCTCCTGACCACACATCAGTCTAGCCACAGTGGACAAGGAGATGTAAACACAGAGGAGGGCTGCAATGTTGTGTAGTGACCCAGGAGAGCTGTTGACAGCTTGGACTTTGGAAGTAGTAATGAAGATGCAGAGGGACGAATGAATTTAAAAAGACAATTACCAAGATTAGAGGCATACAGAAAAGAGGAGGAAAAAGTAAAGAACACCCTAAATATCACTTGCTGATAAAAGGTGCAAGCATCAGGATCCTGGACTGTCTTTTCCTTGGTGAAAATAGCCTCAAAATAACATGATAACTACCACATTCACACACCAGCACATATCACATTCACATGAGGTTTTGCTGTGAGCTGCACAAATTCTGTGTTTATTTTGATCAAGCATAAAATTAATTTAATTAATTAGAACAAGTTGACATATAAGAGACAGAAAACAAAAATAAATAAAGTTATCAGGGAATAGTAAAAGATACTTAAACATTCTGTCATTCTAAACACTTACATGCAATTTTAGAAATTCCACATTTGATATCTATTATTAATTTAATACTTATTTATCCTGTGTATATATGTGCATAGCTGTTTCTGGTTTACATTTTGATATTGTAGATAACAGAAAAAAAAATTAAGAAGGAAGTCACTGCATTTGTGGCTATCTCTGATACTTTCTGTTGTAATTGCAGATGGCAACACTTCATCATCGCAACTTCTTAAACATCAGAAAGGGAAACGTTTGGAAACATCAAGAACAATCTAAAATCAGTTGCTTCCCAGAGTCAACTAATCAGTATATCCAAAGACACAGAATTCTTACCAGCCAGGACTTCCAAACACTCATTTAAGCCAATAAATGATGGAATAATGAAAGAAAGAGAAAGACTACCAGATCCGAATAGTTAGTAAAATAATGAGAATACAAATTGGCAACAACCTTTCATGGAATGAGAAAGGTTACAAATGAGACACTAATATCTGTTGACTAAGCCCCTAAATAGACCAATCCCATCAACAGAAATCTTGTATCTCAAGAAGGTGTGCTTTCTTCAGTGAACCCAAGCAATCAAGAAAAACACAGTATGTTTAAGTTTGGCAAGAAGACTACACTCATTCACAAAAGTTGCAGTATTTCACATAGGTGGCTTCTATACTGTCATAGAACATACAGTCTAAAACATAACAGGAAAAAAGTTAACACAGAAGTAAATTACAAAGCACCCCACTTTGGGACATACTAAGGGAAGAAAACACTATTGATTCTGTTCAGAGAGAATTTATGGGCTAAAGTTACTGATGAGAACACAGCATAAAACTCTTACTTTTCAAGAATCACTTAGTGAACTACCCATCTTAAAAAAAGAAAATCTTGTCCTTTTTCCGTCCCCATTATTCTACTCATTTTCATTCTAGCCAAGTATGCAAAAACAACAACTATCAAATAGGAGATAGGAATGGTCAGGGGTAATAACTGAATTCCAGTTAACATAAAAATATGGGCCAGGCGCGGTGGCTCAAGCCTGTAATCCCAGCACTTTGGGAGGCCGAGACAGGCAGATCAGGAGGTCAGGAGACCAAGACCATCCTGGCTAACGTGGTGAAACCCCACTACTAAAAAAATACAAAATACAAAAAAATACAAAAAAATACAAAAAAATACAAAATACAAAAAAATACAAAAAACTAAAAAAATACAAAAAACTAGCTGCGCGAGGTGGCGGGCACCTGTAGTCCCAGCTACTCGGGAGGCTGAGGCAGGAGAATGGCGTGAACCCAGGAGGCAGAGCTTGCAGTGAGCCGAGATCCCGCCACTGCCCTCCAACCTGGGCGACAGAGCAAGACTCCGTCTCAAAAAAAAAAAAAAATCAAAATATGAATCAAATACGAGATTCAAAATATGAAAGAATACACAAGTTATGCCAAAGGTAAGAACTTTCAGAAAGTCTCATTTGATTTATGTGAATTTTATGTACTTAACATTTTCAAACACATTATTTAAGAGATTCAAAGTTAGTCAACTGAAGAAAACGTTTCTTAAACCTATACTTACCAATGTTTTCCATAAGATTATTCAGGCAAATTTACTAAATATATTGCACTTGAATTAAAAAACAGTAACTTTAATGAAAACTGGTCACTTAAAAATGGATTTTTTGCAGTGTCTGAAGGCTTCCCTTTACTCAAACTTCGATAATGTCCACCAAGAAATTAAGGAAGGAAGGAAAATGCTGAGAGAAGAAAAAAGGGAATCCAAGGCATTTCAGAGTGATTGACATCTGAGCAAATGCCAAAGAACTGAACTCCATGCTCTAACAGAGCAACAAGAACTCAACTCCCTCCCCAAGACATCCTTTTCCCGAACTGTTGTTTATTTGTCCGAGGAAAGGGGAAGCTTTTGAATGGTCTGTGCTCCTAAACAATATAGGAAGCCCACTTGCAGCCTGTATGTTGGCCAACTGCATCAACAGCCTTCCGTTTTAGAGAATGTGTAAAGGGAGATATTTTAAAGGTATAACTGATCAAGTCAGTTTAATAGACTGCATACAACATCATGTCACAATGTGAGATGATAGAGTGAACAGGGTCTCTTGGGCATTGCTAGTGGAGTGCAACATGGTACAATGTCTATTGAGGTCAGGTTGACAACATCTATCAAAGTTACAAATGTATATAATATTCATGTACAATGTGTAAACATACACTTTCATTTTTAGGCATGTATCTGCGAGAAACTCAATACAAAATGACTTATCTATAACGGGTTATTTACTACAGTATACTTATGCAACAGCAAAGCACAGTAAATAACCTTAATGCCCATCAATAAACATTGGCCCAGCTATACAAAGGAAAATTATCAAAGTGTTTCAAAAATGGACACCTTTTATGTGTCGGTCTGTAAGGATTGCCACGCTATTATTAAGAAAAAAAAAATCAAAGCACAGGATATTGTATTAGTATTTACATAAAAAGGTGAAAAGAGAAAATGTTTTCATATTTGCTCATAAAAGCATGGTACCATGTGAAAGGAGCCACAAGAAACAAATAACTGTGGCTGCATACAGGGAGGACAGCTGGCTAATAGACAGTTGGGGGAGAGAGACTACTATTTTGCATATGCATGTATAATGTTTGATTTTGGAACTATGAATATATTACCTTTGCAAAATTCAAACAAATATTTTAAAAATTAAAAAAGAAATAATGTTATCAAATTAATCCCCCTATAGTCTGAAGAGTTATACTGTATCCCATGGGAACAGGGACGATCCGAATCCTGTGTCTCATACAGATGTTTAATGAACGCTAATGATAATAAGGAATAGGGACAACTATCATCACCAACTCGAAAAAACAAAAAGTCCTCTACAGCCTGTATGGGGTATCCTCACACCAGGATACGCTTCACTGTCGAAGAAACGTTTTATGCAATACCATAATGAAGAATATTTCCTCTGTATTTGAAAATGATTTCCAAAACTCAAAATAATTCTTGCATCAAATATCAATTTCTACCAAATATCCATGTACAAAAAAAGCTTTACTCAGAGAACTGAGGAAAATACTCCCCAAAAGCTATATACTAGGTATTACATATTAATAGATGAGAATTTGTAACATCCATATTTCATATATTGAACATGTAAGCAAACATCCATTGTTCCTAGAATAAGAAAAAATTCATCTCCAAGAAAAAAATTTTGCCAGTTTGGGGTCCTAAATTAACAGTATAATTTATTTTCATTTGAATAAATATGAAAAACCCCTGGACTCTCTGAAGAAAAAAATTTTAAACAGATAAAATCAGCTCACAAACAAATAAAACACGTAATATTTTATGGAGGGAATATTTAACTATGTTATGTTCAAGTCAATTGCTTATAAATTATTCAATATAATCAAATGGTTTGTTCAAATATTGTTTTTCCAATTTAACAAAATTTATGTCACTTTAGTGATATAAATATGAAGAGTTATTTAATATTTCCAGATAATTAAACATCTTAAATATTTAATTAAATATTTTTAGAGCTAATAGAGTTGACAACTATCTTGGGCCTCTAAGAACACTTTTTTGGCTTTTCCTTTTGTCCCACAAAAGTCTCACATAAGTAGCTCACAGCAGCTCTTACCCTCTGCCCCCTCACTGCCTCTACAAAGCCTCTGGAGAGGCAGGTGGCTTTCCCAACGCTACTGTGATCGGCGGTGATAGAGCAGACACCACCGGACGCAGGCCAGCAGGGACAGACTAAGCGTGCTCATCTTCTAACACTTGAATCCATGCTCAACTACAAGACATTCTTGAAGAAAGTTCACAAACAATTAAACTTATGCACAAGAAAGGCTGTGCTCTCCATCATAACAAGATTTTAAAAAATAGGAACTTTGCATTACTTTGAGAGAACTTACATGTCCCCCCATTTCTTGGTCTTTTGGTTTATAATCATTTTTTCTTTTTGTCATATGCAGATGCTAAGTTACAAGCAATAATGTCATCAAAATAGTACAACTATTTATGAGGTTTACAAATGTACATGTCTTCAGCAAGTTTTCATTTATTTACCTATAATCTACAGTTTATAGCTCATAATTAATGAAAATCACAATATCACATTATATGGCATTATAAAAGAGTCAATATAGTCACCCAACAAAGATCCACTCATAATACAAGATATCAGAAAAAGTAAGGATATTATAAACTTTTTCCTTTCAGTTTATTGAAAGACTTATTTACCCAAAAGTATATGAGGGTTCACTAGGAGCTACAGTAAACAAGACAATGCCTGGGCCATTTTAGGACACCAAATCAGACAGAAACAAAGGGAAAAAAATAAGAAAGAAACAAAAGACAAATTTAGATTCATAAATATCACAGAGTAAAGGATGGTGAGCAAAGAGACAATAATGGAAGGCTCCAGGGATATCACCTGCCATTAAATGGGGGGATGGAGGAAGGTCCCTGAGGGGAAGATAGCCCTGAGGGGAAGATAGGTGACTGCATGAAAGCTAAGAGGGAACAAAGTGTGTGAACTGTGAAGGAGTGCAAGCCAGGCTGGTGCCACGATGAGACAGATGTTTGCCAGGGAGGACTGGGGTTGAGTCTATATGCTGATAGGAAAGTTCTAGCAGAGAGAGAGAAAAACAAGAGACATTCATGATTGCGTAGACAGGAGATTACATGCATCACTCCGCAGACAGGAGATTAATACAACAGCAATGTCCTAATACTGGGAAGGGTTGGGAGACAGGATCAGAGTGAAAACTTTGACATTTGAGAGGTCAGGGAAGCTTCTGCACATGAGGAAGGGCAGGGCTGTAAAAATGGTGGTGGGAATCACACTTTCATTTCTTCAATGGAATAAAAAGCTAGGTCATAGGTAGGAAAAGAGGTGGTGCTTCTCAAAGGGTTAAACTTAATTCCAACACATATCAAGATTGCGATTCCATCTTACAATTTGGAAATGACAGTAACCTATAAAAAGAAAAAAGCTCAGTCTTCCAACCTTGCGAAGTTATGTATTAAAATAAAACATTTTAAATTTTTTTTTGAGACAGAGTCTCACTCTGTTGCCAGGCTGGAGTGTAGTGGTGCGATCTTGGCTTACTGCAACCTCTGCCTTCTGGGTTCAAATGATTAGCCAGCCTCAACCATCTGAGTAGTTGGGATTACAGGAGTATGTCACCACACCCAGCTAATTTTTGTATTTTTAGTAGAGACAGGGTTTCATCATGTTGGCAAGGCTGGTCTCAAATTCCTGATCTTAAGTAATCCACCTGCCTCAGCCTCCCAAAGTGCTGAGATTACTAAAAATAATAAAGGAAAAACATGGTTCATATATCTACAGAAGTCACAAAAATACTATAGGGCACATATACCCAGGCCTCAGTGGTGGAAAGAAAACATAAAACCATTGGGCAAAATGTTTGAACACTGAAGACGGAATTTTTTAGGGCCATTTCAAGACCATGTTGAAGGCAACTGGAAAAATCCTGGATAGAAATAGATTAAAAAGTCTATATAGCTAGATCATAAAATTCCAAAATTAAAAATGACTTATAAAAGTGATTCGATTTCTACAAGCAGGCTTGTAGGACACAGGCAGTGAAAACAACACACTGTAGGCTGAAAATGTTAATGCAATTTCATAACCAGTATTTTTTAAAGAAAAGCAGTTGCACAGCTCATGGAACGTAGATGGAACGTAGAAATAAAGAACAAAATTTCAAAAGCAAATGACATACAGATGGGTGGGAATAAAAAGAGTTATAGTACAAAGCATGTATTCCTTCCATTGTCATATTTAATCATACAGCTCACAACAAAAGTCTTTAAGACTGCCTGCAATGAAAATATGCAAAGGCACCTGAAAGTCAAAGTTAAAAATGAAAATGTATCTTTATCTGTACTGCAAGCTCTAAATGTCCAGTTCTAGCAGCAGTATTCACAGGTAAGAAAACCATCAGCTCCTAACAGATTTCCACTGAAGGTTTATCCACACACCACCAAAGATTTTTCACTCCGTAAAATTTCTAACTTACTTCCCCGCTGCTTGCAGGTTTTTACCTCCATAGGCCAAAGCAGCAATAAATAAAGACAGTTGTAAAATTTGTTTTAAAGGATAAATTGATGAGTACCCCATTCAACTGCATACCCCAGATGCAAAAGCAAATGAGTGATGCTGTGGCCTCCAAACTCCATTCATATCACAAAGGGACCCAGATGCTTAGCAAGTGGCCAAGCAGAAGCCCTCATAAGATACTTAGCATTCTTAATGGTATACTTACATTTAATCTTATTAAAACTACACACGCTCGCCAAAAACAAAAGGGAATATAGGAAATGGAAGCAGACATAGACATTAACACTGATGTCATTTTTGTGTCAGATTATGTTGTTCAAAAAAGAATCAAGAGATGGTTTTAAAAGATTAAATTTTATTCTAATTCTGGTAAGATGCCACCAAAGTAAAAATCAAATTGTGAAATGACAATGGGGGCATTAGAAATACACCAGGGATGAAAATAAACCACCTCAGCATACCAAATGTTACTTCCAATACGGGAGGAGAAAAATAAAATTTAAGAAAATGAGATACCCAATACATGAGGGAGTTGTTGAGGTGTAACCAATAAACCTAATGTTACCTAAAAAGATAGGAAAGAAAACATCTTATGAGTGTCTTCATATACAAGAAACTGAGTCTGCACTGAAATGTGTGCTATGTCACTTCAGCTTTGCCTACAAAGTTAACATCTGCCAAATGGGTATGATCTTCCCTATTTTGTATAAAATGAAAATGAAGTCCGTATGGTTTATCTATCTTTGATTCTTTCCATACAACCAGTCTTAGGGGTCAGAAAACAGGATACACTCATTGGAGGGGCAGGTTTCAAACCCTGAAACATGCTTCCCAGACTAACTACATCTTGTGTTGTTAAATATATGGAAAAGTAAAATGCCATCTGGTATTCCTAAAAGTAACCCTGCACATGACTGGAAGCTCCCCAGAAAATACATGCGTCCTTCTAAGAAGAACGTGCACCAGAGCTCCACACTCCGGTCCTGTGCTTCCACTGCGGTTTCTAGTCCAGAATTCTTGGATAATAAAAGCAGAAAATATGTAGGGATCATGGAAAATAATGTGTCCCATACATATAGGATGTTTTCATCACTGTTTAAAAAAAAAAAAATGTTTTTAACACGTGTTAGAATACCAGGCATTCTATTATCAAAGCACAACAAAATAATCTGCTATTGGCATTAATATATCCAGGTAACAAGTCTCTTAAAAGGTTGTTTTGGTTTTATTTTGGGTGTTATTGTGAACATGACAGATTTCTCTTATAAAATAAAAGCTCTGGTATTTTATAACGAAAACTAAGTTTAATTTTAAAACAATCTTGATGTTTTTAGTTTTTACATTTGGTGTTGCTAGAGATAAACACAATTATTTTGCTTCTCTACAAATTTTATGAAGGTTTGCCAACTGGTAAATAATATTAAAAAATCCCCTTCCTTTTCACAGAACTTTCAGAATTTGGAGGCAACGGGCTTATTTTTAACCAAATAATATGAACAGTCATTTGGATCCTCATTGACTACAGGCTACAGAATTAACAACCTCCCAAAAAACACATTTTAATTACTATCTGGCAGCATCAGAATCTATCCTTAAGTCTCACCAATGATGGCAGATAACATGAAGCCCTATCTATTCCTGTATCAGAATTTCTATAGCTCTTCCACGGTTAAATGCTGTGACCCCTCAGTCATTTCCCTGACTGATCTGAAGCTACTGTAATCAGATTGCTGAATAAACCACCTCCTACTGTAATTAAGAAAACACAGGCATTGGGGGGAAGCCACGGTGGCTCAGGCCAGTTGTCCTGGCGCACAAGGAGGCAAGGCTACGCGTTCGAGGCCAACCTGGGCAACGTTTAAAAAGCCTCACATCTGTCAAAAAAAAAAAAAAAAAAGAAAGAAAGAAAATACAGGCATCGTGGCTCACATCTGTAATCCCAGTACTTTGGGAGGCCAAAGCAGGAGAATCACTTGAAGCCAGGAGTTTGAGACCAGTTTAGGAAACACAGTGGGACCCCACCTGTACAAAAAATATTTTTTTTAATTAGTCAGGCGTGATGGTGCACATCAGTAGTCCCAGCTACTCAGAAGGCTAAAGCAGGACGATTGCTTGAGCACAGAAGTTTGAGGCTTTCTATGACTGCACCACTGCACTACAGTCTGGGCAACAGAGCAAGAACCCTGCCTCTTAAAGATTAAAACAGAAAAAAGATAAGAAAACATTACCATTTCATACTCCAGAAAACATCCTCTTTATGTCAGCTAGATAGTTCTAGATCTCAGGGAAATTAGAACTTTTTTTTTTTTTCCCACTTAGAAAAGGCTGGTAAGCATTTGGGCAAGGAAGGGGATTTTCCTCTATGTAGGCAGATCAGTGGGAAAAAAAACAACTCTGGCAAGTCGTGTGGACACAGGAACCACAGGTTGACCATCCCAGACACCCACCATTTTATAAGAACAAGCTAAAACCTAGGCAAAACTTACTTCCACAATTATATTGACTAGCCTGGAGAAAACACATTTTTTAAAACTGCCTCCATAAAACCTGGATATGCTGAAAATGTTTTTTTCACTATTTTACATTTACTTTTGCCCTCAATCTTTAAGAATTTGGCTGTAAATTATAATGAAAACAAAAAATTAAACTCACAGAAACTTACCTTTTCAAATAATTTGTGAATATAACTTATATATTGTGTATTGTATTAGTCTGTTCTCATGCTGCTGATAAATACATACCCGAGACTGGGCAATTTACAAAAAGAAGAGGTTTAATGGAAATACAGTTCCATGTGGCTAGGGAGGCCTCACAATCATGGCGGAAGATAGGGAGGAACAGGTCACGTCTTCCATGGATAGCGGCAGGCAAAGAGCTCGTGCAGGGAAACTCCCATTTGTAAAACCATCACAGTTCATGAGACTTACTATCACGAGAACAGCATGGGAACGATCTGCCCCCATGATTCAATTACCTCCCACCAGGTCCCTCCCACAATATGTGGAAATTGTGGGAGTTGCAATTCAAGATGAGATTTGGGTGGGGACACAGCCAAAGCATACCATGTATCATGTGAATACTGTTTATAATGCATAAATATTCTCAAAAGTATAAAGAAAAAGCATCACAGCTCCAGAAAGTGACAAAGGTATATAAAATAAAAAGGAAAAAAGGTATCATCATTGCTCCCAAACCGCTGTCCTCTGAGACTTTGAGACTTGACACTGGATGGTGGGATTCCTTCGTGGCTGCCAAAGGTACAAAAGTGAGGTACACATTGGCATTGTGTCTTCATCAATAAACATTTAAGTTAGTTTTCCCTCCAGTTTGCCTCAGTTTGTATAATCTCCAACTAAATGATGTTTTTCTTGATGAAGAGAGCCCTAAAACATGAATTTTGCTCCAAAGGTCAGGGCAGTAATTCCCCTATAACAGAGCTTAAGCAGCGGTTGGAATGTGCCTTGTGCCTCCTTGCTGTTTCTGCTAATTGGGCTCAGGCCTATTCATCCAGAGAAGGTTGTGAAAATGGCAGGCTCCCAATTAGCTTATGTTTTCCTTAAGGTCCCTCTACCTTCTGGTCCTAAATTCTTCCAATCACGTATCACAAAGTTCCTGCTGCCTCTTCTGTGGAATTTATTAGTTGCAATAAAGTGTGGGGATATAAGAACAAAGTCAGCTTATGACCTATTATCTGTCAATATCAAACTATATTCTATGCTGAGTCAGGGAAACAGTTACCATTAAAACGGAATTTGAACTTCTTAAAATACTGTCAAACATCAAAACTAAAAGTGTTGTTTTGTTTGTTTGTTTGTTTGTTTCTTGAGTGTCAGAGTCAAAATTTCAGAAGCACAAAAATGTTTTCAAAGTAAGACAACTACAAACCATTTAGTTTTCAAATCTTTTGTTTTCTCTGAGATCTCCCCTCTTATGTCAAGATTGACATAAAAGGATGCTTAAGAGACACACAGTCCTCCACCTTGTGAGATGACTCTGATGTAGGATTCAGCTATGGGCTACTCTGAACAAGGTGATTAGTCACTGAAAACCCTGACTACTCTTTTTGGAAATCATATTATGCTTGCTGCTACAGACTTCTAATAAGATATATAACCTATCTTTTCTTACTGAAGTGAAACTAAATAATATTCTTATAGAAAGAAGATTCACTATCCCCATAAGTAGGATGAATACCATCCAAAGAATAAGACACTCTAGACTTCTAGAGGGGCCGGCTGGCTTAGCACTTTAAAGCACTCTTTTGCCTTTCCATTCCTTCTGCTTATTCCCACTGGCAAAGCTGGTAAGGTCATAACGGCCTTCAGAAACAGATAATGAGAGATAAGTACTAAGTAGAAAACAGAGCAAAAACAAAACCACTGGAGGCACATAAAATCTAGAACTCTGCTGACCTCGCTCCAGACCACACAATTTAAGGAAGATGGCCATCAGTTCTACACTGGTGTTCCCAAATTGGAAAGGCAGAGGGTTTTTTTTTCTTTTTTTAAGCATACAAACTATTTTTTCATCTACATGATGCAATCCTCTTTATTATGTTTAATAGCAAAACTAAAGAGAAAAGAAAGCCTCAGAAGAGACATCAGGTCATTAAAGTCAGATGACTTCTGGGAATGGTTAACAGAATAAATCCATAATTAAATGGGAATAGGTGGAACAGATTTTTAGTGTATAAAGCATAACCTAAGACTCCTCTTCTACACAAACAATAGTGCTTACTTCTGAAAAAATTTGAGAGGGAGTTTTGTTTTGTTTCTGTGGTTCTTGTTCTCTTCAATAGATTTTACTTTAATTATTCTGCTGGATGTGAAAACATCAATGGCTTCTACTCTTCTAGTATACAGTCTCACTCAAATCAAGCTGCAGGAATGGAACATCATTTTTTTTACACTTATGCCAAATAAGATGTTTTTAGACTTAGGTACCCTCTCAGTCTACCCAGACAACTAACTCAAGTAACTTCAACAGAAGCAAATCAAAGCTCGGTCTTTGCTGTGTGTGGCTTCTCGACGCCATCTCTTTTGCTTAAAAAAGAAACTATTTTATAACAAAATTACAAAGAATATACTACTTCCTTAAAAACAGGTCTACAATGACAATAGAAAAATAAAAGTTATATCTTCATAATATAATTAAGTTGTATCATATTTTAGAAACTCTGGGCTACCAATCTTTTTCTACCAATTTTGGAGTTAAAAAAACAAACAAAAAACAGTTCCTATTTAGCACATTCATATTCAGCCAACTTCTGGTTGTCACTCCCTACCCCTGCCCACACATCCCTTGCTTAACAGATGCGACTGTGTGCAGTGATGGGCAACCGTGTTTCGGGGAAGATAAACAAGTGGGCTCCCACCACAGCCCCAGCTCCAGGGGTCAAGCTCTATCCATCGAAACCTGTACTGGTGCTTTTACTCCCTTTGATTTTGACATGGGCAGAAGAGTAGGGCAATTCCAGCCAACAATCACAATCAGGGATCTGTCAGGAGGTTATTAGGAAAAATGTATTTGCTTTTACAAAGAGCCACAAAAAGAAGACAAAGGCCCTGTTCCCCTTCCTTTGTGCAAGGATGTGGCTCTGAAAGAAAAGGACAAGCTAGAGCACAGAGCTAAGGTGGCCTTCAGAAAGGCTCCCTGAAAAAATGTGAGTGAGGTTGCTAAGCTACAGACTTAACCCCCACATCTTCCCCAGCTCCAGACTTCCTTGCTACATATATGCCAAACATTTCCTCATTCTAGATTCCAGGTTATCTGCTATCGGTCCTATTATATTAATACGTTGAGTATTTCTAGGTACCAGGCCTGATTCTAAGCCTTTGACGGGTATTGTACCACTTGACACGGCAATCCCTGAGACAAGGTCTACAAGTATCCCTATTTGCTGGATGAGTAAACTGATGTATGGACAAGTAGAGTAATGTGCTCAGTCTCATATATGGTAAACAGCTAGTAACCAGTCAATCTGACTCCTGGGCCCATGAGAAACTACCTAAATCTTAAAAACATTCATTTCAAAGTAATAATAAGATACCAGTATCAATTAGTTTAAAAATCTGCATCATGTTGAGAAAATTATGTTTCCTTCAAAGAACTGCCATGATTGTTTTATTATTTCAAATTATTTCCATCACACAATGTTTGTGTGCTAACACTTAATATATGATAAAATTAGGACATTTCCTGTGCCATTGGGTGGGCAAGGCAAGCTGTCCCTTTTTGCTATTTCATATTTGAATACCCTACATCCACAAAGTTATTTTAGGATCTTTATACCATAAAACATAGGCTAAGATTAAATATGTAAAACATTTATGATTTTATTCTACAGCTATCATTAATCTAAATTGAAAAACAATTTATTCCAGTATTTAGTCAACAAAATTATTAATAATTTTAAAAATTACTAAAGCAACTAAACTTTCTTTGAGCGCTCATCTTGTTTTCCATCCACATAAACTTTTTAAAGAAAATAAGTTGGCTGGGTGCAGTGGCTCAGACCTGTAATCCCAGCACTTTGAGGCCGAGGCAGGTGGATCGCCTGAGGTCAGGAGTTCAAGACCAGCCTGGCCAACGTGGTGAAATCCTGCCTCTACTAAAAATACAAAAATGAGCTGGGTATGGTTTTTGTACAGGCACGCGCCTATAATCCCAGCTACTCGGGAGGCTGAGGCAGGAGAATCACTTGAACCAGGGAGGTGGAAGTTGCGGTGAGCCAAGATCATGCCACTGCACTCCAGCCTGGGCAATAGAGTGAGTCTCCATCTCCAAAAAGAAAAAAACGAAAAAGAAAATAAGTGACCAACTAAACAAACATGTGGCTTTTTATTAAAAGCACTGAAAAATGCTCGATATCACTCATCACCAGGGAAATGTAAATCAAAAGCAAAGTAGGACATCACCTCATACTGTTAGGATGGCTGTTATCACAACACCAAAATATGGCCGGGTACAGTGATTTATGCCTGAATTCAGCACTTTGGGAGGCGGAGGCAGGTGTATCACTTGAGGTCAGCAGTTTGAGGCCACCCTGGCCAACATGGTGAAACCCCATCTGTACTGAAAATACAAAAAATTAACTGGGCATGGTGGTGTGTGCCTGTAATCCCAGTTACTTTGGAGACTGAGACAGGAGAACTGCTTGAACCCAGGAGGTAGAAGTTTCAGTGAGCCGAGATTGCACCACTGCACTCCAGCATGGGCAACAGAGCAAGACTCCGTCTCAAAAAAAAAAAGGCCGGGCACCGTGGCTCATGCCTGTAATCCCAGCACTTTGAGAGGCCAAGGCGGGCAGATCACGAGGTCAACAGATTGAGACCAGTTTAAGCCACATGGTGAAACCCTGTCTCTACTAAAAATACAAAAATTTTAGCCAGGCGTGGTGGCGGGCACCTGTAATCTCAGCTACCCAGGAGGCTGAGGCAGAAGAATCATTTGAACCCAGGAGGCAGAGGTTGTGGTGAACCAAGATCACATCACCGCACTCCAGTCTGGGCGACAGAGCAAGACTCCATCTCAAAAAAATAGAAAAAAGAAAGAAGAAAGAAAAAAGAAGTCAAAATATAGTGATAGCAAGGATGCGAAGAGAAGGAAACCCTGGTATACTGCTGGTGGTAATGTAAATTAGGACAGCCTCTATGAAACAGTATGAAGCCTCCTCAAAAACAGAACTACCATATGATCCAGCAATTCCACTTCTGCATATATATCCATAATAAATAAAATCACTATATCAAAGACATATTTGCAATTCCATGTACACAGAAACATAAATTCACAATAGCCAAGATATGGAAACAACCTAAGTGACCTACAACAGATGAATGGATTTAAAAAAATGTGATATACACTGTGTGTATGTGTGTCTGTGTGCACATAAATGTATAAAATGGAATATTATTCAGCCTTTCATAAAAAAGGACATTCTGACATTTGTGACAACATGGATGAACCTAAAGGGCATTATGCTAAGAGAAATAAGCCAAACACAGGAAGACAAAATCTGTATGATTTTACTTATAAGTGGAATCTTGGGGGAAAAAGAAAATGAACTCGTGCTAATAGAGTAGAATGGCAGTTACCACAGGGAGTGGGGTATGAAAAAAGGACAAATACTGGCCATAGGGTAGAAACTTTCAATTGTAAGATGAATGAATTCTGCAGACCTAATATATAGCATGGTGAGTCTAATTAACATATTTTATACTTGAAATTTGCTAAGAAGCTAGGCACAGTGGCTCATGCCTATAACCATGACACTTTGGGAGGCCAAGGCAGTAGGACTGCTTGAGGCCAGGAGTTCAAGACCAGCCTGGGTAGCAAAGTGAGACCCCGTCTCCACAAAAAAAAAAAAAAAATTTTTTAATTAGTTGGGCATGGTGGTGTATACCTATAGTCCTAGCTACCAGGGAGGATGAGGTAGGAGGAACACTTGAGCCTAGAAGTTCATGGCTATAGTGAGCTATGATTGCACCACTGCACTCCAGCCTGGGTGACAGAGCAAGACTCTATCTCAAAAAAATTAAATTTTATTTAATTTAAAAACATTTGCTAACAGAGTAGATCTCAAGTGTTTTCACCACATATACACACAAAATTATATCTATGTAATGTGATGGATAAATTACCTTGATTGTGGCAATCATTTTATTAATATATACATATATCAAAACCTCACACTGTACCCTTTAAATATATACTATTTTTACTTGTCAATTATACTTCAATAAAGCTGGGAGAAAGCACAATTAAAATTATAAAACATTGGGATTCCCTTCCACCAAAAAAACCCATTGTGAGTCAGTAACAAACAACTAAGGCATTAAAAAAAAAACACTGAAAGAATTAACTCATCAGATACATTCTGAGTCTTCATATGAAAGGAGGACTTTTCTAACAGTGACGCAATGGGGTTTGTAAACAGTCATTCTTTCCAAGGCAGAAAACAATTATTTCTGAGTGGTAAACAATTCTGATTTCATGAATTGTAGGTGGCTGTACTGCACAGTGAAATAGATAACTCTAAAGACTGATAAACCTAAAATAGGTCCTTGAAATTTATGAAGGGATAAGTGCCCAAACATGACAAAACACTGTAATCTAAATTCTAAAACACCACCATAGGATATATTTCTCTTGTACAGTAAAGTTAGATAAAACAGAAAGTTTTAATCTGCATCTTCAGATCCTTTGAATTATTGCCTATCAAAGAAGAGAAGAGTCTTGAAAGTCTGCTCACTCACAGCACGATTCACTGCCAAACATCTGAGCCTCTGCATTACAAACTCTAAAGCCCTGAACCTTCAGAAACTACTGCAAATATTCATAACTGCTCACAATAAATCTGTGATCAGAGACCAACCAGAAATATCCTGCATTTATGTTAAACTCTGACATAGAGACTGGTACTTAACTAAAGTTTGTTAAAATAATTTACTTTTAATCATCACCAGTGATCGAGATGGGAGAAACATCTTTGGGGTATGGGACAGGATGTTACAGCAATGACGCACATAGAAGGATTTGTCATGTTACCTGTTCTTGTTTCTCCAGCCACTTGCCCACCATTGGGTGACTGGCACTCAGAGACGAGCGAGCATTGTCTCTCTGAAATTGGTTAGACCAGTTACTAGTATCCCGTGGGAGGCTTCTGTAGTTTTCATCTTTCTATTCAAAAAGAAACAAAGAGGCGTCTTGTAAAAAACCAGACCTTGCAAATCAGTAATGCACCTGGTTTTTCAAAAGTAGCAGAAAAATGATTCTACATATTTAAAACATCTTTCCAATCCTATACAAAATAGCTGATTGAGAACATTCCACCCAGATTAGACCTCGGAATTATAACCATGTGCCCAGGACAGGCAAGTCTAATAATTACAGCAGGAAGGGTGGCACACACATGGCACACAACAGACAAAACACTACACTTTGCACTCCTACCCAAATCAATCACCTAAACCAAGTATGTGCACCGAAAAGTGAACTTCTATATGAGACTTTCACTCTTTCTCAACTAGCATTTTCTCTTCTTTCCAGTCTCATAACTAAATTATGAGGTACCATCTTAATTCATCAGAAATGCTAAAAATAAGGAAGACTAATAAATTCGCTCTTTCTTCAAAGCCTTATGGTTTTGTGATTTTGGGATAAGAGATTTAGATTATCCAGGCTGTTTCTATTACCTACTTCACAAGTTAGTAGTCAGCATTAATTCAAGTATCAGGGGAAAAAACTGGCCTTTCACAATTATTTGTTACATAACAGATACATAATTGTTCACTGTGACATGGATATGACAAGTGATGTCTTTACATAAATAAATATTTATCAACTAAGTTTTTAATACTCCCCAGAACAACCAAATGCTACTTGATATTTCTTTCAAATAAAAAATCATAGTAACTTCCTTTGGCTTATGAGCTGTAAAACTTCATTTCAATGTTCTAAAAAGAAACGAGAAAGCTAGGATAAACTAGGAGAGTCATACTTTTTAGTTCAATGACTAAATCTAAATCATCTCCTACAAGAACAAAGTAAAATATTACCTTCAGTTGGATCCACTTAACTCAGTACACCAAGTTAGAAGAAGTACTAACATACTGTCCTTAGTAACACTGTTAAGAGTAATCTGGCTATAAGTATTACATGTGGGATTGATACTTACTCTTCATGTGCTAAACTATATGAACACTCAATACAAACACAGAAACAAAAAAGTGCAATAGAATAGGTTTGCAGTGTGTATAACTTAGTTATAGATCAGGATACTGTTTGATCTTCCTTCATGAGTTCCATCAGGGAATAAAACTCAAAAATGAATTGATAGTCTTGGGTTTATGTCAATATTGGGACATATGTTCAAACAAAAAGAAATTGATAAACATTTACCAACATAAACTTTGACATGAAACTTTATAAACTTTAAGAATTAACCTGCAAGAAATAAAACCTTTAAAAACTCAGTAGCGAGATGAAACTTTAGCAGCAAGTTTTTGTTTGTTTGTTTGTTTGTTTTTTAATAGAAATGGCAAGGAGAAGACATGGACAAAAAACTAACTAAGGAAGCAAACTAGAAACTAAAGTCCACCGTATCTCAAGATACTAAGAGTCTCTCCTTAAAACTTAAGCTTCAGAAAAAAGGAAAGGAAATACTGTTTCATATGATAGTCCATAGATATACTGATAAGCTTATTCTGATAAGAATTTTTTATAAGTCATAAGAAATTCAGATAAATAAAAAATTCTTAAAGGGTAAACTTACTAATGACAGAACCTTATTTATTAGTGACAGAACCTTATGTGTCTACAAAGAGAAGGAGGATTTAAAGTACACTGAAATGCAAGTATAATTTTTATGTCAAAAATAAAAATTGAGGCTATCATTGACTAGGAACCAGGCTTTCATACTCATTTCCCACCAATTGAGGTGATTATTACACCAACTGCTTACTTAGAAAATGAATAATTACACCAGAAGTATTTTTTAAAATCTACCCTCTCTTTTCAGTAGGAACTGTATTTCAGAGACATCAACAGTACCAGTTGATGAGGGGAAACTTGTCTTTTCAGAAGAACGCCAAATAATAGAAATAGAACTAATAACAGAATTAGAAACATGACCATTTTCAACTCCTAATGAAATAATTCAGGCAAAGATAATCATACTAAAACCATTATTTTAAGAGTTGATAGATAACTGGATATTTGCATAGTGACAAAATATCACTTGAAAAGAAAACGAGTCTACTTTTGAAATGAAGAGATCAGGCTCCACACAATTCTCACCTTTTGGTGTCTGGAATCCAGTATGCTACTGGTACCTACCCCTCTGCTCCTTCCTGAATCTATGCCACTTTTCCTCTTCCCGTAAATGGTCTTGTTGGCTCTATGGACTGCTGAATATTACCTCTCCGGACAAGCTCAAAAACTGCACAATTTCACCACATCCCACCCTGACAACTTTCAGGCATAAGTCACGAAAACGAAACTGTTTCCTGAATTCATGATATCAGCTTCCAACAAGAGGTACCAAAGATACCTCGAAACTGAGCTCCCTATTTTGACTCAGGCACCATTCCCTAAAATATTTAGAATTAGCTTTACTCTCTTTCCTCCCTCTTTGATCTCCACAGCTTCTAGGTCTTATTGATCCAACATTTTTGCTGCTTTTGGTCCTCAGCCATAAACCTAGTTCAGGATCAGCTTGTCTCTGACCTGACATTTTAACAGTGGCCTTCTAACTGGACACAGGCTCTAGTCGCAGCCTCTCTAATAATGTTCCGCACCACTTTCTGGCAGAGGAGTTTCCTAAAACGTATGTTGGGTCACATCAAACCTCCAGCAAACACTGTAGGTAGACCAGAGGGAATTTCAGACAATGGTGCTTGCTGTGCCACACAAATTTCTTCACCTTCATTCTTGCTTTCTTTGAGACCTGCACTTCCAATATCATTTCTCCTATAGAGATACTGAACATTCTTCAAAGCCCAGTTCAAATGCTACTTTCTAAGAAGCAGTCCCTGATTCTCAATAGAACTAATCATGCCATGCTTTCTGTTACCACTCTGTTCTAATTTTACTTTAATTATGGTTCTAACTTATAATTTAGTTAACTTTAAAAACTGCTATTTCTACTCTTACAGGGAAGCCTGGGCAAATCATCATTCACCTTTAAACCCAAGCACTTAGCACAGTGGCTTACACCAACCTGGGTGACTTTTTCATGAATATTTTTTATGTTGCCTATTTCACATGGTTTCAGAATCCTGGAATTTTAAAAGAATATTTTGATAAGTTGTTTTAAAAACTGATTAGGGAATACTTCAAAGAGGTATTAAGATAAACTTTAGTAAAATGTATTTTCGGTGAAATGTAATGATTGTATTTTTAGATTTATATTAAAAGATGTATACCACTGTTACATGCCTATTTCAATTTCATGTCACACCAACAGCATATGATATCTCTGGCAAATGTGATTTTTCCAATTGCATAGAAAAAATAGTACACTGTTTCTCCATGTAAGTCAATTATGACATGCAGCACCTGCAGCACAGCAACATACAATAATCAGATTAAGAGACAGAATGGCTGAAGATGGCAAGGTCTGCGATTTTCCACTGCACTTGAAGAATTCTACAATTTTATATTTGTGGAATCAACTTTGAGTTCATGGATAATAAAACTAAAACTGGCATTCACTCTCATAACAAAGCAATTTTCCTAATTCATGTAAAATCAATAATGAATCCATATATTGACTTATGTATAATGTATGAAAACTGCAGTTATTTACAGCAATCTTGAATTATTATCAATCAACTGAAGAATTTTTAAAATACACTATTAATTCCTATCAATATATTTGTTATATTTCTGATAGCATCATGCAGGTCCTACTAGCATTTCAGTCATGTTTCTTCCTCCCAATCCTGAAGTCTGGCCACAAATCTAGTTCACCATCTACTGCATACAATGTGTATCAAGTGCATACAAGGACTGTAGGCCTGTAAAGCTGTGTGTCTGTATTTATGATAAACATCGCAGCATACAATGTATTAAATATTTTCTACAACACAACTTATACTAGATACTCACCACTGTCCATTGAAATATACATCATGCACTCTAGTTTCAATTTGAAAATATTTGCTTTAGTGTAAATAACTGTTAAAATATGGCAGTCGTAACTAGTCTATTCAAGACTATATACACTCACTTATGAATCAAATTATAAATATAAACCAAAAATTTTAAATCAAATATACACAATTCTAATGATTATAAAACTTACTAATGGCATAAATTTATTTGTTAGAGTTATTACTTTATCTAAAAGATTATACAAGAAAAATGCCATAAGAAATTATTCTCCCTCCCTTTTTTAAATTATAACTTTAATCCTCCACTTATGAGTCTGCCCCAAATAGCTGCTCAGCTTTGTGCTAGGTGGGAAATTTTCCTTCTTGCCAGAAAAAAACAGATGTTCCTGCTGTGATCAGGGATTTTCCTTATCATCTAAATGTACTGCCACAGTATCAGGCGTCAAAAAGCCACTCCGGCTGGGAAATGCATATTAATTTGCTGCGCCCTGGTAGCGGTATCCTGGTTGTGGAGAAAATCTCTTTCAGGGTAGGGAAAGTAAGTTTCTTCTCCCACCTCAGCCCTCCCCAAGCTTATTACAATTCAGTAAAATCATGTAGAACCCACCCAATGCCTTGAGATAGAAGCTCATTCCCGGCATACTAAGCTGCAACTCCAAGGCTTTATCTCCCAGAAACAGCTATTTAGCTGATGGTCAGATTTCTTGGCAAGACTATATCCCTATGTTGCAGAAGTCAGAACTGGGGTTTCATGAACATTACAGAAGTAATAAACATTTCTATGTTGGCACAGGAAACCGAACTATGTTTCCACTTCACTTCAGTGCAAAAATTTCAATTTTTTAAAGAATTATGAGAAATCATACCATATTCTGAAATACAAAATACTCAATGCATATACATTTCATTCAGAACCTCTATGTATCATATGGTTTCAAATATGACCGTGAGATGTTAAGATTTTACATTTCACATTTTTCAACACTGTAATTACGGTAAAAGAAAACTCAATGTTCTGCTTAGTTATTTCTCCAGGAAACGATACACAAAAAAACGAAGGGAACTATTTTCAGGATATCTAATCTGAAATTAGGAGACTGAAGTAAAATTAATAATAATGACTTATATTTTTTTTTGAGACGGAGTCTTGCTCTGTTGCCGAGGCTGGAGTGCAGTGGCGCAATCTCGGCTCACTGCAAACTCCGCCTCCTGCGTTTATGCCATTCTCCTGCCTCAACCTCCCGAGTAGCTGGGACTACAGGCGCCCGCCACCACGTCCGGCTACTTTTTTGTATTTTTAATAGAGACGGAGTTTCACCATGTTAGCCAGGATCGTCTTGATTTCCTGACCTCGTGATCCACCCACCTGGGCCTCCCAAAGTGCTGGGATTACAGGTGTGAGGCACCGTGCCTAGCGGTAATAATTTTAATTACATGAAGCTTGCTAAAATTATCAGCAATCATATTACTGATTTAATGTAACAGATTCCTTACTGCCTTTGTGGCAGGAGTTTATCTTTTGTACCTCCTTATGGCTACACCAGAGCATGACCTTGGAAGCAATGCCACAGCTAAAGTGAGAAGATAACAACCAGAAGGTGATCTATAAATATGATCTGTACTTTCTGACCTTCATTCATTCATCTTCTAAAAATTAAATAAAAACAGAAAAAAAAAGAGAGACAGATAAGGGTGAAATAAAATGACTCACACATACAAAAAGCAGGTTTAATCACCAACTTGTACATGAAGGCAGAAAATTTGGCAGTTGCTATTAGTTTAAATAAACTAAATGCCTATTAAGACTCTTCTTTAAATAAGGAAATCTAGGCTTTTATTCCAAACACAGTATTCGTTATCATTTACCCTAGGTGCACGTTTATTCCTAAGTATAATGAACTAACTACAAAGCACTATTTGAAATCCATGCAAAGCAACTTCCTACACGTAATGCCTAATGTTGTAGAACTGAGGCCAAGCAATCTGTTCCTATATTATCTGTAATTCCTAAGCCAGTATCCAGCACATAAATCAGCACTGGTACATGTGTACATCTTACTTTTCCTTTTTGCTAACATGTTTCCCCCACATTCTTAATAACTATTAATGAGAGGTGTGGAAAAGACAAAGGAAAGAGTATGTGTTTATAAAGCTGTTATAACAGAACTATGGCAAGACAAAGAGGAAACTCAAACAACCATACATTTGTTGTCAAAACAAACACATTGGGATCATTAGTGATAACAAATAGTTTGCTAAACTATGGTGGAGCCTGCAACCAGAAACGCTGGTCAGAATCCAGAGATTTTGAATGCCAAAAGACATACTGTAGCACCAATTTAGCTCAAATTTCTTAAGTAATATTTCATTTTTAAATGTCAACTTTCTTTTTATTTATTTATTTATTTATTTATTTTTTGAGACGAAGTTTTACTCTTGTGGCCCAGACTGGAGTGCAGTGGCTCAATCTCGGCTCACCACAATCTCCGTCTCCAGGGTTCAAGTGATTCTCCTGCCTCAGCCTCCCAAGTATATGGGATTACAGGCACCCGCCATCACACCTAGCTAATTTTTTGTATTTTTAGTAGAGACAGGCTTTCGCCCTGTTCAGCAGACTGGTCTCGAACTTCTGACCTCAGGTGATCCGCTCGCCTCGGCCTCCCAAAGTGCTGGGATTACAGGCGTGAGCCACCGTGCCCAGCCAATTTTCAACTGAGTTAAAGTTTTGAACAGGAATAAGTAAAACAATGTGAAAATAATTTATCCAAGCAAATTAACTATCCAACAAATTAATAATATACAAAATAAAATATCCTAACACACACATCAAATTTTACTAAGATTTTCCTTTGAAATGTTAAAGGTATTATCCATAGTTCTTAAAACTCATTCTGACCTGAAAAATGAACTATATCATTCTCCACATTTGATAATGTCTTTTCCAGTCATTCTGATACATACTCAGTATCTTCTAGATAATAAAATTCACTTAATTTGGTGAGAAACTCAAGAATGCTGAATATGCCAAAAAATTTTCGTGGTGGAATTCTAATATAGAAGAATTTCTATATTAGAAAGAATCTGAAAATTACAATTAAGTTTCCAAATACAATTCCTGTCACGGCAGCAAACCCTTCAAGTTGATACACTGGCAAAATCAGAAGCATGACATTTTAGTTTTAAGCCATAACCTATAACTGGCCAGTATCTTGTTAACGGTCTTTATAAATCAAACAAGAAAAATAATCGCAGGAGTATGGATCTGTATCAGACTATGAACATAAAGGGACCCAATATGAAAAGGATTGGTCAAAATCTCTCCTGGAGATGCAGGTCTGATCAAACTAAAAGGGGCACAGATTTCTCTGAAGCCACCAGATCTGTCCAGAGAGCCAACCAGGGAATCCAAGGAGAAGAGAAAGATTAGCAAAACTCAAGCACATCCAGGGTGCTTGTTTGAACCAATTTTCTCAGCTGTTCCTAATCCACTTTGACAGAGAAGGAAGCCATGAAAAATTTTGGATACAGCATTTTAAAGCTGGAAGGAACAAGCTAGAGACAACAGCCAGGTTAACCTCTTACTGATTGAAAGAAGAAACAGGGATCTGCAGAAGTGGTAACAAATAAATTGTGGAGATGAGGATGGCAACCCATTCCCATGGTTACACCTACCCACCTCAATGCCCAAATTCTACTCACTCAATTTCCTTTTTCTTTTTTTGAGACAGGGTCTCACTCTGTCATCCAGGCTGGAGAGCAATGGCACAATCTTGGCTAACTGCAACTTCCACCTCCCGGGCTCAAGTGATCCTCCCACCTCAGACTCCCAAGTACCTAAGACTACAGATGCAAGCCAACACACTCAGCTAATTTTTTAACTTTTTGGAGAGACAAGGTCTCACTATATTGCCGAGGTCGGTCTTAAACTCCTGGGTTCAAATGATCCTCCTGCCTAAGCCTCCCAAAGTATAGAATTACAGGTGTGCACCACCAGCCTAGCCTCCACTCAATCATGGCATGAGTAATAAAATTTCCAACTTCTCATTCTTAATCTAACATGGAACCATAGTCATAGTTTATTATGTAATGACAATAATTTCGGATATGTGGTCACTGCTACACAAGGATCCCATCACATGGGAAGGTATTTCTTGAATTCAAAACGATGATATAATCTTGATCACAAATTATATTTTCATAGAGATGGTTGGTTCACTAAGAAATACTATACAGTGTTAAGAATGATCATACATAAAATGTTGGCTTTAAAATTGTCTCATTTCATTCTTAAAATAATATTTAAGTTTTCTTTATTATTTTGTGGGAGACAGGGCCTCGCTCTGTCACCCAGGCTGGAGTGCAGAGGCACAATCATAACTCACTGAAGCCTCAACCTGCCCAGCTCAAGTGATCCACCCACTTCAGCCTTCCGAGTAGCTGAGACTACAGGCACACATCACCACACATGGCTAATTTTTTTATTTTTTTGTAGAGACTGAATCTTACTATGTTGCTCATAATCTGGTCTCAAGCTCCTGGCCTCAAGAAATCCTCCCATCTTGGCCGCCCAAAGTGCTGAGATTATAGATGTGAGGCACTGTGCCCAGCCTAAAATTGTTTTACAATACAAAGATCTGATTAATTCCAGGAGCTTGAGGCTGTAGTGAGCAACGGTTGGACCACTGCAATCCAGTCTGGGCAACAGAGAGAGATCCTGTCTCAAAAAAAAAAAAAAGAAAATCTCTTTCCAGGTATTACTTAGATTATCTTCTTTATCCTAAGAAAACATGCAGAAAGAGGTGAGAAGGAGATAGATGAGGGGAGTTTAACATTTATAAAAAATTACAAAAATGTTATCCACTCTTGGACTCTGAGGAACTGAAGGATGGAGCCTAAAGGAAAGCTGCACTAACCACAGCCTCCACTTGCTTTCCTGCACAGTATTTCATAAGGGCCAGCATGGTCCCGGAATTCCCCTAGAACCACCAGCATTCCATTATCAGCAGTGGGCAGGAATGGAGAATACGGGACCACCATTTTTGACCTATACTCCTTAAAACAAGAAGGGTGAGTGTGTGAAAGAATAAATAAATAAATATTTCAGGTCCAATTAAATTTTGAAGTTCTTGACTCACTTTCTTACACTACACTAAACATGAGGAGCAACATTTGACTAAAGCTGCTCTGAAAAACAAATTTATATATGAAGCAATTTTAAAACATTTTAGAAAATGCTTAACTTCGAAGGCAAGAAATACCCAACACTTCATTTTCTTTCAAAAATGCTCAACTCTAAATATGTACGCTACAAAAATAAAATTATAAGTAACAATAGCATTTTGCATCAAGAGTACTATGCACAATACAAAAAAAAAGGGAACAGATGCTAGAGAGAGGGAGAGAGACAGTAAAATACTTATAGCGGTTGCTTAATTCCAAAATATCTACAGTCTTATACATTATTTAGATGTGCATCATAAATATTTTATATTTATCTAAACATTTTCATCTGAATTTAAAACAAATATATATATACATATATATTTAAATAAATTACTACAATTTGAAAATGAAGAGATTTACATCACATATAACTAGCCTGACAATGTAAGATAATTACCACTTCCTTCCACTTTTCAGCCCACAATCCAAACTCCAATGGACTGGATGGATGAGCAGAAGAATTGGGTAATTTCTGTGAAAGTCCATAGGTACAGTCTACCTTAGCTTTCCCCTTAATTGTGAAAGTGCCTCCTCAGGTACACTATCTCCACAGATACTTTTTTTCTTAATGTAGAAAGTGTTGACTTTCATTTATCATAATCTTATCCTACATATTGTTTCTCATACAGTAATGACTTTTGTGAAGAATTACATTGCCACATGGGAAGCACTGAGAGTAAAGAAACGGATGGCACAAACTTCTAGAGACCTGAGTTCCTCTCTACAACCTCATTAGCAGAAAAAGCATGTTCTATAAACAGGATATTAATATTCAAGGAAACTATTTCTGTCCTCCATTTATGGCTAAAAACTACAATTTTAGAAAATGTGATTCTCTCCCCTCCCCCCACAAAAAAACATAAAGTGCAAATAAAACAGCTATTGCAACAAGATGCCCCAATAAAAAGTAAAAACAAAAGTGCAAGTATCCAGCCATGAGAACTCAGCACATTTATATCACAACTTTATCATTTAACAGCTGGTTGAATTATTAGGTGAGTTATTTAAACTCTCTAGGGCTCTACTTGCTCACCAATAAAACGGGTACAGCAACAGTGCCTATACTTCTGGCATAGGTATAATTAAATTATATATAACATGTAACATATCGAGCATGGCATAATGCCTAGGAATAGCAAGTATTCAAAAACAACTTGGTTATCATTACTGAAAATATTAAAACCACAAAAACAGATATGGCTTATAGGTAAAATAAATGGAAACCATTTCTACTACCAAATTTCGAGAAATGCTGACTGGAACACATTTCTCCAAAGGCAGCCCAGATGATAACAGTAGCAGGAATATATGCAAAATTAAAAGAAAGGATGCTCAAAGCCAGAGCCCTCAGAATGCAAACAGGTGCTCCAGTCGCAGCAATCCATCTGATACTCTACTTGTTAATAACAGGACTTGAAGGGACTAGATCTAACTTCACAACTGAAAATAGGTAGGTTTATAAGCTAAATTATAAAAAATTAAAAATAGAAACTAGCTTAAAAAAATGAAGCCAGGCACGGTGGCTGATGCCTGTAATCCCAGCACTTTGGGAGACCAAGGCGGGTAGATCACCTGAGGTCAGGAGGTCAAGATCAGCCTGGCCAACACGGTGAAACCCTGTCTCTACTAAAAATACAAAAACTTAGCCAGGCGTGGTAGTTAGCGCCTGTAATCCCAGCTACTGGGGAGGCTGAGGCAAGACTATCGCTTGAACCCAGGAGGCAGAAGTTGCAGTGAGCTGAGATCACGCCATTGCATTCCAGCCTGGGCAACACAGTGAGACTCCATCTCAAGAAAAAAAATAAATAAAAAGATGAAATGAGATCACATGAGATTAAAATATTTTTCAATGTATATAGACTACACAAAATTTTGTTCCATATAATTTAACCAATGATACTTCCTGGTCCTCTCCCCTAAGTCAAGACAATCGGGTATAACATATTCATTTCTCTCTGTGATATATGTAACTTTGAGGGCACACAAGAAGGCTTCTGACTTTATTTGGGATTTATACTCCCATAGTAGTTTGTGAACTCTAAAAATATTGCATCCTGTAGTAGCTTGTGAACTCTAAAAATATCACGTCCAGGCTCCAAAATTTTATCAATAACACCTTAGGATTTTATCACTTTGAACACAAAATATTTAAAGCATATGAAGGCAGACTGTATTCCTAATGTAGCATAGAAATAGATGAGACGAGGTTATCAATAACTCAGTGAGCCCCGCCTATTGTAGAAATAATTATAACCATAACTGAAAGTCCAAAAATGTGCTGTATTCAAATTAAGATATTTTAATATGCAAAATAGAATGGTAAAATTGATAGATATAGAGACTGCTAACAGGAAATACAAATGTTGCAGCAGAATAGTTTAAAGTCTACTCTCAGCTGTATCTCCCTTGAAACTAATGCCGAAGAAAATTAAAGAGAGCTACAGGTCTGTCATGGAGGACTTGTGATTCTAAAGAACTATCTCATCTCATCCTTTAAGCTTTTGGATGGTTACCATAATGCTGGAAGCTATGCTTGGCTCACAAATAACCAAACGATAAACAACTTCTTCTCAGCAGCCAACTGGTCAAGTGTATTTTGTGTTTTAAAATAATCTTCTTCAAATCCAACAGAGCACAAAGGCGAAAAAATAAATAAAATAAACTTTTAAAAACGTAGTTTAGAAATAAAATGGTGCTTTCAAATTTACTAATATGACAGTTGGCCTTGTAAATTAGAAATAATAAATGAGAAGCAGAAATCAAGAAGTCAAACTGGGGCAGGCGCAGTGGCTCAGGCCCTGTAATCCAAACACATTGGGAGGCCAAGATGGGAGGATCACTTGAGCCCAGGAGTTCAAGACCAGCCTGGGCAACAGAGTGAGACCCCATCTCTTAAAAAAAAAAATAGCTGGGTGGGGTGGTCCATGCTTGTAGTACAACCTACTCCATGGGCTGAGATGGGAGGATCACTTGAACCCACAAGGCTGAAACTGCAGTAAGCCATGCACTGAACTCCAGACTGGGCAATAGAGCAGAGCCAGACAGTAGCAAAAGAAAAGAAAAGAAGAGGAGAAGAGAGCAGAGGAGAGGAGGAGGAGAAGAGGAGAAGAGGAGAAAAGGAAAAGGAAGAGGAAGAGGAAGGGAAGGGGGGAGGGGAGGGGAAGCAGGAGGGGAGAGG
>NW_016803270.1:344109-368201 GCF_001698545.2 Rhinopithecus bieti | reverse complement strand
GAGGGGAAGGGGAGGGGAAGGAGGAGGGGAAGGGGAAGGGAAGGAGGAGGGGAAGAGAAAGGGGAAGGGAAAGGGAAACAAATGGGAAGGGGAAGGGAAGGGGAAGGGAAAGGTGAAGGGGAGGGAGGAAAAGGGAATGGGAAGGGGAAGGGGAAGGGAAAGAAAAGGGGAAGGGGAGGGGAAGGGAAGGGAAAAAGGGGGAAGGGAAAGGGAAGAAAGCGGAAGGGATGGGTAAGAGGAAGCGGAAGAGGAAGGGGAAGGGAACGGAACGAGAAAGGAGGGGGAAAGGGAAAGGAATAGGAATGGGAAAGGAATGGGAAAGGGAAGGGGAAGGGAAGGAGAAGGGGAAAAGGAAGGGAAGGAAAAGAAGAAACAAAGGGGTTTTGAAAGGAATGAAGGAACACACAGAAAGAAACAGTAGACAGAAACATTGCTTTTATTAAGGGTTCAATCTAGAAAAATATTTCCAGTTCTATTTTTGCATTGATAGTCAACATTCAATATTCAATGAGTTGTAGGACTTTTAAAAGACTCTAATTTAATTTTCATTTGAAAATGATACATTTGTGTAATCTAAGTATGAGAGGAAGTGAAATGTCACAAACCCAAATACAGCAAATGTACTAGATTCTATTCTGCTATTACAGAAAAATTAGCTTAAAGAGAAGATATCTCAAAAAAAAAAAATTATACAGTCATGCACCCCATAACAACGTTCTTATAAACAATGGACCGCATATACAATGGTGATCACATAAGATTAAAATCCTGTATTTTTACTGTACTTCTTCTATGTTTAGATATATTAGATATACAAATATCTAAATATGAATACATTGTGTCCCCGCTGCCTATTCAGTATAGTTGCATGCTGTATAGGTAGGTTTGCAGCCTAGAAGAACAGGATATACCATGTAACCTAGGTGTGTTGTAGGCTAGACCATCGAGGTTTGTGTAAGCGCACTCTATGATAGTCACACAAGGATGAAATCACCTAACAATGCAATTCTCAGGATGTACCTCTGTCATTAAGCGACGCATGACTATACTTCTATTTCCTCTCCCTTAAAATGTAACCACACTTTCTGTTTTCAGCTTTAAGGAAACACACAAATTTTCTGGAGTGGGTAAAGGAATCTGTTGGTGTGAGTAATGCCTGTGTTTCATCTCTTGGAAGTCTACAGGTAATTCTGATGCACACCCATGTAGAATCCTTAAGCTATCTAGTGAGAGAGTAAGTTCTGGAACTCAGGAATAGTACCAGCTGCTTGTTTCCTTCACTACCACCCCCATCCTCACTCCTATCCTATCTAGGACTTCTCAGAGCATTTTATACATCCTAACTACTTCATACTTTATTAGTCTGGAATTTATGTGAAACAATTACCAATAGCTTTAAAAATATTCAACTCCTTACCAAATAAGTCTACTTGAGGAATCTAGTCAAAGAAAATAATCAGAGATGCCAACATAAATTGATATACAAGTACATTCTCTGAAGGATACTTCTAAAGGTTACTTATAAAAGCAAACAAAATTGACAAAAATATAAATGTCATATGAAAGAAAAAAACCATCAAATAGAGTTAAACATTAACTATAAAAAATCAGCACATAATATAACATTATGCAAACTAGCCATATTTATGAGGCATAGGAAAATTCTCAATACAGCAGAAATTGGGAAAAATTGCAGGAAATTAAACTATACCTGGATGTTCCCCCTGGTAGTAAGAATAGCCAACATCTGTATAGAGCCATGCTCCACAGAAGTCCTAAAGTTAATACATCAAAATGTCATTACTAGTCATCTTCAAAACTTCAAATTACAATCATCCCTCAGTATCCTTGGGGGGCTGGTTCCAGGACCCCTCGCAGATACCAAAATCCACAGATGCTTAAGACCCTTACATGAAATGGTGGAGTACTGCACATAACCTATGCACATCCTCCCATATAGTTTAAATGATCTCTAGATGATTTACATGACCTAATACAAAGAAACTGCTTTGTGTAAATAGGTGTTACACTGTGTTATTTAGGAAATGAGGACAAAGGAAAGTTTCTACGTGTTCAGACACAACCATTCTTTTCTGTTGTTGTTCCAAAATTTTCAATCTAATCTTGGTTGAATCCATGGATGCAGAACCCATGGACACAGAAGCCTGATGGCATTTCCCTGCTTCTATTATACCCTTCATTACTGTATATATGCAAAGAGCAAGCTGTATTACTATCAGGGAAAAAAAGGGGGTTGGGGAACCTTGAAATATACTTCAAAAATGTTTATAAAAGTAATTTCCTAAACTTAGACAAAACATCTCACCTTTCTAATAGAAAGAAAAGCGAGACGACAAAGACATAACTAAGAAAGCATCTCTTACGAGAGGTTGTGTGTATCAGGGGTATTGGAAAGATACCAAACATGCCAAGCAACTAAACCAAACAGAAATAATAAACCCAGCAGGTAAGAAACAGTTCAAGGTCTCCCTTTTAAAAATCAAAAGAAAAGGAAGCTAATGATACCAATGCAACAGGTTCCCTTTATTACCTTCTTCCCCTTTCCCTAATCAGGTAAGAATCTCTTTTGGAAACTTGTCCACAACTGGTTTTATACTAAATCTACCTATGTTAATTGTTTAGGAGGAAATATAATTTACAAAAACAATGCCACTCATTATTTACAGGGACAGAACAATGGCTTGTAGCAACTGCACAGTGAAATAGTCCATAGTCCTTATCCCTGGCACTGCATGGTAAGCTGATTCTTCTAAGAGCTCATTACATCTTTCTTGATGGGATGAATCACACGCTCTCCACAGACTAGCTGGACTCTATATTCACAGCAACACTGACTTAATAAGGAAGACCAAAGAGGTGGCAAAGATGATTAAAGTATTCACACCGATTGAAATACTCTCCTGCAGGATAAAATATTAACCACATGTTTACTCTCGAATGAAAATACAGCCTCTAGCAAGAAACTTTCCACACGAAGTGTGAGCAAAATGTTCCCTAAAACAGTTGGAAAAGGTAGTCAGCCACAAAATACTGGACACAAAGGTGAGTATGTCAAATAACTTTGAAAAAAGCCACAGCTCCCTTACCCTCTCCATCTCACTTCCAAATAAAAGCGTGAAAATTTTTCAGAAATCCAGAAGCCCATGGGACCCTTGGACTCTTCAGGCTCTCAGGCAATAGAGTATCATCATCATCTGTACACCCTGCCCACTAAGCCTAATAGTGGAATGAGATTATGACCACTATTTCAACAAGTAAGACTCCACCTCTCATTTGGGTTTTGAACCAAAGGAGAGAGTTTGACCTGATGGTGCTCTAATGTATCAGAATACAACTTTCCTGCTTAGAAACAAGAGATTTTAATTGATTGGTAACATTATTCTAAAATAATTTACTCTGTTCATTTAACCTGGAGGAATATAAACCACTTAACTATGAAGATGAGTTATTTAAAAATGTTAACTTATTTTAACCACTAGAGATCACTAAATCAGAGGGCTATGAATAAACAACTAATTTATTTCCACAATTTTACACAGAAAACCTGAACCACGACACATTCATAAGAATTTATAACATCTTAAAGCATGACAGCATAGGTAAGCTCTCATGGGCTTCACAGAAATAAAGAAATTGAATGCTTTGTACCTAAGCAGCAAGTATGCTTTCCTTCCATCTGAATACTGAAAAGATGAGAAGGCTTTTTATAACTGAAAATAAAATAACACTTAATCATATTTATATATGAGCTCTCAGACTAAAATACATACAGCATAAAACACAGACAGCAAGATTAGTATTTCAAGAGTAAAGCCAAAGAAAATTCAAAAGACTAATTCATTACACATTACTATTCAAGTATATTGTATGCAAATATCACTTCATCTAGAAATATATATGTAGATCAAGGCTTTTCCTATGGGAAAATATGGGCATCTGGCTACATTAAGTAATGCTCCATGTAAGCAAAAAGATGGCTGAATATGTAACAATTTTCAATGTGAAAAAAAGAGAAAGAGCATGAATGTCCAAAATTGACAGAAGACAGAATACAACCTACAATGAAATGTTTTACACTCATTAAAATAGTTACAATAAAATTCACACCAGGGAAAATTCCTATTATATGAAAAATAATGTTGAAATAATCAGGATACAAATACATGAACATAGCATGACTCCAACGTGTGTGTGTGTGAATACTGGTTGTTGCTGGGTTCTGGAGTTATGAATGATTTTATTTTGTTCTATTCTACAATTTTGCCAAATTTTCTACAATGATAGAAGCATGTTATCTAAAACAATGTCAGGCTGGATATGGTGGCTCATGTCTGTAATTCCAGCCTTTGGGAGGCTGAGATGGAAGGATCACCCAAGTCCAAAAGTTTGAGACCAGCCTGGGCAACACAGCAAGACCCCATCTCTACAAAAAATTAAACAATCAGCCAGGTGTGATGGCTAGTGCCTGTAGACCCAGCTACTTGGGCGGCTGAGGCAGGAGAATGCTTGAACCTGGGAGATAGAAGTTGCAGTGAGCTGAGACTGCGCCACTGCTCTCCAGCCTGGGTGACAAAGCAAGACCCTGTCTCTAAATAAATAAATAAATAAATAAAATTAAAATTTTAAAATGAAACTTCATCAGCTAGGTGGAACTGGTTAATTGGCAATGAGGGTCTCAGTGCTCTCCTAACGTGTTCCTGTGCTGCAGAGGTTTTAAGGCTAATGCTCTATTTCCCAGGCTCTTCTGCAGATAAGGATCTAGATACAAACTGAACTGCACCCACTCAGATTCAGTAGCATGAGATTTTAATAGTGGTGTGAAACAGATTTTTCCTGGGCTGTTATGACTGGCAGCATTTCTAGGGTGGATCTCCAGCTTGACAAATGACAGAAGCAAGGTGAGTACACCTGGAGGCAGGGCGGTGTGTAGTGTGTAGAAGGCAGGCTCCGATGGGAGGAGTTCAGGTCCCTGGACTGCAGCACCTCTTTCACCACAAAAGCAGAGAGGGTAGCTCCACAGGCAAGCCACATGTTTGTTACTGCATAGCTTTAAAGGTTCTCCAGGGCCATCCTAGGACCTGCTCTGCAAACCCTTACAGTGATTTTGTGAGAAAAAAAAAATTCTAAGTGATAAATCCCTTTTGTTCAAAAATGTTTTATGATACAAACAGGTTCTGTCTGCTGCAACTGAAACGGACTCACACATCCAAGATGTTGAATAACTTGAAAAGAAACTTCAGTATGCTTCAAACAGTTGAAAACCTAGTTTAAAAAATTTCTTTTAACTGTCAACTTGACTTGTTTGCACATCTGTGAATATCCAGGTAAATTAAATTGGGTCTATTCTAAAAGAAAATTAACTGACACGAGACCCACTGATAAACTGGATTCTGCTTCTTTGTTTAATCTACTGCAAGATAAAGTCCTCAAAAATTTCAAGCTAATCTTAATGAGAAGATCTTCCAATATGGCTCCTCAACACATCTATAAAAACAAAGTATTTCAGGAGACTAAGCCTAAAAGTTAAGTTCATAATTCAAAAAAATCAGAAACTAAATATACTCTTTTTTTCCAAGTAGACTCTTCTCAGTTTAAACCTATGTTTTCCATGCACTTTTTTTTCTACTTGAACTACTACAGAAAGGAGTGTGCTGAAATGCAAAACAAAGTTAAAATATTTAAAACAGGTATTTTTATACCTATGCAAAGAATAAATCAAGCAAATATCAAGCTACATCCTTTTTAATCTTATGTGATTAGTATTACTTCGACATTTCTCAATATATACTGTGCTAAATTACTGGCTGCACTGAAAAAATGTTTACTAAGTCATTCAACAGAAGTTTATTGAACATCTATAGATTCAAAAGTGAAAATGACAGATTCAGCAAAATGCACATGAAATAAGAGGTAAGAGGTCTGATAAAAAGGAACAATAAGGGTTCTGACAAAGAGCATCAACATGCTTTTTGTTGTTGTTGAGATGGAGTCTCACTCTGTCGCCCAGCCTAGAGTGCAGTGGCGCAACCTCGGCTCACTGCAACCTCCGACTCCTGGGTTCAAGCAATTATTGTGCCTCAGCATCCTGAGTAGTTGGGATTACAGGTGCATGCCAGCACATCTGGTTAATTTTTGTATTTTTAGTAGAGATGGGGTTTTGCTATGTTAACTAGGGTGGCCTTGAACTTCTGGCCAGGAGTTCCACCCACCCTGGCCTCCCAAAGCGCTGAGATTATAGGCGGAAGCCACCACGCCCGGCCAACAAATTTTTTAAAACAGACAGAACAGGCTAAAATAAAGTTTTTTCATTCAGATTAAATAAATTAGGTCAAGGACTAAAATAAATTAGGTAAAGGAATAAAATATTATGAAGACTAGACAACAAACTTCCTTTTACAAGGAGACTTAGGATAAAATGATCAACTGGGTAGTCAAACTAAATTACCATGAAGTCCACTTTCATCCTTAAAAGTTCATAATGTTCTGAACCAATATAAATATTTGCTTATACATGTGTCAAATATCCCTGTAAGAACATAGAAAAAGCAAATAAAGAGGCTGCCTGTGAGGAGAAATGGGAGAGGAGACCAGGAGAGGCAGCAAGAAAGGGACTTTATATGGTACACATATTGTGTCAAATTGTTTTCATTTTTAATGATATGAAATGGAATCTATTCAAAAAATGGATATATTAATAAGTGCATACGATACACGGCACTGATTTTCATCAGAAATGTGAAGTGTGATATAAAATAGGAGACTATCTGAACTTTGATATGGAAGTTGGTACCATGCTCACGAAAGGCCATCGTGAAGATGCCCTGGAAACCAATGGTTTACCCAAGACACAACACTCATCATGGACACCAAGAATTCAGGAGGGGCAAGGGATAGCAGCAAACAAGCAGAGGCGGTTACCTTCCTGTCACAGGTTTTAGGACTCCCAGCAGTGTTCTGCTTGAGGAAGCCAGCTGTTGTTGACCAGCGTGTGGGATTTTTCCTTGAAGGCTCTTCAGAGGAAAAATTATGATCACTGACAGAAGTGGAGATGCCAATTAGAGCTGGGTCACTACTGCGTCGAACATGAAGAGGCATATCTGTAAACACAAAAGCACTACGCTGAAAAATAAGATACTAATGTTGGTAAACTACATGCTAGGAGAACACAGGGAAATCCTAAAGATTAAGGAACAGAATTTCACTTTCGTAAAAGGGGACAGTGGGTCAGTATTCTAAATACAAATTCCTTTAGGTCCTTTAAAATACTACATGGTGAAAGAGATGTGGTCAAGTGTCAGCTCTGAGCAAAACTGCCCAGGTTTGTATTTGGACTTCACTCCTTGTTATCTATGTGGCCCTGGCCAGGTTGCCTAACTGTTCTCTGCCTCTAGTCCCTTCCAACTCAAATGAAAATAAAACAGTACATCTTTGATCAGGGTAATGTGAGGACTAAATAATATAAAGGGGTAAAACAGTGCTTGACATACAGTGTGTACTCAGTAGAGAGTAGTATAATAACCAATACTGTGATCATTATCCCAATATTTCTAAATAATCATCACATGTATCATTTAAAAAATAATGATTCTAAGCAAGTAAACAAATTTCACCTACCTTTTAATCATATCTACTGGAATAAAAATACAGAATCTATATAGTTGACAAATAATTTATTGTATATTTCAAAGTAGCTAGAAGAGAGGATCTGAAATGTTTCCAATACAAAAAATGATAAATCATTGAGGCGTGAATATCCTAATTACCTTGATTTGACCATTACACCTGGTATGCATGTATCAAAACATCACATATTCTCCATAAATATGTAAAATTATGTATCAATTTTTAAAAATCTATAGAATCTAGACATTTGGCTGCTCTACTGAAAAATTTTGTTGAATAAAATGTTTATTTTGTTCAATAAAGTATTATCAGAATATATATTATTTATACTTAAGAAAGAAAATACTCAAAGTAATACGTTAATCCGCAGGTAGTTTCTGTCATATACTCACATATACGATTACACAAAAGGTAGTATTTTAGCAAATGTATCTGCATAGAAGAGCTTGCTTGCAATTGCTGTAACAACATCAATACTAAACTCAGGTGAACACTTGATCATTATCATAACACTGACAACAGCCTGGCAAACATGATCAGTGCCACAGCAAAGAAGATACAGAATTAAAAATGCAAAGCGAAGAAGAAGAGAGTCTGCAACAGCTGGAATCAGAACTAAAAGTTCCACTCAGCAACTGAGTGAAATCACTCAAAAACATAAGACAAAACTTAAATTATGTTTAGAGTACTCTGCTTTTAAAAACTAGGATGTAAGTATTTGTTTTAAAGCCTCTAATAATACAGCTTGATTGATGGATTGATTGATTGATTGATTGATTGATTGAGACAGAGTCTGGCTCTGTCACCCAGGCTGGAATGCAGTGGCACGATCTTGGCTCACAGCAACCTCCGCCTCCTGGGTTCAAGCGATTCTCCTGCCTCAGCCTCCTGAGTAGCTACAGGCTACTACAAGTGTGCACCACCATGACAAGTTAGTTTTCGTGTTTTTAGTAGAGACGGGGTTTCACCATGTTAGCCAGGCTGGTCTTGAACTCCTGACCTCAGGTTATCCACCCTCCTCAGCCCCAAAAAGTACTGGGATTACAGGTGTGAGCCACCATGTCTGGTCTAATGACATAGCTTTAACCATGAAGCAGTAAACTCATCATTTATTCTAGGAAGGATATTTCTGAAACACTGGTGCACTGGTCAATGGTAAAGATATGGAAACCTTGAGGATACCAAACTAAAGACAGGCTATTTATATACAGTGAAGGCTATATTTAAACCACTGTCAATCCAATAGTCTACAATGAAAGCAAATTAGAACTTATCAGAGCAAACAGAAGCATATGAAACATAATAATATCAAATTTAACACTGATTTCTACATCAGGAGGATCTGATAATAATAACACAGTCTGAGCAACATTACCAGAGCAAAAATTTAGTCAACTCTGAATTTAATACTGTTGGTGCCTATCTTAATTTGCTGAGAGAAACATAAACATGAGGATTTTAATAATTTCTGGATTTTAGTGTGTGTAAACACTCATGAAGCCTTTGTTGCTTATTAATATACACCCCCAAAAATAAACACCAATAAGAACTATATAGTCACTCTCAGAACAAGGTCGCAAAATACACATCTAAAATCAATGTGCATTAATATTACAATGCCCTTACTGTAAGAAAAGTTCTCTACCAAGAGGAAGCAAAATTTCCAGAATCATCACATTAAAAACTATAAGCAAAACAGCAACAAAATGGGGAGGGATGGGCAGGAAAAGACCAAATACTTTTAGACAATGTTGTTAATTAGACACAGGTTCTGTTGCTTTCCAATTACAGGGTTAATTATTCAGTTGTTAAGTACCTCTGTACACCTCAACTTCTCTCCCTCTTCCTGTCACCCGTTTGTGTGTAAGTCTACGAGAAGCACTATTAACTCAGAAGAGAAGGCCTTTAAAACATAGCACAGACATAGGACCAAAAGCAGTACCCAATATCTACAGTAAAATAATCAAATAAAAGTATATTCCAACTTCAGGGACGATACACTGAATTTGCTTGGTCACAATAAAACCGCTTACCCTATTGCGTTTGAAATTTTCCTCAGGAGAATACATTGCATACATGATTTCAATTAAATAATTAAGACCATCTTCTTCAGACTAGACACAAACACTGTGTTAATGTGTTAGTCTGCAACAGACAGACAAAAATAATTAGTATTTATCTCTATATACCCGTAGCTTTCGAAATAAAATGTGGACTAGGGGAAAGAGGGGATTTGAGAAGAGGCAGATAACAGAGGGAGCTCCAGACCCTGCGGGATGTCTCTTGTGGTGGGTGATGGAGCTCATGGATAGGGTGGTGTTCGCATAAACTGCAATGTGAAGGATGCTACAGGGAATGCTCTGTCATACAGCCCTTCTTGTGAGTTCTTCCAACATTAAACTTTTTATTTGCATTTCAGTGATATTGATAAAATAAATTAAACTAAATTAAATTAAATATAGTCTGGATCTCCTATTTGCACTACCTCATCACCGAGTACTCCCATGCAATTTCAGGCACCATGTTTACATTTGTGTTCACTGTCAAATTCAGGAAGGTGTCCTAGATTTGATTACCACGCTGATGACAAAGAACAAAACCCAAAAAAAGAAGTCAACAAGGCCAGGTACAATGGCTCACACCTATAATCCCAGCAGTTTGGGAGGCCAAGGTGGGAGAATTGCTTGAAGTCAGGAGTTCAAGACCAACTTGGGCAACACAGTGAGATCCTGTCTCTACAAAAAATAAAATTAAAAAATCAGGCAACTGTATTAGAATTTTGCTGTAGTCCTAGGGCAGGAAGCAGGACTTGACTGCAGAGGCAGGGCTTGGACACCAGACCAAACTGAGGACTAGCTAAAAAGGGGCTGGGACAGAAAAAGTTTTCAATCAAACACACTCACTAGCTGTCATGTCAGTTTACTATTGCCATGTCAACACCTACGTGTTACCTACCATTTCCATGGTAATAACCTAATGTCCCAGTTACTACTCCTTTCCTAAAACTTTCTGTATAAACTTCCCTTTAATCTGCATGTAATTAAAAGTGAGTACAAATATGATTGGAAAACTGTCCTGGGCTGCCACTCTCTGCCCACAGAGTACCCCAGCTCTGCAGAAGCAGTCACAGAGCTGCGACACCGTTGCTTCAATAAAGCTGTTTTTTTCTAGCCCCAGCTTGCCCTTGAATTCTTTCCTGGGCAAAGACAAGGACCCTTATGGGCTAAGGCCCACTATGGGGCTCACATGTCCTGCATCAGTCTCAGCTACTCAGGAGTCTTAGGTGGGAAGACCACTTGAGCCCAGGAATTCAAGGCTGCAGTGAGCCGTGATCGTACTACTGCACTCCAACCGGGCAACAGAGCAAGGCCCTGTCAGTCAGTCACTCAACAGCATGTTCTCATAAAAGGATGGCGAAATGACATCATAATGATGTTGAAATCAAGGTTTCCTTATGGTTGGAAGTGCTGTAAGACCTGAGTCATCATAGTACATAAAGGCACCATAATCAAAGTCCAAATAAAAAGACCCCACGCCACCCCGGGGCAGGTCTAGGTTCATACAGCATACGATTTAGACTCAGCAAGACATCTTTATCTCTCACAATGATGTGTATCTATCGGATGGATATCTGTTACACATCTGGATGTGTATTGGTTTATGATTTCTTCTTGGTTTTATGATTGCATGAAAATTATAAGGCATTTTTATGGAGTTTTCACACACACATACACACGCATGCACATACAGTGTAGTAACATTGTACTAGAACCCACCACTTAAATGGAGGGATCTGAAATTTTTTTATTTAAATAAGGCACTACATTAGACACATGGAAAAACATGTAACGCACATCACAGATGAGTAAGCTGAGGCTTAGAGAGATGACATGAAAAGTTAGTTTTCCAGCCAAGACTTCAGGCTCCTGAGCCAGTGCTCAATCACCAATCACAAATTATGAAATCAGATCTATTAAGTTCCATTTCTAGCTACCTGTGGATGTAAATGTTAGTTTCAGTTTTTTAAAAGAGAAGAATTTTGGGCCAGGCGTGGTGGCTCACGCCTGTAATCCCAGCACTTTGGGAGGCAGAGGCGGGTGGATCACGAGGTCAGGAGATCGAGACCATCCTGGCGAACACTGTGAAACCCTGTCTCTACTAAAAATACAAAAAAAAAATAGCCGGGCGTGGTGGCGCGGGCACTTGTAGTCCCAGCTGCTCGGGAGGCTGAGGCAGGAGAACGGCTTGAGCCTGGGAGGCACAGGTTGCAGTGAGCTGAGATTGCGCCACTGCACTCCAGCCTCGGTGACAGAACAAGACTCCATCTCAAAAAGAAAAAAAAGAGAAGAATTTTGTTGTTTTCCTAGCAGAATTATGCACTGAGAAGTCATATCCTGATTTTAATTCACAGCATGATTTCATTTTGGGAAGAGGAAGAAACGTTACATTAGCCATAAACATATATTGTAACAACAGGCACCCAAATTTCAGAAATGTTAAGATAGGAAAAGGAAAAAAACTATCGTTAAATGGAGGAAGTACTACATATAAAATAGGAAAGCATGCCTGCAAGGAAACAGGACTAGATTCAGTGGTTCCTAAACTCTGATTTCAGGGCCCTTTCACACTCTAAAAATTGATGGCCTCAAAGAGTTTTTGTTTATGTGAGGGCAGAGCTAGTAGTATTTACCATTTTAGGAATGAATGAGAACAACTTTAAAATATATATTAATTCACTTTAATAATAAAAAAACCCATCACATGTTAACACAACTCAATTTTATGAAAATTATATTTTATAAAACAAAGCACATTTAGTGGAAAGAGCAGCAATGTTTTACATTTTGCTTAATAGAAGACATCTGGATTCTCCTATCTGCTTCTGCATTCTCAGCTGCCATATGAAAAAGTATATAAAGGAAAAAAAGAACTTCACAAATATGCAGCTGGAAGAGGGAATAATGTCTTAATAGCTTTTCCAGAAAATTTTAGATTTTCTTCTCTGATACCACACCATAACTCGACCAGTGGTGGTTTCTCAAAGGTCAGTTGCAATATGAATGTGAAGTTTTCTTTCTTTGTTACACTAAAATCTATTTGTCTGTCTCACATTTTGAATGAAACTTCTACCTACCAAAAACTCCATAACATTAGTCATTTGGAAAATATTAGTTACTGAGTTAAGCCAATCTTTATTACAGAAAATCACATGTTAATATCTCTGCCAATTTAATCAGAAATATCTTTATGTATTGGGAAGCAGTCATGCTCACAGTGGGACATAAGTTTTCCAAAATCTAATTTTCACTAGAAAGTTTGAATTTTATCTTTAGCAACAAATACTGCCCATTTTTTGCCTTGTAGTGACAGGCTTGTGTCACTCATTCTTAAGAAACTCTCTGCCAGACACTCAAGTCTGAATAACCACAGTTTTTCTGTCGGTATTTCAAACGAAAACGCTGTTCCATGAAAAAACCTCCCATGTAAATCAAGCTTTTGCATAAAAGTATTTCTCAAGACAACCACTGAGAAGCTGAGCACGGTGGCTCACAAATGTAACACTAGCTACTCAGGGAGGCTGAAGCAGACGGATCACTTGAGCCCAGGAGTTCAAGGCCAACCTGGGCAACACAGTGAGACCATACCTCAACAAAAATAAAATAAAATATAAATTTAAAAAGGAACCACTGAGCTTCCATATGTTGGAGAAGTGTTTTATGCCTACATCATCACATGAAATGTTAAATTGTATATTAAAGGATCAGATTTTAAGTAATTAATTTTGTTTCTTAATCAAAAACAGTGGGTGAATATGGCTTTAAAAAAAAAAACTGTGGGTGTGTGGGGTAAAGAATACACTTGGTGCCACCGTCTTGATTTGTGTCAAGTGATGTACATTTTTGCCCCTCGGGGCCTGGGCACCACTGATGTAGATGTCAACCCAGTGAACAACACAAAATCGGTTTTCATAACACTCTGAAAACAGTATTCCACCCAAGGCCTTCCTGAAATGATCTTAATGATCCCTTAGGGCCCAGAGACCACACACTAAGAACCACTGGCCTAGACCTGTGATCATGGCACATCAGTCACCTCTCTGGGCCTCCATCCCTAATGTATAAATTCAGAGGTGGCATTACTGGGTTTAGAAGTTCCCTTTAATACCAGAAAGGTGCCAGTCCATGTATGTTCATACACCCCCAACCAGGGATCATCCACCAAACCTCATCCTTGCAGAATAACAATTTATGAAAAAAATGTATTATGAAAAACATAAAAGCACTGCAAAGCAGTCTCAGCAGCCATTCTCAGGGTAGCTCCCAACAGGTCAAAGTATGACAAGCAACACAGAGTTCTAGAGAATGGTGCAGTAGTAGCCACAAATGGCATGAGGTCCTTTCATGAGTTTCACCTTATTTTAAGGAAAAAAGACATTCGTATAAACATCTGGCCTTATCAACAAAATCCATCATGAAACACAACTTCCTCATTCATCTAAAAGTTCACCTAAAAGGATTCCCAACTCTAACTGTCCTGACTAAATACAATATTGCATAAAGAAGGTAATTCTGCATTGGCCTCAGATGAATAAAACATAATCTTCTCACCTATGATCTGCTACGTTTCTGGGACCCATGGCCTATTTCAGCATTATTAACAATCTGATGTAATTGTGTTCATTTCAGTAATTAGAAATAATAGGAGCTTCTCATTTAATGTAATTTGGTCACTATTATAGCCATTCCTTATCTCAAATTTTAGCAAAACTGATGCATTTTAAAATATGATAAAACTTTCTAATCCCATAATCTTCTGATTTATTTAATATATAGATTTTCAAAGTATATCCCCTGAAATATTAAAAAGAAAATTCAAAGACAAGGATCTTCAATAATTAAGCTGCTGCATGAAGCACAGAGCGAATGGTGCGATGTCACTGGGTCCAGAATGATGGTGGAGACTGTTTGATGTGTACACTGCTTTGAAGAGGGGATAAAACAGCAATAAACCCTCATCACAAGATCTGAAATTTTCCATGGCACTAATGCACTGTAAATATTGATGTCTCTCTCTAGGTAAGGTGCCTTTTAAATAAGTGGAAGGAATGGTGATCTAATTATGAATTAGAGCAAATATCAAAGGGCAGACATATACATTTTTAACTGTTAAATATCCCACCCTTTCTTCTCATCAACTTGCCCAAATGCTCTCTTCCTTCATTCTTCAAGTTGTTTTTCAATTATTTAACCACTTAAGGCAACAAATAAACCTCTGCCAAGAAGACAGGCATAAATCATCAAGGTATTTAATCAAATCTAAATATAATATGCAGTTACATGTGTGCTTTTAGAACTTACGATGCAAACAGCAAAATTATTCTTCATGTAAAATGAAAATTATCTCTCTCCCATCTTCAGGGCAATTATACATTTCCTAAAGAGACATCTGTCCATGGGAAGAAGCAAGTTATTATCACATGCTGCGGGGATACAAACCTGTTATCACGATCGCAAAATCCACCTTTAGATATGTGGTACTTCTTTTCATAAAGGTATTTACCCATATTTCACTTATTTCCTAGAATCTTTGGAAGAAATTTGTGGAAGGCAAGGCAAGAAATAAGCTTTGAAAAACAACAAACAACTGAGAGAGAAGGATATAAAAATGAGTTTTATCACCTCGTTATTAAATATTTTTTCTAGATAAGCAATAAACACAGGATACTATGGTTGGAAGATGTTTAGTGATAAACTGAAATATTACATTTTACAGATAAGTGCAATGAGCACCACATACATAATTTAAGGGCCAGGTCAAAGGTCACTATGCTCCAAGGAGACACAGCTGCATCTGGAGTACTCGGTAATCGACTCCCTGTCCTGTGCAATTCAGATCTGATCACATCCCTATCCAGACAAAAATAAGACATATGAAAAGTACAAGATGCCTATATTGCACTTGAAACAACAGGTGATTTCTTGGTAAGTTTAAGATACATTACTGTAGATAACACGATGTTTTCAATGGTTGCAATGAATCCAACAAACATAATGAGGGAAAACAAAGTCAAGGGGAAAAAATATATGCAATTTTCTTTCGAGACAGAGTTTCGCTCTAGTTGCCCAGGCTGTAGTGCAATGGTGCGATCTCAGCTGACCGCAACCTCCGCCTCCCGGGTTTAAGTGATTCTCCTGCCTCAGCCTCCCGAGTAGCTGGGATTACAGGCATGCGCCACCAAGCCCAGCTAATTTTGTATTTTTAGTAGAGATGGGTTTTCTCCACGTTGGTCAGGCTGGTCTTGAATTCCCGACCTCGGGTGATCCGCCCACTTCAGCCTCCCAAAGTGCTGGGATTACAGGCGAGAATATATGCAATTTTCTAATGACATATTAATGTTTCCACCCAAAAGCCAAGCATTTTTCTGAGGCATATTAACTTTATACCATTATGATTCTCACTCTGAAACTGACAATATAACCACTCTGATCAAAAATCCTCTAAACACCTAAGAACAAGTGAGGAAATCTGAATAAGATTGTATACATTTTATATAAAGACTGTATATTAACATTGTATAAATGTTAATATTGTGGTTGTGACAAAACAGGAACTTTTCTCAAAATCTTAACCATTGAAATGAATCTCTCTGTATCATTTCTCATAATTGCATGAGATTCTATAATTAGCCCAAATTTAAATTTTTTTTAAAGCACAAAGAGTTAAACAAAATCCCAGGTACAAATTCTCAATGTCAAGGCCTGCCACGATTGAGACTTAGGGTACCTTCCTAACATTATTTCCCCTAATACTCTGCTTATCACCCAATGTTTAGCCCCTATAGCCACTGCCAGTGCCCTGTAGCCTATCCACATGGACAGCTCCCTGAACATGCACCACAGTAGACAACCGCATGGCTCACCAGTGCTGCAACTTCTGTTGTCAGGAATCTTTGCCCGCCTCTCCGCGCACTTCAGTGTGTCCTATACCCTAGAAGTCCTCCTCAAATGACAGCACCTCCTCCAACCCATCAGATCTAGTATTTGTGTCCTGGCAGCAAGTGTTTGGCGAACTCAGAGAGGGGTCTTTGAGGACAGTTTAGCGGAAAGAGCGTTTCTAACATATGGCAGGATTAAGGAATGACAGCAAAGGGTATAGTGCCCTCTGCTCACATGAGGCAAGGGGAGCTGTAACATTCCCCAGAGGGCCACAGCTACACAAAAGCCACAGCCAGGAAGGCTGACTCCCTCTTTCCACTTCCATCAATGCCCTGCTGCGGCAGTCCTAGCATGGAAAAGGGGCAGAGGGCATAGAGCCTGGACAGTCAGTGTGAGAGGCTGGCCTCTTGGCACATGCAGCAGAGCAGATAGGTGTGGAGGATCACAGGAAATGATCCAGCTCAGACGTACTAGTAAAATTCCTCTGCCTCTTTCTCCCACTGCACCTTGCTTCTCCTTTTTTATAAGAGACAAGGTCTTGCTCTGTCACCCAGGCTGGAGTGCAGTGCAAGATCACAGCTCACTGCAGCCTTGAACTCCTGGGCTTAGTGCTCCTCCAGCCTCAGCTGCACCAGTAAGTGAGACTATAGGTGGACGCCACTACTCCTGGCTAATTAATTTTTTGTAAAATTAGGATTTCACAGTGTGGCCCAGGCTGATCACAAACTCCTGGCCTCAAAGTGAACTTCCCATCTCAGCCTTGAGATTACCAGCATGAACCACTGTGCTCAACCTGTTTCTACTTTTAATAGCATTGGCCAGTTATTCAGCAAGAGGACAAGTATTTACTCTATTCATTTTTACAACCCATCCACTCTAGACACACACCCCAACAAAGTAGGAACAAAATGTTTTAAAGTTGGCTAAGATACATCAGTCAGAAACAAAAATACTTCCCAATTCGTTTTTTAAATAGATGTATTCCAATATTTTATTTTATTTTAAATTTTATTTTAGCTGCAGGGGTAGAGAGGCAGGTTTCTTTTTCTTTTCTTTTCTTTTTTGTTGAGACGGAGTCTTGCTCTGTCACCAGCCTGGATCTCAGCTCACTGCAACCTCCACCTCCAGGTTCAAGCTCTTCTCCTACCTCACCCGCCCAAGTAGCTGGGATTACAGGTGCCTGCCACCACACCTGGCTAATTTTTGTAATTTTAGTAGAGATGGGGTTTCACCATGTTGACCAGGCTGCTCTCGAACTCCTCATCTCAGGTGATCCACCCACCTCAGTCTCCCAAAGTGCTGGGGTTACAGGTATAAGCCACTGCGCCCAGTCTCTGTAGGTTTCTAATATAGGTAAATTTCGTGTCACAGGTTTGGTGTACAGATTATTTCGCCACCCAAGTAATAAGCATAGTATCCAAGAGTTGTTCTTTTTATTTATTTATTTTATCATCACCTCCTCCCTCTCCATCTCCCTGTCTCCACGCTCATGTAGGCCCAGTGTGTGTTCAGGGACTCCTTTCCTTTCATCCCCAGGGTAGAAGAGAGTGGTTAAGGGGCATAAGAAATGGACATCAGAGGTGAAAAGCCTTTGACTTCTCTCTTCCCGCCTCCCAGGGGAGAGTGAAGGACCTGGCCCGAGGCAATGATGTAAATGACCAGCTACTTATCAAAACAGGCATTGGCTACTGAATCCTGTGCACAAAAACATAGTATCTCAGGTCCTTTGCTAAGCCAGTACAGTTTAGGGGAAAAGTTAGTTGAGTCCCTGCCAGACACATGTGATCTGGCCACCCAGAGAGCAAACGGAACACAGTAGTTTACAACAATGACTTTCTCTCTTTTATGTATATTTTGGTGTCCCTATTTTGCTATGGTTGAGATACCGTCTGGCTACTTCGACCAATAAATATTTGATTAGCATCTAACTAGACATCATTATCCTAGTGATTTTAGAAACTAATAAACATGAGACCAAGATGTTGAGAGTCCTTTACTGTAGAAAAAAAAAATTCACTCTAAATTGATCCCATTCTGCCCATTCATTCATTCATTCATTCATTCATTGAGACAGGGTCTTGCTCTGTCTCCCAAAAGGGAGTAGAGTGGTACAATCATAGCTCACTGCAGCCTTAACTCCTAGGCTCAAGCGATCCTCCCGTCACAGCCTCCCAAGGAACAGAGACTACAGGCAAACACCACCGTGCCCTGCTAATTTTTCTTCTCTTTTTTTTAAAACAGCATCTTACTCTGCCTCCCAGGCTGGACTGCAATGGCACTATCATTGCTCACTGCATTCTCAAGCTCCTGAGCTCAGGGAATACTCCTGCCTCAGCATCCCATGTAGCTGGGACCACAGGTGCCCCCCACCATGCCCAGCTAATTTTTTTATTTTCTGTAGAGACAGGGTCTCACTATGCTGTCTAAGCTGGTCTTGAACTCCTGGCCTCAAGCTATCCTCCCACCTCAGCCTACCAAAGTGCTGGTACAGGCATGAGTCATCATGCCCGACCTGGCTAATGTTTTTATTTTTTAAATTAATGGGTCTCACTATATTACCAAGGCTGGTCTCAAACTCCTGGCCTCAAGCAGTCCTGCTGTCTTGGTCTCCCAAAGCGCTGGGATTACAAGGTGTGAGCCCCTACACCAGGCCTCTGACCATTCAAAAAAGAACAATTCCTCTAACAGATTGCTACTCCCTCCCCAGCGACTGGCTCAGGACAGGTAAAAGGCAAATATTAGTAAGTGTCCAATGGGGACAGTTAGAAGAATACTAAATACGATGAGAAGCCCAGATAAAAATAACCAAAGGTATTTACACAACTGGTACCAGAGACCTTCATTGAGAGAATATTATGGAATTATTTTCTGGATTGTTTTGTATTTTCAGAAACATACCTTAATGGGCAATGAGGAGATTGAAGCTGAGACTAGGGGAATGTAAGGTGGAAAGAAACTGAGAGAAAAAAAAAAAAAGAAGAAGCAAGTTAGAGGGAGGACAGAGGGGCATATGAGCAGGCAAGAGTGAGCAATTTTACTTAAAATTTTTTAAAAAATGCAAGGTGCTGTGGCTCACGCCTGTAATCCCAGCACTTTGGGAGGCCAAGGCGGGCAGATCACCTGAGGTCGAGAATTCGAGACCATCCTGACCAACGTGGAGAAACCCTGTCTCTACTAAAAATACAAAAAGAATTAGCCAGGTGTGGTGGCGCATGCCTGTAATCCCAGCTATTCAGGAGGCTGAGGCAGGAGAACAGCTTGAACCCGGGAGGCAGAGGTTGCGGTGAGCCGGGATCACGCCATTGCACCTCAGCCTGGGCAAGAAGAGCGAAACTCCATCTCAGAAAAGAAACAAACAAACAAAAATGTGTTTCTCTTGCAGATAAACAAAAATGAATAAAACATGAGAACATAAAACAAACTCCTGGGCTCAGGTGGATCACTTGAGCCCAGGAGTTTGAGACCTACCTAAGCAATACAGTGAGACCTCGTCTCTACAAAAAATACAAACATTAGCTAGGCACAGTGGCATGCATCTGTGGTTCCAGCTATTCTGGAAGATGAGGCAGGAGAATCGCTTGAGCCTGGGAGGTCATGGCTGCTGTGAGCCCATTTCATGCCACTGCACTCAAGCCTGGACAACAGAGTGAGACTGTGTCACAAAAAAATAAAAATAAAAATGAGAGAGAGAGAAAACAGAAAAAAGGGAGGGAGGCTTATGTTATTGTTATTTATAATATTGTTTTTCTTCATATATGTGCTGAGCAGGAGATGTGCTACCTTTCTATTTCCATATGGCCAACAGGCCCAGTTAGAATGTAAGACCCACAAAGGGATAGAACATATCTTTCTTCCTCACTGTCTCACCCTCAGTGCCCAAAACAGTGCCTGGAAAACTAAATACGGTTGATTCTAGTTTTGCACAGTAGTTATGTTATATAAAGTAACTGTAAACACTGAATGAGCAAATACTCAACCATTGCTCCTAGGAGAACTACAAGGTTAGGTAGAGCCTCTGATCACAACCCCGTTGTTCACCATTCAATACAGAGCCTTGCCTTAGGTGTGATCTGTATAAAGACATCTTACTTAACATATATTGTTGATTAAACTCAAGGCCAACAGGACTATAACTCATACCTGAACCAAGCTTACCTAATACATACACTTTCTCTGGAAGGTGTATCATAGACTAACTGTGCTGAGGAATACTAGACAGCATTTTGGTATTATGCTTGGGCACCACTTTAACAGCAAAATCACCAGCAAAAAAGCATGAAAAAGATGGTGACAAATAGCCTATGAAAAGGACACTTTTTTACAATATGAAAACCAGAGCAAGAAGGCAGTTTCCCATTCTTCAACCTCAACTGGAAACATATTAGTCAAGTGACTCAAACTGTTTGCCATCCCACACACGTTCATGAATGAGCACAAAGGTGCCCCGAGTATTAATTCAGGAGTTACAAATAAATTTTAGCAAATAGCTAAAATCACAAATATGGACTTCACAAATCATGAGAATTTTAGGTAAATATTTACTAAATGAACGATTCTTATAAATCTTTAAAGGAACTATACCATTCCCTCTGTCAGATTTCATTCCAGATACTGCTCTTGTGCTTTTTTTCCCCATAGGCAATCTTTTGACAGGAGTGTGCTGTTTCATTGCTCCTCTCCAGTACTCAACTAACATAGTTTTTGCTGTTGTTGTTGTTTCTTGTTGTTGCTGTTTTGCCAAGAGTGCCATAAACGTCTTTCCCTTTATCAACCCATATTTTTGAGCCCCATATCCCTAGGATTTCATAGTATATAACATAGACCTGGTCTCTGCCCTCGTGAAGTTTTCAGTGCCCTGGAGAAGGCAGACATGATCCAGCCCTTCAGTGTGATCCTGCTGCTTCATAAGTACACAGCACTACAGGAACATCTAAGACAGGCACTGTCTTTAAGAGCTTTAGCAAAGACTTCAAGTGAAAAAGAACAGCTAAATTTTACCTATGAACCTATTGCATTCTTCTGCAGGCCACCTCTTGTGGAAAGCCTCTGACCACGCCTCCACAAGCTCCCTTCATGGCTGCCAGATCGTGTCATTGTGTTTGCCACATTGCCCTGCTAGGTTTTAGGACCTTCCTCCTCACTGGCAACCCACTCCTAGACAACCTCACCATGCTTTTCACTGTCATATCCACAGAGGCAAGGCCCTTAAAAGTATCTGAGACAAGTCTCAATCAATTTAGAAGTTTAGGCAGGGCACAGTGGCACATATCTGTAATCCCAACACTTCGGGAAGTCAATGCAGGTGGATCACCTGAAGTCAGGAGTTCGAGACCAGTCTGATCAACATGGTGCAACCCCATCACTACTAGAAATACAAAAATAAGCCAGGCGTGGTGGTGCGCACCTATGACCCCAGCTACTTGGCAGGCTGAGGCACAATAATCCTTTGAACCTGGGAGGCACAGGTGGCAGTGAGCCAAGATCGTGCCACTGCACTACAGCCTGGGAGACAGAGCAAGACTCTGTCTCAAAACATAAAATTAAAAAAAAAAAAAGTTTATTTTTGCCAAGGTTAAAGACATGCTCCAACACAGCCACAGGAGATCCTGAGAACAACTGCCCAAGGTGATTTGTTACAGCTTGATTTTATACATTTTACAGGACAGAAGTTATAAGCACACATCAATCAATACATGTAAGGTGTACACTGGTTTAGTCTGGAAAGGTAGGACAATGAAGCAAGGGATTCCAGGTTACAGATTCAAAGATTTTCTGGCTGTCAATTGGTTGAAAGAGTTGTTATTATCTAAAGATCTGGAATAAACAGAAAGGAGTGTCTGGTTAATATAAGGGGTTGTGGAGTCCAAGGTTCTTACTATGCAGATGAAACGTCCAGGTAGCAGGCTTCAGGGAGAATGATGGTAAATGATTTTTAATCAGATTTAAAAAGGTGCTAGACTCTTTACGAGAGAGATTTGCGAGGCCATTTCAAAATACATCAAAGAAATATATCTTGGGGTAAAATACTTTGATTTCTTTAGGGCCAGCTACCTGGCATTTTGTTATATATTTTGTCACTACCAAGAGACTATCAGGTGGCTGTTCTAATGTTTTGGGTTTTTTTTTTTTAAGACAGGGTTTTACTTTGTCATCCAGGCTGGAGAGCGGTGGCATGATCATAGATCACTGCATCCTTAAACTCCCAGGCTCATGTGATCCTCCTGTCTCAGCTTACCAAGTAGCTGGGACTATGGGTGCACACCATGATGACTGGCTAATTTTCTTATTTTTGTAGAGACAGTGTCATGCTGTCCAGGCTGGTCTCAAAATTCTGGGCTTGAGCGATCCTCCCGCCATGGCCTCCCAAAGTGTTGAGATTAGAGGCACGAGCCAGCCTGTTTTAATGTTAATGCTGGTCAGTAACACCTGAATTCCAAAGGGATGAAGGTATAAAAAGGTATATCCAATCCCCTTCCCCATCATGGCCTGAACTAGTTTTCAGGTTTACTTTGGTATGTCCTTGGCCAAGAATGGGTCCATTCAGTTGGTTGGGGTCTCAGAATTTCATTTTTTGTTTGCAGTCTGTTTTGGTTTTGTTTCAGGGCAATGGTGGTGGTGCCTGGCCAGAAGAATGGGGCAGAAGGAAGAGAATAAATGAGCAGAGAAAACTGCAGGTGCAAAAGCCAGACACTGAAATTCAAGCGACACCAATCAGACGTAGATTTGGTCTTTTCACATAGTCCTATATTTGTTGGAGGTTTTGTTCGTTTCTTTTTACTCTTTTTTTTCTCTAAACTTCTCTTCTCGCTTCTTTCATTCATTTGATCTTCAATCACTGATACCCTTTCTTCCAATTGAATGCATCGGTTACTGAAGCTTGTGTATTTGTCACGTAGTTCTTGTGCCATTGTTTTCAACTCTATCAGGTCATTTAAGGACTTCTCTACACTGGTTATTCTAGTTAGCAATTCGTCCAATCTTTATTCAAGATTTTTAACTCTACATCCAATTGGTGTACCTGAAAGTGATGGAAGAATAGAACCCAGTTGGAAAACACTCTGCAGGATATTATCCAGGACAACTTCCCCAACCTAGCAAGGCAGGCCAACATTCAAATTCAGGAAATACAGAGAACACAAAAAAGATACTCCTCGAGAAGAGCAACTCCAAGACACGTAACTGTCAGATTCACCAAAGTTGAAATAAAGGAAAAAATGTTAAGGGCAGCCAGAGAGAAAGGTCAGGTTACCCACAAAGGGAAGCTCATCAGACTAACAGTGGATCTCTCAGAAGAAACTCTACAAGAAGAGAGTGGGGGCCAACATTCAACATTCTTAAAGAAAAGAATTTTCAACCCATAATTTCATTCAAAGCCAAACTAAGTTTCAAAAGTGAAGGAGAAATAAAATCCTTTACAGACAAGCAAATGCTTAGAGATTCTGTCACCACCAGGCCTGCCCTACAAGAGATCCTGAAGGAAGCACTAAACATGGAAAGGAACAACCAGTACCA
>NW_016803270.1:332287-340755 GCF_001698545.2 Rhinopithecus bieti | reverse complement strand
GGGCAAAGGATATGAACAGACACTTCTCAAAAGACATTTATGCAGCCAACAGACACATGAAAAAATGCTCATCATCAGTGGCCATCAGAGAAATGCAAATCAAAACCACAATGAGATACCATCTCATACCAGTTAGAATGGTGATCATTTAAAAAGTCAGGAGACAACAGGTGCTGGAGAGGATGTGGAGAAATAGAACACTTTTACACTGTTGGTGGGACTGTAAACTAGTTCGACCACTGTGGAAAATAGTGTGGCGACTCCTCAAGGATCTAGAACTAGAAATACCATTTGACCCAGCCATCCCATTACTGGGTATATACCCAAAGGATTATAAATCATGCTGCTATAAAGATACATGCACATGTGTGTTTACTGCAGCACTATTCACAACAGCAAAGACTTGGAACCAACCCAAATGTCCATCAGTGACAGACTGGATTAAGAAAATGTGGCACATACACACCACAGAATACTATGCAACCATAAAAAAGGATGAGTTCATGTCCTTTGTAGGGACATGGATGCATATGGAAGCCATTATTCTCAGCAAACTATCGCAAGAACAGAAAACCGAACACTGCATGTTCTCACTCACAGGTGGGAATTGAACAATGAGAACACTTGGACACGGGCTGGGGAACATCACACACTGGGGCCTGTCGTAGGGTGGGGGAAGCGGGGAGGGATAGCATTAGGAGATATACCTAATGTAAATGACGAGTTAATGGGCGCAGCACACCAACATGGCACATGTATACATATGTAACAAACCTGCACGTTGTGCACATGTACCCTAGAACTTAAAGTATAATTTAAATTAATTAATTAATTAATAAGAAATTTGGTATGGGTGTAGCAGATGTGATTGGAAACAAAGTGACTGGAAGGTGATAAAGCAAGCAAGGTAGCCTGGGATGAGGCAGCTCAGTGTCTTCCAAGTCAGAGACTGTCAAAAGTTGATGTGCACAGAAACCACCTAGGAATCTTGTTAAAGAACTTCAGTAGGTCTGGAGTGGGTAGGATCTGAAATTCTGCATTTCAGTGTCCTGGTGACATCAGTGCTGCTGGTCTGAGTGATCATCACCCTTTTGTGACTCTGAGCAGCAGGGCTATGTCATGCTATATACATGTAATTGCTATATATATAATAAATATTTTATATATATATATATATACATATATATATATATATACACACACACACACATGTATTTATTTCAGCTGTGATTATTTTAAAATGTGAACTTCATACTGGCAGTCACGGATCTTCATCATTTCTCAGCTTGATTTATTCTATTCCTCTAGGCTTGGCCGCTCTACAAAGCACTCATGATACCTTTTCTAAACCACAAATCAGATGTCATAACTCAGAATCTTTGGTCTGCTTGGGGCACAATACCATTAGAGTACCCTCTGTGAGCTGAACAACATCTCTGCACCCTGACACTCAACTGGAACACTCACTGCAGAAGGCCAAAGAGGCTTTTCGGTTCTCTCTCCTGGGCCCTCTTCTCACCCACTCTCTTCTCTAAGGTTTAACAGGTTTCTACAGCCTAAGTGAAATCATGCTTGATTTCACTTGTTAGATCTGGTACTTTCTCATCTGTCCGCCTCATTAAATTTTGTGATTCTACCCCTAGTGTTTAGTCCAGCAAAGGACACTGAGAAAATGTTTGTTAAAATGTTACTGTATGAATAAATTAAGAAAATGAATGATTCCATCTACAGATACAGGACTTACATCTATCTCTGTCCTTTTCACATCGATTGTCTCAAGTATTGAAAGGGCAATCTCTGTAGCAAAGAAACAATTACAAATGTTGGAAGGCCCCAGAGAACAAAAAAAAGGTTTTCTACCAGGAAAGGGACAAAGAATTGCTGCTTCAAATACTGGTGATAAACTCCCTGGTTGGAAATCCCATCCAGGTTTTACTTCCTTTTTTTTTTTTTTAATTATTAATTTTGCACTATGGTCCTTCATGCAGTGCTGACTCCCTTATGAGAATATCTGAGTGGGAGTCAATCTAAATTAATTCTTCACATATAATTTTATGCATATATCTACACCAAATTCCTCATATCACTTCCACTTTACCAATTTAGTTCAACAATCATGTAGTTAAATTTTAAAATTATAACTTCATCTAACAAGTAATTTGTCTTTCAAAAATTGACATTGACTATTGATTGCATTGAAGATATTCTCTAAATGCTCAATGCCCTCTCCTTTGACATTTGTCTTCTATTATTTTATTAAGAATTCAAGTACAGCAGTAACTGTCAAGTTAACTTTCGATGACCATTATTTCCCCTATTTCTTTATTATTATAACCTTTACTCCACAATACTATATAAAAGTGTAATCTTCTTCTCTTACCTGGGGACTAGCAATTTGCCAATTTCATTTGCCAGTTTTCTGTCACCTCAGGATATGTGTTTGAAGCTCCTGCACTTTATGAGATTTTATAATTATCCCAGTGTATGTTGACCATCAACAATTACTTCACAGCAGCAGGCCTCTCTACAACTATGAGGTGTTAAACTTCCACTCTAATCTCCATACTTCATTTTTGTCAGAGCTGGGCTTTTCATCTTGCACATGAATTTTTTATTTTTTATTTATTTATTTATTTATTTATTTATTTATTTAGAGACAGAGTCTAGCTCTGTCACCCAGGCTGGAGTGCAGTGGTGCAATCTGGGCTCACTGCAGCCTCAACCTCCCAGGCTGAAGGGATCCTCCCACCCCTGCCTCCTAAGCAGCTGGGACCACAGGCTCGCCACCACACTGGGATGCACATGAACCTTCACGGTACTAAAACCATTTTTTTTTTTTTTTTTTTTTTTTGCCCCTGACATCCAAATCTAAATCTCTTTTACTGGTGGAAGTGGGCCTCTCACAGACAGGCAGAGTGCCCTCTGTGCACGGCTTGCTCATGGGCACTGCTTCCTGCGTCTTTGGGCTTCCTAACAGCGGGATGTACAGGGCACCAAGGGCGTCGTCCACCTGGAAGCCCAGCAGAGCTGTGGCCAGGGCTGTGGCCGCGCACTTTGGCTAGTGAAGCTACACTCGCCCAGCGTCTTGCCAACATCCAAGAGCTGGTCATCCTTGTACAGCTGCTGAGGATGCCCTCGACTAAGCATTTCAACTCAAACACCATGCTAGACACCTTGGTATCTGTGAAGATGTGATGCAGTGGCGCTGGATCATGAGGAACATGCTATCTCTGTGGCCGCCTCTCCCTTCAGCACACATGCGCGGCCATGCTCCGCGGGGTTCCCAGCAGCCAGCACCCACAGCCCAGCACGCCACATGCATGGCCCCGCACCTTGCCTGCCTCACTAAAAGCTTTCTAAGGAGGTTTAAAAAGTCATTCTGTCAAAGACAAACATCTACAGTGGGGCACAATGGTTCAAGCCTGTAATCTCAGAACTTTGGGATGTTGAGGTGGGCAGATCATGTGATGTCAGGAGTTCTAGACCAGCCTGGCCAACATGGTGAAACCCTGTCTCCACTAAGAATACAAAAATTAGTTGGGCATGGTGGTGTGTGCCCATAGTCTCAGGGGAGGCTGAGGCGGAAGGCAGAAGGCTGAAGAATCGTTTGAACCTGGAAGGCCAATAATCCCTCCAGGAGGCTCCATTCTGGTGAGGAGAGGACAAAATACATGTGTATTACATGTGAGCATAGCCTATGCCATGAGGAGATCAGTGCTAGAACGAAAACGAAGTAAAGGATCGGATGCTGCCGGAAGTTGAAAAGCTTTATTTTCTACAGGGGGAGTATGACAGAAGCACTTTAAAAACATTCAAATTGCTCATTATCCACTTCTCTGTCTTAACTGTTCCAGTTTCAAATTAATTCCTTACCACACAGCCCTGTACACACTGGCGATTAATAAGGCCATTTGGCACCAACTGGTTGCTGCAAGGCGGCAATAAGACTTCATGGCTCTGAAACATATGGCTGCGTGTCTGTTTATATTACCTTCAAAGTGCAGAGATCTTTCATAGCTAATCCAAACCATTCATTCTCCTCCTTAAGGAAAGAGTAATGTAAAAGTAAACATGCCCTGATCATTTATAATAAGCCAATTAAGTCTGTAATCACTAACATTTGTTGAGCATTTACTATGGGTTATGTATATGCTAAGAACCTTAATGTCACAACTGATCAAATCCTCAGAACAAGGCCATAAAATAGGTTCTATTATTATTTCCATCTTATAGGTATGAAGACTTGGTGTTACAGAGATCAGATATCCTGGCAAAAGTTTTAATCTAACATTAATTAGTAGAGATAAAAATCCAAGCCTCAGTAGTCAAGCCACAGGAAACATGCTCCTATCCAGTATGCATGAAATCCAGGAACACCAAGAACTGAAAGAAAGAGACTCTGGCTAATTTGCACCTTTCTCACCTACATCTACCATCAGTGCCATCACACGGTAGGAGTGCAGTAAATGCACATAAGCTGAACTCAACCACACTGCAGGTCAGAGCTGGAAGAAAAGACACTGTTCTTTAGACAATGACTCATCTCGTGCTTGGATCTTGTAATCGTTCTTCACAGGGAAAAAGAAAGACCATGAAAAAAAATTTTAAGAATGAAAGAAGTTCCCTTTAGCTAAGATGAGCAAACAGATAACGCTTTTAAATTCATCGCAATTTATTTTATTATTAGGGGATTTGTGAGAAGAAATGGGGAGTGGTACATTGATGGAAGGGCACATTACAGAGAGAGAGAGAGAGAGAGTATGTGTGTGTACACAAAACAAAATGTTTGTGCTTCTTATCTATGTCAAGAACATTTATTTGGATTAACAGAAATGTGTTGGGTGCCCTTAATCTATACATTCACAAAGTATGTCGCTAACGTCTTTGCCTCCCCAAAGTTCTGGGAGTACAGGCATGAGTCACCATGCCCAGCCTGTCAATACAGTCTTGCATATTTTCACCAAAAGAGTCTTCTCAGTCAAATGTTTAGTCAATTTAAGATAATATACTTAGCACTCAGTACAGACTTTCTTTTTTTTTTTTTCCAAGACAGAGTCTTGCTCTGCTGCCCAGGCTGGAGTGCAGTGACGCGATCTCGGCTCACTGCAACCTCCGCCTCCAAGGTTCATGCCATTCTCCTGCCTCAGTCTCCCAAGTAACTGGGACTACAGGTCCCGGCCGACATGCCCAGGTAATTTTTTTTTTTTTTTAAGAGACAGGGTTTCACCATGTTAGCCAGGATGCTCTCAATCTCCCGACCTCATGATCCGCCCACCTCAGTCTCCCAAAGTGCTGGGATCACAGGCTTGAGCCACTGCACCTGGCCTGGACTCTTTCTTACATACACCACTCCTACATTAACCTCAACAAAAAAGTGGAAAATCCAGGGCAGTGCTTAAGACCTCCCCATCCAAACGCCACACTTGTTTGTATCCTCTTTGAGTTATATATGTGGTTCTAACACTTCACCAGTCATTAAAATGATGTGGGAATACTCGGTAAAATGCTGGTTCCAGGATCCGCATGAGAAATACTGAAAATCTGGCCTATGATGAAGCCAAAGAATTACTTTCACAAGCTCTTCAGGTCATTGTAACGTGCAGCCAAGACTGCTCTAGAAGAGAATTATTGCTCTAGAAGAGACAGCATTGCGTATCAGCCCTAAGGGACCTCATGAAATACACAGATTCTGAATGAATAGGTCTGGATGGGGCCCAAGACACTGCATTTCCATCAAGTCCCCAGATGATGGAGTCACTAGCCACACTGGCTATTTAGATTCAGCTCCTCAGTTACCCTTGCCTCATTTCAAGGGCTCTACAGTTTCATGGAGCTAGTGGTCACAGGATCATCCAAAAACACATCTCTCTGAAACTTTTTTAGTATTAAGCAATGTTATAGGACACTGAATTTAGCTAGAGAAAAGTATAATTAAATAACCATTAATTATATACTCTCAGTTCTATTAACTTTTAATCACTCAAAAAAGATCTGAGGGATTTCCACTACACTTCTAACTTTAATTTGAAAAAGTTATATAGAAATAATTGTTTTTCTACTTATCAAATATAGGGCAAAATAATCTGCATTTTCTAACACCTCTTTGAATTTTTTCATGAAATATGTTTATGTTTGTCCCTCTTGAGAATGATAATACACGCACATGACTCCCCAAGGAAGTAAACAAATTTACAGAAGCATTTTTTTATTTAAGTGCTATCTTTAGAATTAGCTCACTGTGACAATTCAAATCCTATTGCAAATTTGTATACAAAACAGGAAATTTCATTAATAATCAAGGAAAACAATAATTCTGTATTTAGCATTTTAAGAAAAACAAATGCTTCGCTGCTTTTTAATTGAGGAGATAAAGCACTTTAATATTGATAAAACATTTCTGGCATTTAAGTAGCACTTTTACAATTCTAAAGCCAAGAACTTTATCCATAACTCTACCAGTCTGTCAGACAACCAGGCAAACAGAATTCAACCCAGTCGTGGTTTCCTAGGCAACAAGCACAGATAGAACCACTGGGAAAAAAGAAAAAAAAAAAAAAAAAAAAAAAACAAGAAAAAGCATCGCAGCATTTCCAGTAGGCTTAAGAAATGCATTTTAATTGTCAAAATGTCACAGACAACAGTATTGAAAATCATTTCCTTGGAAATGATTCAAAGCAGAATGCCATTTTCATTACAGCAAACGAGGTGTGGAAAAATAGAAAAATTAGATTCCCTTCCTTTGCTCTGAATTAAGTAGGGATGGTGATCAATCTTATTTGATTTTACAAAATGTATCTACATTAGTACGGATTTCTAATATGCCTCCTTAGTTTTCTCTGCAAATATTACCATACATTGATTCAACATAAAAAGAAGAGTCATCCAGGACGACGGGCTAGCATAAGATGAAGCATGTGGCTGAAGATCATCTGCTGCAAAGACAGGCTCGTACCTGCTCATGTCTTAATTCACCTGGTAAACCACACACTTCAAAACACAGATTCAAGCAGAACAAGGCTGTTCATATTCATACACGGCTCTAGTTTCCTCATCTATAACAAAAATGGCTTACCTTCTATCTTAAAAACTTTTCTGGCCCTATCAGCTTTTGATTTTTAGAAATAAAATACAGAAGGGCTGTTTTGTCTAGAAAGATTGCTTACAAAGTAAATACTATATTCTAAGGCATTTTAAAACTTTTTCTTTATAGGACCTAAATATTGACAGTTAACCTTTAGAAAATAATATTTGAAATGTCCTACCACATGGCGATTAAAATGTCTAAATCTTGCACCAGCTTTTGTAACCCTGACGGCATTTACTCTTATATCCTTGTCAGAAACATTTACTTGGATTAACAGAAATGTGTTGGGTGCCCTTAATCTACACTTTCAAACAATACGTCACTATCATCTTCTGAAATGATCTGTATTTTCTTCCGAAGAATCTTTTCAGTCAAACACTGAGTCAATTTAGAAACTTAGGTCGAATTGATTAAGTAATTCAGTCAAAACTACCAATTTAGTAGCTGCAGGCAAATATCGCTAAAGCGTTTTTCTGATAATTCACCTCTCAATGATTGGTAAATGAGGGAATGAATAGCAAAATGGAAATTCCAAGAAAGAAAATGTTTACCATTTTTTCTGTCTACCTTATATATTCACAAAGCAAGATTAATGTATTATAATTCATTTTTCCAAGCCAACCACCTGCTAATTGAACTTCATTAGATCAATGTTAATGCCTTAGTCAATCAGTTGCACCACTGGCATGGCCTTGAGTATCTGGGTGCATTTGTGCACATTTCCTGTTGTGATATATACTTCTCCTCATTTAAAAGCTAGTATAATGCAAGGCATGCAAGCTATAAAAGAATAAGTTGATAATGCAAAGCAAAGTAAATGCCAACAAATGGCGGCACATGCATACATTACCTTATTCCAATGTCTTCAATCAATTCCAAAAAATGTGACCTGTGTGTGGCACAGGGGATCTCTACTCCTGGCTCATACTATTGCATGAGAGAGAATTATTAAATTTTCAGGACTTTTTGAGAGTTGATGGTTAAATAAAATTATTAAAAATTATAATACAGGCCAGGCACGGTGGCTCATGTCTGTAATCTCAGCATTTTGGGAGGCCAAGGCAGGCAGATCACCTGAGGTCAGGAGTTCCAGACCAGCCTGGCTAACATGGTAAAACCCCATTTCTACTAAAAATACAAAAATCAGCTGGGTGTGGTGGCAGGCACCTGTAATCCCAGCTACTTGGGAGGCTGAGGCAGGAGAATCACTTGAACCCAGGAGATGGAGACTGCAGTGATCCGAGATAGTGCCACTGCACTCTAACCTGGGCAACAAAAGTGAAACTCGGTCTCAAAAGAGAAAGAGAGAGAAGAGAAGAGAGAAGAGAGAAGAGAGGAGAGAGGAGAGAGGAGAGAGGAGAGAGGAGAGAGGAGAGAAGAGAGA
>NW_016803270.1:290350-331718 GCF_001698545.2 Rhinopithecus bieti | reverse complement strand
GGGAGGGGAGGGGAGGGAGGGAGGGAAGGAAAGAAGGAAGGACAGAGAGAAAGAAAGAAAAGAAAAAAAAATTATATTACATAAACTTCCAACTAAATTATATTAAAACAAAGATAATATTCAAAACTATTCATGTTCTAATTATTTTACTATATTTTATTAGTATCTACACACGATGCATCTTCTCCGTCTGTTACCATATTACTGTTTGCCACCATGCATCTCATGCCAACTCAACATTCAGTGACATCAACTTGGTAGCCTGAATCTGGACATGATACTCATATTTACACCAGGGAAATAGGAAAATGTGACAAAGCCAGGTTTCTGTGGTTTTCAGAGAGCCGGATATTAACATTTCCCAACACAGCAGTGAATCTAGAGAACCCACACAAATTCCCTACTCTCTGGTACTCACCAAAAATACAAGGCGCTACAGGATTATGTAGCAACTCTATGGAATCTGGAAACACCTACTGAAGAAACTATGACTTGACCAGACTCCTATGGCATAAGTAAGGTTAGAGAGGAGAGCACCAAAGAGAAGTTTTACCAGGCAAAGGGAAAAGCAAGTGCCTAGAGTTAAGCAGAAGAAGACTCATCCAAGAAATTCAGAGGTCCTGCATGCTAGTCATGAGGTAGAAGAGGTAAGGCTGCAAAGACACAGAACAATTCTTATACACTTGAACAAAACATACCAATATTCTTAACTGTACTGGGAAACTACTGAAGGTTTTTAAGCATGCGGGTAGAAGGAAGAGAGATGTGAATTATTAAACGATCACACTTGACTAAACTGGAGAATGGATCAAAAGATTGCCCAAGAAAAGCTGTAGAAAAAGTGACCAGAAAGCAGGTCCAGTGCCTCCAAACTTTCCTGATAACATAGCCCTGTTAGAAAAATCTTTCTGAGCATGCAGCTGTATAGGACTTTTATTTAATGATCATTTAAATGCTCAATTCCACTAATACAAACATTATTAAACATAAACAAGAAATAGGAAATTTTACAATGTGAGATAATAAAATACGAATATATTAAGTCCTGATACTCTTTTTTAAATAATTGTTGTTCCCCTAATCCCCATGTTGATCAAAGGTCCCCATATTCGTTTTCCATGCCTCAATGGTTCCGCATCACACTTCACAGATCACTGATGAAGCCAGCTTTGGGAGATGAAATGTAGGATGCACAGGTAACAGGATTGATAAGGTCTGCAGAGCTGGAGTCGATTCCACTGTCAGGGAAGACCAAGCTCATGCTCAGACATTCCACACTAGGAAAAGCCTCTTCAAAACTTAGCACCGTGACTGTGACCAAGTTCCAGCCCCTGACCCCAATTTGCCTACTGAAGACAACACAATGGTTGAGCCCAATTTCCTGGCACTCAATTTCACCAGGGCAAACAGAAAATGTTAAACTCACTGAGATGCCATTGCTTCCTAACTATTTGTACTCATAAACAAAAAAAGCAAAAACAAAAAACAAAGAAAAACCCACAACTCAACACAAGTACAGTGGTTACCGTGTTCTGGCATCCTACTGCAGACAAGCAGATCTGCCCATCAATGCTTCTGACACCTGCCAAGTAAGACCTCATCCAACACACAGTCACAGTGCCCACAGAAACATCCGTCTGCAGTTCTGTAAGAAGTTCATCAGAGGCCAAACAAAGGAAAATCTGAATTGGCAAGGAGAACCCACGTTTATTCGTACCCTTGGAAAGATTCATCACTCGGATAATCAAGGGTAGACTCACTACATTTTCAGACATTGCTATGAAAACTGAATTTGAGCCAGGGTGCTCTTGATGTTAACTTACTTTTCAGCATTTGCAAAATAAAAGCAATGATTCCAAATAGTGATCTCTGAATACCCTTGCCCATTAATAGGGGCAAGGCTACTTTGAGAAATGACTGATTCCAGGTATGGTGCAGAAAATACATTAGAAGAGCATGGAACACAGTCACAGCAGAAACTAAGGATGCTGTTACCAACAGCTCTCAGGAGTCAGCTTAGAAGGGCCTGGTATTCAAATGTGGGGCAACTGGAGCATCAGTAAGAAGCATAATGCAACCGGCTGCAATAATAACTATGTTGATGTTTGTGAGTTCTTAATAATATCCTTTTTTAAAAAAAAAAAGGGAAACATGAACCATGAGGATGTAGCCCTAGAAAACCAACTTATTTTTTCTAAAACCAATAAAGGAAGAGGCCAGCCATGGTGGCTCATGTCTGTAATACCAACACTTTGGGAAGCTAAGGTGGGTGGATCACTTGAGATCAGGAGTTTGAGACCCACCTGGGCAACATGGCAAAACCCTGTCTCTATAAAAATACAAAAATTAGCTGGCATGGTGGTGTGCGCCTATAGTCCCAGCTACCTGGCAGGTTAAGGTGGGAGGATTGCTTGAGCCCAGGAGGACTTGGCAGCAAGCCAAGATCGCATCACCACACTGGGTGTCCAGCCTAAGTGACAGAGCAAGACCTTGTCTCAAAAAGAAGAAAAAAGAAAAGAAAAGAAACAAAACAAAACTGATTAAGAAAGAGATGAAATGAAGCATTTGGCCTACATTTTCCTTACGAACAGTATACCTCAGACTAACTGGAAAGAATAGCTGACAAGGAAAAGTTTCTGTTTATAGAAATATTCCCCTAATAAATAAAGGAATAAGAGTAATAACAGGTAGACAGATAAAAGATCCAGGTAATAATTACCAGGGGCTGCTCACAAAATGACGAACAACCACATATCCCCCATTTGCTGATGGAACCATACAATAATACCTGGAGATAATATCATTACAAATTCAAATCAGAGTTATGTTAAGAGTCTACATCCGACTATCAGTTTATAAGAAACACAGAGGTTATAGAACATGGTAGATACCACAGGGATGGATTCAGCGAAGTCAAGACAGGAGGAAGCTGCAGGAGAAAACAAGCCCAATTTCAATGAAGAAACTAAAACACATGCACAGGGGTCAGGAGGAGGAACAACCTGTAGACTAAAAGAATCCGAAGAGCTGTATCAATCAAATGTAAGGTGTGGATTTTGTGTGGACTCTAAACAAGCCAAGTATAAAGCGACATTTACAAAACAATCAGAAATGTTAATAACCCTATTACATGTAGCATTAAGTATTTTTGTTATTAAACAGTACTATTTTTAATATTTCATGTTTTGAAAATGTATACTAAAACATTTTCAGACGAAGTGACATGAGGTCTGAAATATGTTTCAAAATAATCCTGTTTGGATGAGTTTGTAGGAATATAGATGCAGTAAGATTAGCCATAAATTAATAATTGTTAGAGCTGATAGCTGAGCTGTATGTTTAAAATTTTCTGTAATAAAAAACTTAACGAAATAATGTGATCCAGCAATGCAGATTATAAAGACTAGTGAAAAATATACAATGTAGTAATACTAAATACCATTGGTCTTACTTATCTGTTGGTTCCACATCCATGGATTCAAACTGAATGAATCTCAACAGATTGAAAATACTTGAAAAAGAAAATAGAAATAACAAATAATGCAAAAAATAAAAATAATGCAAATAAAAACAATAGAGTGTAACAACTATTTATACAGCATTTACATTGTGTTAGGCTTTATAAGTAATCTGGAAATGATTTAAAGTATACAAGAGGATGTATGCAGGTTATATGCAAACTAGTACATGATTTTAAATAAGAAACTAAGCATCTTCAGATTTTGGTAGCTGTAGGAGTTCCTGGAACCAATCCCCAAGTGATATTGAGGGATGACAGTGAGAGCTTTTCCCCATAATTAAGGCTGTATTTTTTGAAAGAAAAGCTGCCTAAAGTCACATCTTCACCATGATAATTTCTACAATATTTTCTGCATTACAGTGTAATAAATCTCTTTAGAACAGGTTGTGCTGACTTTATACAGCAGTCATTGAGAAGAGGTATGATTTTACTGAAAAGAATTGCTAAATCAAGCCTCCTAAAATGCTGTTCCTCACAAGTTAAATGAGCTAGGAAGCAACATGAAATTTAACAAGATGATCAGTGGGTCAAGATGTGGCCTCAACTCCATTTACGTAGATGTGCTTTGACTATGAAAAGAAGTAACAAATACTATTGTAGTGTGATTTCTTCCATCTGTAAAAAAGATGAAACACATTTAATTATAATAAAGTCACAAATGCAAAGCAGTTGCATTTTACCCACACATACTTAGATCTTGCAAAGTAATTAAAGGGGCAATGGAGCAATATACAAAATCAGTGGTGAAGAAATGTAAAAAAGTGCTTTTATTTCCGTCTCCTAGCTCCTCAAAGAACTTCTTATATTATTTTGATTTCCATAAGGTATATTACTATAAGATGTTCAAAAAGATTATATTTACCAGTAAGATCGTAGGTAAGTAGGCAGAAAAAAAAAAACAAAAATGTCAAATACAAGTAGCATAGAATTGAGAAGCTTGAAACCCATAGGAACTGACAGCAAATTATAAGAAGCAGTCAGATGTACACAGAGACACTTCAGTATTTCTCAGCTTCATTTGATTAATAATTCCTTTAAAAGTCTGAGGGAGATGCACAAGTGTGGTATGTAGGTATTCATTTCAAAGACAGTGTTTAGGAAAATAAATCTAGAAAATAATCCATGGAATACAGCATTTATTTAAGACGTATTAGTCACTGTCTCGTGAGTTTTATACACATCATTCTAATTTCACACATGCCATTTATGTCACGCTTTATTCTTGCTGCGAATACTTGAAGTAAAAAGGCCACTATCCCCTGGGCACAGTGTTGCTCACACCTGTAATTCCAGCACTTTAGGAGGCCAAGGCAGGAGGATTGGATGAGGCCAGGAGTTCGACATCAGCCTGGCCAACATGGTGAAACCCTGTCTCTACTAAAAACACAAAAATTAGCCAGCTATGGTGGTGCACATCTCTAATCCCAGCTACTTGGGGGGCTGAGACACAAAACCTCTTGAACCCAGGAGGCGGAGGTTACAGTGAGCTGAGATTGCACCACTGCACTCCAGCCTGAGCAAAAGAGCAAAACTCTGTCTCAAAAAGAAATTAAAATGAACAAAATTAAAAGCCTACATCAATACTCAATTTTCAGCCAATAAATAAGGATAAGCACTTACGTGTGAACACAGAAAAATAAAGGTAATGAATCACTGCAACACACACACACACTCCTACCTTTTTTAGACACTTAGAATAGCACTGAAGTAATAGCCCTGACTCTTGCATAAGAAAGTATAACACACATATGACCATTTCATTACCAATAGATGGTGAAACATCATTTACTGTAGATGAGTACAGAGGAAGACATACAGCAGCCAAGTTCCTGAGAATAAAAGTATGCCCCCAATGGCTACTCAATTTGTTTAGCGCAAGCCTTTTTTCTCTAAGTACATGTTCTTTTTTTTTTTAAGTTGATAAGGAATAATATAACTACAAGATTATAGCTAAATAATCCTCTTAAGCAATAAAGCTTTGTTCTTAGATTTTAACAAAATGCAGCAATCTACAATCCTTTAATAAAAAGAGTACGTGAAGATGGATGATAAATTAAAAACCAAAGAGTTATCATTTCAGATGTGCTTTCTGTAACTATGTTTTCTAATCAAGGGTGTCTCCATTTTCTACGATGATAGACTATTGTACTGGACACTCAGCAAGCATATACCAGGTGAGGAAATAGACACAAAAAGTTATCTGTGAGGTTTCCATATAAAATTACAATCTTGGAGAATGTATACAAATTGAAACAGGTTTTAGTGGAAAACAGTGTGAAATATTTCCATAGTGTAAAAAAAAAAAAACCCATTACAGGAATCTGCTAACTAAAATATGAAGTACACATATGAACGTGGATCTGTTGAAATTTTATATTTATAACATATGAAGTATTTTATCATGCTGCATTATCTAGAACCTGAAATGAATTAAGCATACTCTCTATTTCTCTAAGCCAACTCTGCCCAAGACCATGCAGCCCTTCCTTTTGATGTCACTGCCAGTTTGACAGGGCTGAGAAGAAAGGGGAGTCCAGCCATCTCTCAGTGTCTGCGGGAGATTGGTCCCAGATGCCTGAGAACCCTCAAGTCGCGGATATGACATAGCATAGTATTTGCATATAACCTACACATATCGTCCAGGACACATTAAATCATCTCTACATTATTTATAATACCTAATACAATGTAACTGCTATGTAAATAGTTTTTATACTGTATGGTTTAGGGAACACTGACAAGAAAAAAAGTCTGTAGAAGTTCAGTACAGATGCAATTTTTTTCAAACATTTTCAATTCATGTTGGTTGAAGCCATGGATATAGAACACACAGGCACGGAGGGCTGACTACATACTTCTTGAATGCAAAGCATCAAACCCATGCTACACACACTCACAGGGATGATGAAGATGTGATTCTGACTTTATAAAACCTTATGTGCTACAGAGGCCTGGAGGTAGCTACCAAATAAAGCAGAATGTAGGACACACACAAAACTAGAAAAGGGTGCTACGCTTAAGAAAATTTTAATTCTCTAAAAAGATTAGCAAATGCCCAAGAATGCACTTTTTCACAATTGAAAGAAGAAAGTAAGTTGTAAAACAAAAATGGCCTTTAGGTCAGTGTGCATAAGAAGACTCATTAGAATCAATCTTCCTTCATTTGTAAAGCATCTGTTCAAAACACAATTATTGGAAACATCTAAAATAGGCCAGGCACAGTGGCTCACACCTGTAATCCCAGCACTTTGGGAGGTCAAGGCAGGCAGATCACCTGGGGTCAGGAGTCTGAGACCAGCCTGGCCAACATGGCAAAACCTCATCTCTACAAAAATACAAAAATTAGCTGGGTGTGGTGGCTCATGCCTGTAATCCCAGCTACTCAGGAGGCTGAGGTGGGAGAACAGCTTGAACCTGGGATTGGAGGCTGCAATGAGCCAACATCACACCACTGCACTCCAATCTGTTATGTTCCAATAACAAAAGTTACATAAAATAACAAATTATAATAACATAAAATGAATACAGTAACATAACTTGTGTTGCAATAACTTAATGCTTAAAAGTAAAGTAAGTCATACAAAAGGGAGGAGTAGAGCTCGAACAAGAGAGTACCAGTGAAAGAATGAAACTTCCCAACATGCACAATATTCACAACCTGTACATAATTTTTCTCATCAAAATTTCACATCTATAGCACTAAAAAATTACTATAAAATTACTTTTAATTGTGCAAAAGAGCTAAAATAACCAATTTTGTTACCACAGATTTTGTTTTTTATCAAGCAACCACAATTATGTAATGGCTAGAGTTTTATTTGTACAAATACTGCCCCATAGGGCTCACCTAAATAAAAAATGGTCTCAAAGAAATACACACTAACATAGTTTGGATACTTGCCCCCTGCCCAAATCTCCTGTTGAACTGTAATCCCCAATGCTGGAGGTGGGGCCTGGTGGGTGGTGGCTGAATCCTGGGGACGGATCCTTCATGGTTTGGTGTTGTGTTCACAACAATGAGTTCTCAGGAGAGCCGATAATTTAAAAGTGTGTGTGTGGCACCCCCCTCCGCCCGACTTGCTCCTGCTTTCGTCATGTGATGTGCCTGCTCCCACTTCAACTTTCACCATGACTGTAAGCTACCAGAGGCTTCCCTAGATGCCAAGCAGATGCCAGTGCCATGCTTCCTAGAAAGCCTGCAGAACGGTGAGTCAATGAAAGTTACCCCAGTCCCAGGTATTTCGGAATGGGCTAATACACTCACTAGATCATTACTGTTCACTACTTTCCTTCCCAAAATACTGAAATCAAAATGATCAGCCCATTAATATCACTGGGTCAGATGCTCATTTCATATTATCATGGAAGACAATGCATTTGTAAAGTGCATTATTTTCACACTACTGTAAATATTTAAATGTATGTAAAATGTGGTAGGCAAAATAATGTCCCTCACCACTCACCCCTGCCAAAAAAAAAAAAAAAAAGATGTTCACATCTTAATCCCTAGAACCTGCCATGTTACCTTACATCACACATGTGATTAAGGTAAAGACTTGACATCAGGACATTACCCTAGTGGTATGGAATTAATGTTGTGTCCACCAAAACTCAGGAGTGGACATCCTAACCCCCAAGGTGATGGTATAGGATGTGGAGCCTTGTGGGAGGCTGTGTCCTCATGACTTGGATTAGTGCCTTATTAAAATGACCCAATGGAGCTTGTTTGCTCCTCCCACCACATAAGGACATAGTGAGAAGTAAAGATCTATAAGAAGGCAAGCCTTCACTAGACACCAAAACTGCTGGCACCTTGATCTTGCACTCCCAGCCTGTAGGACATGAGAAATATGGTTTGGTTGTTTATAAGCCACCCAGTCTAAGGTATTCTGTTGAAGCAGCCTGAATGGACTAAGACAGTGGTCTCATTTGTAGCGATATAGACGCGCGCGCACACACACACACACACACACACACACACACACACACACAGAACTACATATACCCTGCTTTCCAAAATTGGAGAAAATAAACTATGCCTTAGATTTGGCTAGGTATGGTGGTGACTACCTATAGTCCCAGCTACTGCGGAGGCTCAGAGAGGATTACTTGAGCATAGGCAACACAGCAGGAACCCATCTCAAAAAAAACAAAAACAAAAACAAATAAACAAAAAAAACAACTGATTAAACTAATTTCACACTTTTGAAGAAAAGAGGACAGATCTTAGACAAGGGGGAAAGTGAAGAAGGCAGAGCTGGTGACTTCTCTTCTGGCAGAAGCACAGACGCAGGCCCATGCATATCCCTGCCCAGCTGGCTTTCCTCCCCCTCCTCATAAGCGATCCAACTGAACCATGCATGGATCACAGACCCATACTGTGCAGTTTTGAGCGTCAGTGTTCCTTGTTTCTGCCTCCCATTCCCAACTCCTTTATTCTGGTTATTAAAAAAAAAATTGGCTATTATCAAATATTAGTAGATACTCATGTACTACTTAGACAAACTGATCACCAGCTGGTTTTTCTTGTTTTAAGCCACAAATCGTTAGGCTATAACATCTCTGCCAAGCAATACAATATTCTTTTCCAATTCATTAACACAAATTCTGTATTTAAAATAAATACTTCTCAAGCTGTTTTAAATAACAAATTAACGAATGAATCGGCCATGGCTCAAAATGACATTTTAATTAAATGTGATGATAGGCTGAGTACCCGAGCAGCTCGCTGAAATGCCCTTTGCTTACACTTTTTCCATATCATGGCTGGGCGAGGCATGCCTAACTGATCTAACTGTAATTTCCCATCTTAAACATAGGATCTATCTTTTAAAATAATTTATTTTCTTAAATTACATGCTATTCCTATCATCCTTCTATATATAACCTCACTAAATATCAGCTCTGTGTGTGCATACATATATATGTATTTGTACATACAGACATTACATACTGTTTAAAAAAATTACTACCAGAGTACTGCTAAAAAGACAAGAAAAAGAGGCTTTGTGTGATGTGGCAGAAACACAACTGCAGGAGAGACAACAGGCTGCTGTGATGGCTATTACATATTTACCCATTCCTCTGTGAGGAAGAGTGGGAAAGTGATTTATAGTGGCCGTTTAATCCCTAGGGTAGAAAATTTAGGGTGCAGAAAACTTTCTCCAGTTTTAGAGAGAACATAGATAGAAAGGCATTCTATGCTGGGAATACACAGTGTGCCAGTACACAAGAATAAACAGGTTGATGGTTTGGATTTATGAGAACGAGAGGGAGAAATAGTAGATGATGTCATAATGCTCCTTTTATGGAGTTATGAAAATCATTCATTTTATATATGGTTAACTGCTTTCAAATGCCAGAGAGAAAAGCAGTTAAAGCAGGGATCAGTTCTGAGACACAGAGATTTTATAAAAATGAGCTTTACTCTGGGAAAGCGCTATCATCAACCCATTCTTGAGCAAAACTATGCTCACTGCACTTCCACATTCACAAGCCATGCAGTGCACACACTGGAGTCCCCAGATTTTTTAAAGAGATGGGGTCTCACTCTGCCACCTAGGCTAGAATGCAGTAGTATGATCACAGTTCACTGCAGCCCGAACTCCTTGGTTCAAACAAGCCACTTGTCTCAGCCTCCTAAGTAGCTGAGACTACAGGTGTGAGCCACTAGGTACAGCTATTTTTATTTTTTACTCTTTTTGCAGAGACAGGATCTTACTATGCTGCCCATGCTGGTCTTGAACTCCTGGCCTCAAGTGGTCCTCCCACCTCTGCCTCCCAAAGTGCTGAGATTACGGACTGAGCGAATGTGCTCGGCCCCAGGATTATTTAAAAATAATAATAATAATAGTATTTGCTGATATGTAGGCAATAAATTGACAAATGACAGTTTGTAAATTACTAATTTACCAATCAATATAAATAAATAAACACAAAATAACACCATGAATTAATAAACTGATTTAGACTTCTTTTTTTCCTTTAAAATGTAGCACAGAGAGAAACTACTAGTTGTCCGTTCCATGGAAAAGTTAGAGGTGAGAATCTCAGAGGCACACTATCAGCACCTTGCTGGCTCGTGCGCAGCTTTCTCTTAGTCCTTCACTGGTTGGGAGTGACTCTGAAATTCTGAGATACGAGGCACCTCTCCAGCTTTGTAGAGGAGCCAGGCAGGAGCAAACAGAACTGGGGACACAAAGCCATTGCTGACACTAAAGGCAACGAACAAATAAATAAGCAAACATATTCTCAAGAAGTAAAGAAGAGATCTGTATCAAGTGCAGCAAGAAGAGGGGAAAGGATTTTATCTGCCAGGCTTTCATGCTGACAAAATAATCCACAATATGGGTATCTAAGTGACATGTACCAACAGAAAAAAGAACCCAAATACCTGGTTGGATTGAAAGATTAAAAAAAAAAAAAAGAACTCTTGTTTATTGACCAGTGTACAGTCTAATCTTGGCAATTGAAACAAACCCTTTCATACCATTATTTTCTTCTTTTAACACACGTCTTATTATCATTTGGAAATGGGATTTCTTGCTTTGATTTAAATAGGCTTTCATATTCACAGCTACATTCCCATTACAAATTTTTGAGTGTAAGTATCTATTTCTGCTTCCGATAAACAGGTAACATAATTAGGCAAATAAGGCTTATTCCCATGCAAATGTAAGAATACCAGGCAAGATCTCAGAGTCAAGTCAAATATAATACTCAAGGGCAAAGAGAAGTGAAGAGGGAAGAATTGGGCAGTAGGGGAATCTTTTGTGTGGAAAAGAATGAATGTGTAAACCTGTCCTTCCCCAAGATTTCATCAGGTTTTGAATGATACAGAGAGCTTTGTGTACAGGGGGTGCAGTAGCACATGGTTTGGGTCTAATTTCAAAGGCAAATTCTGTGACACACACCATCCTAATGGGTCACATGTCAAGGCTCTGTGGATATCCCACAGACAGCCCTGTGGACCCCCAACAGCCAAGCCTTTCCAGATGAAGGCCAGGCCAATGTCTACATCTGATGACATGGGGCAGAATATCTCTAAAAAATGGGGCCAGTGGACTGTGCCAGTTACTATTATAAACTGTAAAATATTATATTACATACATGTGAAGATTTTTAATTTCAGGGCTTCACAGAGATGCAATTAAATATGTGGGCCAAATATTTATTCTGCTTAAAGACAACTTAGAAATACTGATGTCAGGCTGCATATGGTGGCTCACGCTTATAATCCCAGCACTTTGGGAAGCTGAGGCAGGTGGATCACTTGAGGTCAGGAGGTCGAAGCCAGCCTAGCCAACATCATGAAAGCCCATCACTACTAAAAATACAAAAATTACCAGGAATTCTGGCAGATTCCTGTAATCCCAGCTACTTGAGAGGTTGAGGCAGGAGAATCACTTGAACCCAGGAGGTGGAAGTTGCAGTGAGCCGAGATGGTACTACTGCACTCCAGCCTAGGCAACAGAGAGAGACTCCATCAAAAAGAAAAGAAAAAAGAAAGGAAAAGAAATACTGATGACATGACAGATAGGAACTGCAAAGATTCTTGGGACCCACCAAAGTCAGGTGTTTGGAAAAGCCACAGATCTTGAGGGATAATAAATGCTCATACATTTTCAGCAATACCTCTGCTTGACTTGAATTTGGAGACCTGAGCTTCAGTTATGCCATGAGTACAGAATGTTATCATTTTACATCGAGCCTCAATTTCCAAATGGTAAACATCAGGAAGGTGAAGTGGGAAGTTTCCTAAGGAGCTGTTATACCCAATAGATTCATGAAAATCTTTTCCAAATGTCTCCTATACAATATATTGATGGCCTCAATGGGGAGAAACCATGCACATGTCTCAATTTTCATGCACCCAATGGGAGCAAAGAATTCCTGGGTAACGCAAGCAGATATAAATGGCATGATACACTGAAAAGAGTATAATGTTACCTAAGTCTGCTCCAATGTCAACTCCACAGATGAAATGTTTCAGTCCACCAAGGTGATCACTTTTATGTTATTAATGTGTTAGAAAACCTAATACTACTTATGTCGCTATGTATGGAAAATATATCTTGTTCATGTTTTATGGATGAAAAATGTCAACAAATTAAAAAAATAATTTTGCAACAAAAATCACCATATGTTAAAGGCCATTTAATTGGAAATCTGAAGGATAAAATACATTTCATTGTGATTGCAAATACTAGTGAAAAAGAAGATTTTGTGTTATTTAAATATAGTTCTCTGAACACACAAGTTGGTTCACAGTGCGCCTGCTGCTGTCTTATCTGCCACCGCCTGATAGCCTGTCTTATCTGCAGAATTGCTCATTAGGTTGGGCAATTTTCACCTGCGCCTCCAGTTTATATTTCAGCAGTGAACACACATCAGCCTGCTTTTACCATCTTCTGCAGTGAGCTTCCAACACTCCCATCGTAGCACGGTGTCCCTGATCTGCACCCCTCCAAACACATCTTGCATATACACCATTATTTTTAAATGCCAATACAGCTCCCAGTTTTCTAACCAAAACTACAGAATGTGCAAAGTAAGCCCTGTATTACAAATACTAAGATGACCAGTAATTTGCTTTTTTTTTTTTTTTTTTTTTTGAGACAGAGTCTCGCTCTCTCACCCAGGCTGGAGTGCAGTGGCCGGATCTCAGCTCACTGCAAGGTCCGCCTCCCGGGTTTGCGCCATTCTCCTGCCTCAGCCTCCCAAGTAGCTGGGACTACAGGCGCCTGCCAACACGCCCGGCTAGTTTTTTTGTATTTTTTTAGTAGAGACAGGGTTTCACCGTGTTAGCCAGGATGGTCTTGATCTCCTGACCTCATGATCCACCCATCTCGGCCTCCCAAAGTGCTGGGATTACAGGCTTGAGCCACCGCGCCCGGCCTAATTTACTTAATTTTTTAATGCAAAAGAGAACACATAAACCATACAAACTTAATTTCTTAAATGCTCATTTTAGAGAGTATTTCTGAGTGGGGCGCAGGGGACAAGAGACCAGAAGATCCTCTTCCAATTGGCTCTGACCCCTCCAACCTTTGTTACAGGTCGGAAAAAAGAGTACTCCAAGTTATAAATAAACAATAGAGGTAACGTGGCAACGGGAACAAAGAGGTAGCTGAGAGTACCACACAGCTCTCTGCCTGTGCCTGATTTTGCCGATCCCTGCCAATGAGCACTGTGACATTCAGATCTATTAAAAAAAAAAACAAAAAACAAAAAACAAAAAAAACAAAAAAGGAGATACTTTGCGGGCAAAAAGCACCAAAGATATAAAACAAAATGTCTGAAACTCCATAAAACAACTTCTGATGGAATACTGTTTTTCATTTTGCAGAAGTAAAATATTCACCACCAACCCTGCAATTAGCTAGAAAATTACAATAATTACAGCAATTTTGTATCCCATCTCCAATCCAATTAATAGATATATGACCTTGTCAACATGTAATAATCAGATTGCATCTACAACAAAACTGGATGGGTTTTATATGCTGAATAGAACTTGCACAGTAAGAAGGTAATTATTTGAAATACTGAGAATACCATTTGTATGCCATGCTCCACTTCACAAGTTAAAAGGAAATACAATAGGAATATTATTTCTATTTGCAATATGTATTTAAATCAGATCCAGAAAATAGTACTCTGATACCAGCAAATGTTAGGAGGACAGATCTCCATACCAAAAGTCTTGGATATTCTAGAAAGACAAAATCAATCTGTATATTCTTGCTAAGAAAAAAATTAAGAAATCAAGAAGAGGGAGGGGACACTAACTTAGGCACAAGCCTTCTATAATAATTATTGATATTTCTTTAAGGTCTAAATGTTAGGAAGATAGTAAAATCTTATCAGTTAATTAAATACCATCATTTCAGACAAATTTCCCAAGTAATGGATAAAAATTAACTAAAATTAATATAGCTTGTAAAAGGTTAAAATGACAAAAGACTTAGCAAAATAGAAATGTAATAAATCAGATACTTTGTTTCCCTATATTTTATAGCAACACTATTTCCAGAAATTTCACCATTCCTCGGGCTTACATCATTTTCAAAGGAAACTTCATTCTTCAGTCTAGATCTTTCAGAGGAGATATTTAAAAATTTGAATTGTGAGGTAAAAGGAATCCAGCCATGATCTAAACCTGGGCTACCCTCAAATATCTGACTTGTACAAAAAATCCTTGGAAATTGAAGAAGAAAAAAAAATCATAGAGTGAAAAAGTCATACATAAAATATCACCAGTCTTGGACTCAATGATTTGCACCTGAACTGTGTGACCCTGAAAGCTTTAGATCTAAGTCTGATTTGTTAATATTGAAAATAAAGACAGTTACATGTATATCACAGACATGGTTCCAATTTGACTCTGCAAAAGTTCTACTCCATCTACCTAAGGGGCCAGTAGTGTCCCATTCCAGAATGCATGTCCTAGTTACTTGGGTTCAGTAACGCCTCAACCCCTTTATATATCCCCAGGAAGCAGATCTGCCCTCAGGAGACATGATCGTCTACACCATTCCACAACCATCCATTAGTCTAGTGCTTCTCCTGTGTCACGGGCTGCACGAGAACTATGAACATTATCTCATTACTATACAACACCATCCTGAGGCAGGTACTCAGAGAGGCGACCAGTGTAATTACCTACTAACCTTGCCCAGTGTCCAAGATGGTGGGACTCTCTTTCCCGTACTCTTTCTGAAATGTAAACACTCTATATTACAAAGGAGTATCTGCAGAACAAGCTCATGTTGAAAGCATAAAGTAGAATATACTCCCATAAAGTATAATATATACTCAAACTTATCAAAATCTGAGTGGGGGAAAAAACCCCAACAGTTACATAGAGTATCTAGTAACCAGTTTCCTTTAGAGCAGAACATGCATCTGCCTGGGAGTATGCAAAGACCTTCCGAGAGATACATTTTAAGGTATCCCATGTCAAGTTCTTCGTGTTCAATATGCATCATTCCCTAAAAAGGTTCTACAAGCCTGAAAACAAGGGGGTCAAGGTGTAATGAGGTTTCTTCCCACCCAGTTCTCCATGGTCAACAGCCCCAAAGCCAATACGTCCACGAGGCAGTGTCCAGGGCCACAATAAGTTTAGAAGCCCAGGAATGTTTTATTTTCCTTTAAAATCAAAAGAGAAAAACAAATTTTTAGAGTCAAAGAAAATGTTTTCACTTTTTTCTTATATCAGAAGAAAATGATTCTCTTAGGGACCATGAAAATCGATCCAATGTTGCATAAAATGGAAAACGTACAATACTGAAATATTTAAAGTTACATAAAATATAATTTTATGACTGATATTAATATGGTGAGGGCAGCCCATGATGGCCAAAGTGCCTAGAGTCCAGGAAAGTCATGATGGTGTCCTGAATAGCTCTTCTGCTTTGCAAAAGTTAAAAAACAAACAACAAACACATGCATTGAAAAAAATGACAAAACAACAAAAAAATAAGCATCACCTGTCCTGAATCTTACAACTGATGTACAACTGTGCATAAAAACTTCCAGGATGACAAAGCACAGTTTAATACAGCAGTCTTGAGGCTGAGAACATAAATGCCTCTGGATAACAAACGCTTTTGCCACTTAACTAGTTTCTAGATCTCTGAACAAAAAAGAAGGATATCATAAGCCAGTTTTTAGCTCATTGATATATCTATAAAAATAATTTCTGACAAAGGATCACTAATTGGTGTTTAGCATTTAACTTGGAGGGAGAAGAATTGAGTAATACTGATGTAACAGAACTCCACTTACTCCCTAATTTCTGACTCTCCTTCCAATGTAGGAATAACCAGAGAACGCCAAATATGAAATTCTAAACAATCACACCATATATGCCCCTCTTCTAGGTAGCCCACCTGCAGCTACCTCATGCCAGCAGTTTCCAGTCAGAGCACACCCAAGCCTTCCTATTTCTCCATGCAAAAGCATTCCCACTCCTCAGCCTGCTTGGGAGCCTCCGCCAAAGGCAAGCCACGATAGCTGCCCCCTTACTACAGCAAGTTCTGAATAAATAACCTTCACCTGTTCTCATTTGGATGGCCTTCACTTATTTCCACATTAAAAAGCAAAACATATTACATATTTGTATATGTGTGCTATTTTGATTATATTCTAATAATAATACAGTATTATATTTAAATTTTAATGTATTTTATTTGTGGCAAAGAAATAAGATGACCAATAAAATATTCAAGCCTAAAAAAAATTAGGNTTTGGATGGCCTTCACTTATTTCCACATTAAAAAGCAAAACATATTACATATTTGTATATGTGTGCTATTTTGATTATATTCTAATAATAATACAGTATTATATTTAAATTTTTAATGTATTTTATTTGTGGCAAAGAAATAAGATGACCAATAAAAATATTCAAGCCTAAAAAAGATTAGGTTAAAATTCGGTGCTATATGGAATGGAGGAAAAAAAGTTCAAAGAGAAAAGTAATTAAATAAACCTTCAAACTACTAAGAAGTGCCTTGTGTTTCCTTTATTTAAAAAAAAAAAAAAAACAAGTACCTTTATTAAGGATAATTTTGAACCAACATATAACAGTAGACAGAATGGTATACTGAATCTCTATGTAACCCATCCCCTAGCCTGTACTATTCTGAAGCAAATTCTAGAGATATTATTTTAATCATAAATAATTCATTACATGCTACTAAAAGGTAAAGGTTCTTTTAAAAATAATTTCAATAACGTTATTGCATCTAAATAATTCCTTACTATTAAATGCCCAATTTGTGTTTTATTCATCAGCATACATATGTCATTCTTTCTATTAAGCTTCATTTAAATTAGGATTTAAATAAGATCCAGACATTATGATTGGATGTTACATCTCTTAAAAGTTTCTATTAACTTATAATTTCCCTCTCCATCTCTTTCTGCCCGTGCAGTTGATTTTATTGAAGAACGTGGTCCATTTGTCTTACAGTTTCCCACCATCTTGACTAGGCTGATTGCACCCCTATCGTGTTCACATGCTTCTCAGGGTTCTGTATTTCCTGTAAATAGGCACTTGGATTTAGATGTATGATCAGATTCATGATTAATTTCTTTTGTCAAGACTACCTCATAGGAGGTGTTGTGTTTTTTTCATCAGAAGGCATACAAGGCTTGGTTGTCTCTCCTTATTATTTTTTAATGGTGACTGTCTTAGTTCATTTTGTCCTGCTCTAACAAGGTACCTGACACTGGTAATTTATAAAGAACAGCAATGTACTCTCTCACAGTTCTGGAGCCCAGGAAGCCCAAGATCAAGGGGCTGGCATCTGGAGAGGACCTTCTTACTGCATCCTCACATGTAGGAAGGTAGAAGGGAAAGAGAATGAATGCAGCGTCCTCACATGACAAAGCAACAGAGTAACCCTAATACTTCAAGCTCTTTTTATACTAGTTATTTTCATGCTAAACTCTTTTTATACTAAGAAGTAATTTTTAATACATATATACAAAGTGATTTCCTCTTCATCTACTATTTGGTTATACAGTGATACCAATCACATGAAGGACATGCGGAATAGATCATTTCTTTTTTTCTTTGTGACAGAGTCTCCCTCTGTCACTCAGTCCGGTGTGCAGTGGACAATCACAGCTCGCTGTAGCCTTGATCTCCCAGGCTCAAGAAATCCTCTTGCCTCAGCCTCCCGAGCCACAGCGAGTGCAGTCACACACCACCATGTTCACCTAATATTTTGATTTTTAATACAGATGAGGTCCTTTATAAATTACCAGCCCGGGCTGTTAATTTTATCTTTCTTTGAACAGTTTTCCAAATCATAAGCAACTTTATGACCTGAACACTTCCCATTAGGCTACAACTCCCAACAGTGTTGTACTAGGGATTACATTTCCAACATGTAAATTTGGGGGGACACATCAAGACCCTAGCAATGATCAGTACCTAGATCCATTATTTCATCAGAAGTTGCAGAATAGCAATATTCCAATGCTATCATTATGTCTTCATTTATTAGCTGAAATACTTACATAAAAAGCAAGTATTTGAATATCCAGTGAAACTGCACTACAAGGAAACATAGAATAGATGAATTATTGCTGCTCTCCTTTATAAGGTTTCCAAATAATAAGATGGTTCACTAGTAGCTTTCTCCTTGCTTGCTGGTTTCATTATCATTACACATTCATGCACGTATTGTTGTTGCTATCTTTATTGAGGCTCCCACTGTCCCGTCTTTGGCCAGGAGAAGCATCGTGTCGCCTCCTAGGCCCTCTGGCCCACCCAAGTAATCTTTCAAAACTGCTCTATTTTCTGATATGACAGGATGATTCCATACATTTCCTGTACAGACTCGCATTCAGGCATTTCTCTAAGAAGCTCTGATCCCCTCAAATGAAAAAATGCTATTTCCAGAGTATAGTCTGGATTGAGAAATGCTGAGTTACTGGGTTGGTCATTGATTCTAGACCTTTTCTGTGAATATACACAGGAGTTTTTCTTCCCTCTTCCTTTTTTAAAAATTAAAACATATCAGGAATTAATTATGGACATGTCTAAACTGAGGACTATCCAATTTTTGTTCATTCTCCTTTAATTTATATCTGTACACTTTTTCTTCTATATTAAGAATACTGGGTACTCAATGACACCAGGAATGACAGAATTAGAATATTATAATTTCCCATCTCTTTCATCCTGTAATACCCACCCAAAACTCTAAGATTAACAATACCAACAACAAACAGTTTCAGGGTCCTTGTCGTTAGGCAGTTCTTTTTTTCCTTAGGATACATCTCCCTTTGTTTGTACAAATTGCTTAAAGTTAATTGAAATAGTTACTCTTGTTATGTTTAGGCTACCGACTAAAAATATATTTAAGGTCAGATATTTCATATTCATTTTTTGTTTTAAAATTGAAATTTATTAAATGTATGAATATTAATATTCATTTGAAATGTTTACTGTAAAATTAAAATTGATCATTTTATAATTATGTAAAAGATGATATAGTTCCAACCTCAAATATACAGAAGGAAGGAAGTAGTATGCATCTAGTTTCTATTTTACTTTCTCCATCCTATGCTCTCCCTTCTCCATAGGTAGGTAGGTAGGTAGGTTGGTTGGTTTGGAGCCAGAGTCTCATTCTATCGCCCAGGCTGGAATGCAAGGGTATGATCTCGGCTCATTGCAACCTCCACCTCCCGGGTTCAAGAGATTCTCCATGTCTCAGCCTCCCGAATAGCTGGGACTACAGGCGTGTGCCACCATGCCCAGGTAATTTTTCTGTATTTTTAGTGGAGACGGGGTTTCACCATGTTGGCCAGGCTGCTCTCAAACTCCTGACGTCATGATTCGCCTGCCTTGGCATCCTAAAGTGCTGGGATTACAGGCGTGAGCCACCGCGCCCAGCCTGGATTATCTTACTTAACTTTCTCTTTTCCTACATTTTTATTAACTAGTAATCACATGTTTACTAGTTTAAGGGTGTTATTCAGGATATTGTTCAACATACTGAATCAATAAAATATTTCTCAAGTTTTAAGTTAACTGCTATTTTGACTACACAAACAATGATGTAAATTTAATTCAGGATTTCTAACCGTGGCACTACTGACATCTGGGCTGCAGAGTTCTCTGATGTGGGACTGTCCTGTGCTTGTAAGGTGTGTACTAGTGTCCTTGACCTCTACTCAATGCCCAACTCCACCAGTTGTCACAACCAAAAATATCACCAGACACTGATAAATGTTCCTTGGAGAAAAAACACTCCTGTGGTTGAGGAGCAATGATTTAACTAAATCAGTGATCTCTCTGTATTTTCTACAAAAAAAGCTCAAGGCTAAATTAAAGGCAGCTTCTAGGGAAACATAAAAAGACCTCAAGATGAGAATTCTACCTATGAAAACCATCTAGGCTTTATCTTAATACCCAAACTTCATATCCATTTTTCTATGGAAAAAAAAATACATACTCTATATATTTTTCTCAATTTCCACCAATTCTTTATGGAACAAAGGAGATGAGTGAATTCATTCATTGGAAAACAGGAAAGTGACCACTCCTTCTTTAAGGCAAAAATTAGAAATTTATTTATCTAAAAGCCTTTATCAGTCATGTCCCCAATTAGTGTCGATTATCCTTCAGTTAAGCAAATCTCTACATACTGTTGGCTTCTTTCTTTTCATATCTATAAACAGTTAGACTACTAACTATTTACTACTAACTACAGCTCCTTGATAGCAAGCGCTAGGCCTTATTAACTCAACCCTGGACTCACCACCTAGTACAAAGCATGGCCAGTACAGACAAACTCATGTTCTATGTCTGAATGAATGTCATTAACGCAGTATGAAAAATCACCTTGACAGGTGACTCATGTGTGATGCATTACGTTCACACAGTTATGGACCTGTGTATAGTAGATGCTTAACCCAATGCCTGCCAAGACCTGAAAATCTAAACCTTAGCATACCAAAATGAGAACAAGAAAATAAGATTTGCATATTCTCTCACTGGTGGCTGCAAGACAACACATACGTTTCAAATGTAACTTCTTTTTCTCAATAAAAACAAGATAAAAAGAGATATTTGTTTAAATGGTTTAAAACACCATTTAAATTTTAACACATAATGCCAGTCAAATGTGGATGGTTATGTGTTAGAAATTTTGTTGAGCCCAGGGCAGTCAAAAGGTGAAAACTGATGGAAAGTATGTCAATTGACTTCATAAATGAACATAAAGGAATTAACTTTTCTTCTAATATTTTTATGGTGCAGCTATATTAAAGCTACATATTGCTTTAGAAAAGATACAAGTACAACAATAACACAACAGAAAGTTCTGTATTTAAGTACATACATTACAGTGTTATTACTCAAATAAAGACACTATTTTCCAAACTTCTGGTATCTGAAGACCTGAACTACTATTTAATTAAAATTTTCCATGAGTCAAATTTAGGCAGTCAACATTGTATACACAGGATCATTCCAAGCAGATATCCACTAAGTCATAGATTTAATAAGCTAGTAAAAAAATCAACCAGGGTAACTAGTGTACCACCTACACATCATTTTGTATACCCTTTACGGTACATGCCTCACCTTTTGAAAAACACTGCCCAAAGCAAATCCAATATAAAACTTTTTAAACAGTATATCCTAGTAAACAAAATTATTTTCACAAAATTAGTTTCTTGAATATGTGCATAAATAAACCTAAATCTCTTGCATATAAAAAATATTCAACTAGGCCGGGCGCGGTGGCTCAAGCCTGTAATCCCAGCACTTTGGGAGGCCGAGACGGGTGGATCACGAGGTCAGGAGTTCGAGACCATCCTGGCTAACACGGTGAAACCCTGTCTCTACTAAAAAATACAAAAAAAGCTAGCCGGGCGAGGTGGCTGGCGCCTGTAGTCCCAGCTACTCGGGAGGCTGAGGCAGGAGAATGGCGTAAACCCGGGAGGCGGAGCTTGCCGTGAGCTGAGATCCGGCCACTGCACTCCAGCCTGGGCGACAGAGGGAGACTCCGTCTCAAAAAAAAAAAAAAATTCAACTAAAACAACTTATAGGTTCTCTTCCACCCCAAGCATCCTTGGAAACATGTCATTGTATCTGAGTCCGATCTTGTCCGGATGATAGAAAGCAATTGTAGTAAGTGGACAGCACTGGTCTGCAGCTGCACGCAATCCTCTAGAGCATCACTTACATATCCCATCTTGAACTATACCTTCTAAATTCTCTACACCTCTGTATGGCACACTTGTCCTGTGGGTTCTGATGGGCTAACAGACCTCTAACTGTTAAACTGCTCTTCTTTTCTTGTTCTCTTTATATATATCTTCAAGGGACAACAGAAGCAGAAGTAGTTTGTAAACATCTAGAAGCAAATTGCCAAATTACTACAGATTGCTATCAATGCAAAAAACGGGAATTAGGATGCACTTTCAGAAGAATAAATTATACATTCTAAATATTATCTACCGATATTCTATATCCTAAATATATATATAATTAACATATATTATTACCCATCTATTTATAAAGATCTACTGAAGACTACCAATCACTAAATACACATAAGACCCAAATTTTCTACCTGAAAAAAACAGAAGTGTTTCCAAATAGATGTACCTTAAAAATAAATAATCCTTTTATTTCCCCTCACTCTGTTGCCCGGGCTGGAGTGCAGTGGCACAATCTCAGTTCACTGCAACCTCCACCTCCATCCTCCAATCGTTCAAGCAATTCTCTTGTTTCAGCCTCCCAAGTAGCTGGGATTACAGGCATCTGCCACCACACCTGGCTAATTTTTGTATTTTTAGTAGAAACGAGGTTTCACCATGTTGGCCAGGCTGGTCTCAAACTCCTGACCTCAGGTGATCCGCCCACCTCGGCCTCCCAAAGTGCTGGGATTATAGGCATAAGCCACCCCCCCAGACAAAAAATCTTTTAAGGTTATACATTTATTGAAAGTGACCTTCTAACTCTTAACAACTGCTCAATTACAAGATTATACAACTAAAAACACTAAATACTTGTAGCAAAAACACCTGACTTTTATGAGTACCTTCCAAGAATGGCTAACAGAACTCTTTAGGCAAGTATCCTAGATCTGGAATACTAAGGGTCCTAGGATTCCTCATATAGGACTCACTATGTCCATATTCCCCTTCCCTAAAGAGGTATTCTGCTCACCCAAATCCCTGAAGATAACTTTGACAGGGAGGTCTCTTCTTCTGCAGTTCTTCAGATAAAGTTCAAATAATATAAATGATGGTTGTAACAGAGCTGACTATAATGAATGATGCCATGTTTTGTTTCAATCCAAAGCTCTTCGGTCATTTCTACTTGTTCTAGCATTCAGATAAATATATGGAAAGGAAAATCCAAATAATTTAACTTGAACTATTGTCCTTATTTACAGTTAGTGAGTCATGGAAAGTCTACTAGTCGAAAGTAAAGTAAGCCTAATCTATTACAATGTAAAGAACTGCCTACTTCTCGTGCAAACGACATTTGCATGGGTCCTAAACTTAATTTTTGGAAAAAAAACAAACAAACAAATAATTCCATTTACAGGGGCATGGATGAATAACAAAAGTTGGTATTCCTGTAAATTAAGATGAAATGTGAAGAGAAGAAAGAGCTTTCACTTACTTGCTCGAAGGACTGAAGGTGTGACCTCAATTTCACTTGTTGCTTGGTAAGGATGAAAGGCTGAGACACTGTTGGTGCCAAGCTCACTACCAAATATCTCTGGGCTCTGGGTACCCGTTGAACTGGCACTGGTGCCATCACCTCCATGATGTGGATCCTGCTCATCAAACACCGCTACCAGCTAGAAATGAAAGGTAAATGTGCACTTAAAAATAAAGGCACTTAATTTATTACCAAAATTTTGTACTATTTTGACATAATTCTATAGTGCAAAACTACTGATATAAATGACCCTAGAATGGTAAGTTTTAGGAAGAAAAATCTCAAAGAAACAGTCTTTCCCTAAATTTTGATGCTTTACTTGCTTCTAAGTCGTACATTTCATATTCAAAAGTCTATGGGTAAAAAATAATAAAATTCTTTGCTATCACAGCATGCTAAGTCAGGGACAGATATAAATCTTCTTTAAAATATAGGATATATATTTAAATGGAAAAGAAAAATGCAAAAGAGTGTGTGTATATATATGAGTATACATACATATCTCTGTGTGTGTGTGTGTATACACACATGGTATGAACTACTATTCACATAAAAAGGGGATATTAAAAACTAAACATGTATCTTCTTATTTGTGCATAAGATACATGCTAAAGACAAACTGTCATACAAATATTTATTCTAGTTAGTAAATTTGTTTCTCTTTAGCAATTCTCACTCTACTACACCCACGCACACAAAAACACACACCAAGAATGAACAAAAGAGTGCAAATATTTTTGATAATGAAAGCAGATGTTTTCACAGAAACAAGTTATAGAGAAGAAAAAGCTAGAATAAACTGGTGTTCAGAATGGAATCCAGGACATCAGTATGAGCTCAGTTTTTGTTTGTTTTGTTTTGAGATGGAGACTCGCTGAGACACCCAGGCTGGAATGCAACCACATGATTTTGGCTCACTGCAACCGCCACTTCCTGGGTTCAAGTGATTCTTCTGCCTCAGCCTCCCAAGTAGCTGGGATTACAGGCGTATGCCACCACACCCGGGTAATTTTTGTATTTCTGGTAGAGACAGGGTTTCAACATATTGGCCAGGCCAGTCTCAAACTTCTGACCTCAAGTGATCTGCCCGCCTCAGCCTCCCAAAGTGCTGGGATTACAGGCATGAGCCACTGCTCCCGGCCAAACTCACAGTTTTTATAAGTACATAGTTAGGTAAATATACAGACAAATGCGTAAGTATACCAACAACTGTTAAGGCATGTCTGTGTATACAGAGTTCACAGCTCTGTCCACACAGAGATCCTAGAAACAGAGGCATCCCCAGTGCCACTGAGCATACCTAGCAACCCGATCATGGTTTCTAATACCATTCTTCAGTTAATAAACAAGGGCTCCTTGACAAACGGTTGATTTCAGGGCTGTGGTCAGGGAAACACATGGTAAGCATGGAATACCTTGTGATGTCAAAAAGTAAGGGGTACTCAAAAATGATGAAGGCACATCAAAGGGAAGCAGGTGTCAACCTGAAGGGGCTCCCAATGGACAAAGCTAAGACAACTTACAAACTTAAGAAATCATACTGGCATTGGATCATTATCCAAAGAATAAACTAAAATCCATGTGTCCATAATATAAATAACTGAACAAATAAATGGTAGAGAATAAACAGCTGTTCTCTGCTATAGCATTCCAAATAATACATAGAAGGAATAATGACAACAGAAATCATCATTAGGCAACCTCCACAGTAAAAATTGTTCAGGTAAAATCTATTAATGGATGCTAACATTAATGGGTGTGAATATGATGATAAATGGCTCAGAATGTCTCCCCAGAAGAGTCATTTTGACTAAAAAGCAAAACAGCAATATCGTTGAAGTGGAGAAACTTGGCAGCCACTGCTGTACCCACGTTAACATCATTCATAGTAAGATGTAGCAATATCACGTACCATCTGATAAAATGCACTGGGAAGTATATAACATTTTGTGGTATTCTTGCCAAAAATGTATAACTTCCATCTAATCGTGAGGAAACATCAGACAAACCCAAATTGAGGGATATTATTCTGAAACACAGATAAGGCTCTCCAAAAGTATCAAGGGTCATGAAAGTAAAAGAAAGAATGAGGACAACAAGAAAATTGTGCAAACTGGAGGAGTCTGAGGAAGAATGAGAACTACATGCAGTGGGAGTATAGAAAAAGGGCATTAGTGAAAAAATAGGCACAATTCTAATGAGCTCTGATTAGTTGACAGTACTGACTCAGTGTGAGTTTCTTACTTTTGATAATTGTTCTATGATTATGTAAAATGTTAACATTAGGGATAGATGAAGCGTATATGGAAATACTCTTTCCATAAAACCAACTTTTCTGAAGTATAAAATTATTTCAAATTAAAAGTTTTAAATGTTATATTTTAAAAGCTATAAAATAAAAAAAAAACTCTGTGTCTTCTTATAACTAATACAGTTCTTAGGATGCTAATATACTTCTTATAAGTCCCAAAGAGTAGGGAGGCACCGTGGCTCATGCCTGTAATCCCAGCACTTTGGGAGGCTGAGACAGGTGGATCACTTGAGGTCAGGAGTTCAAGGCCAGCCTGGCCAACATGATGAAATCCAGTCTCTACCAAAAACATAAAAAATTAGCCAGGTGTGGTGGCACGCATCTGTAATCCCAGCTACTCAGGAGACTGAGGCAGGAGAACCGCTTGAACCCAGAAGGCGGAGGTTGCAGTGAGCCAAGATCCTGCCACTGTACTCCAGCCTGGGAAACAGAGCAAGATTCCATCTCAAAAAAATAAATAAAATAGAAAATATACCCCAAAGAGTAAAAAACTTCTAAGGATCCACAATGGCTGTCACCTTGGAGATTCACCCTTCAATCCCACACCTAGCAACTCAGCTTAGCCTTCCAAGAAAAGAACCATGACTGCAACCAAAACAAACCCCTCCCCTGCCTCCAATCCAAGCTTTTTCAAGGCCAATACTTGTCTCAGGTAAAAAACAGAAATGTGAATATACAGAATATGAGTAGGACTCATAATTACAGTCCTCCTTTTATAAATGGCTTTGTCATTTTGAACAAATGCTATTTCCATGAACATTTATATATCATCGATCCATTTATGATACAATGAAGAAAACCATTGTACAGAAACCTGCTGATGTATAGATAGAATCAGCTGATTAAACAATCTGGAAGAACCATACCAGGGTTCATACCGTACCAGGGTAACTGGTATGAAGAAATCACAATAGGATGAATAACTGGGCTATTCAACCTTATAATGAACAACATAAATGGGAAAAGAAGTCCTTAATATTTACAAAAAAATGGCAAAGTATGTATATGTATACACCAAATTATCCACATATAGTAAAATCAGTTTGTTTATCTGACAGTGACTGGCAAGTGTCTGCCTGTATTAGAGACACAGACATGCCACTAGATTAGGGGTCAATTGGCAAACTCTTCCTGAAAAGAATAAGACAGTAAATATTTTTGGAGCTGTGGTCCATACTGTCTCTTTCATAACAACTCTACTCACCAATTATAGTATGAAAGAGTACCAGCAGACAATGCAAAAACAAATGACTGTGACTACATTTAAATAAAACTTTATTTATAAAATAAACAGGCCAAATTCGGCCCATGGTCCCTAGTTTGACAACCCAGTCCAAGTATAATGCCCATCTTTCTAGTAACATGCAATTTTAGTTTCAGTTTGAACAATAAAACTAAAAGTCAAGGTACCTTTGTAGCCCCAAAAGTAAAACACTCATTTCAAGCTCTGCATGAGGATTTTGGATTGCTACACTTGATTTTAGTATCATCATACTTTTCATAAGGTGTGTGGCTTAATATGCATTTTCAAGATATTAAGTTTTGTCATTTTGGTGCTTAATTGGAAGCAAATGAAATTCATGTTTTGTTATTAACTTTTCACAATGATGTGTTCTCTCAAGAATCGAGTCCTTTCTGCAAACTAAAATGGAGACTGAAAATTACAAAGAACAAGTCTTTAAATGCCACACATGATGGAAGAGCTTATACATATATATTAGTTTCAATAATTATCTCCAGCATTTTTAGAAAACATTATAGAATCACAGTTGGTGCCAATAACATACAATTCTACAGCTTTCTTTTAAACCAAAATTTAAGTGCCAGGTCCCAATATGAAATAATTTTGTGTTAAATTGAGAAAGATACATAATTTTAGAAAATCTACTCTAAAAGAATATATATAGTAACACAGCGCAAAAAAAAAAAAAAAAAAAAAAAAAAAAACTATCGCAGGGGAACCTTCACAAAAAAACACTGCATATTAAAAATCTCTATCATGCCCTTCAAAAAGTAAAGGAAAAGTCTTTTAAATTTGTGAAATGTTACTCAAATTCTAATTTAACAGATGGAATCTTCGCTGCTGTCCACAAAGTAGATCATTTTGAAAGTTTATTTTTTCCTTGCAATAATTATTAATCTCTCTTCTGTTCCATTCATCTATCAAGTCTCTATGAGAAAAGACAGGCAGAATTTGGATAACACCTACAATAGCTCAAGCATAAAAAAAACTCTAAACATTGTCACCCACTTTTCCCTACCTCAGGACAAGTCACTTTAACTATGAAACATCAGAACCCCCCAATAGAAAACCTGTTATAGAAACATCACACAGAAATGCTTATAAAACCCTTGGATCTAGGGAATCCCTTTAATAGGTAAAATTAAGGCCTGAAAGCCCACAACTGCATGTAGCAAAGTGGCTAACAGCAATAGAGAATCAGAGAAAGCTACATTCAAAGTCAGCTCTGACCTTATTTTTGGGGTAGCTGTCGGTAAATCCAGTGGCCTCTCTAACATCTCCAAACCTTACTCTCATTTGGAAAAGAGGATGGTGGTTGTGGGTAGATAGAATAATGGTCTCCCCAAAGTTATCCACACCCAAACTCCTGGAACCAGTGAATGTTACCTTCTATGGCAAAAGGGACTTTGCAGACCAATGGAGTTTAAGAATCTTAAAATGGAAAGGTTATCCTTCATTATCCAGGTAGAGCCCCATCTAATTATATAAGTCTGGAAAAATGGAGAGCCAGGCCCGGCTGTGGCCAGAGAGAGACGTGATGATGGCCAGAGAAATACTACACTGCCCACCTTGAAGATGAACAAAGGCAGTCATGAGCCAAGGAATGTGAGCAGCATTTAAGAGACAAGGACAGGGATTCTCCCCTAGAGCCTTGAGAAAGGAGCATGGTTAACACGTTGATATTATGGCATTCTGACCTGTCAGCCTTTTACCAAACAGAACTGCCAGGTAATGAATTTGCATTGTTTTCAGCCACTTATTCCTGCTCTGCCAGATGTGAGACAAATGAGAGATAAGGTATACAACTCCCAGAACACAATATGCACGTTTACTATGAGCTTTTATTAAATTATGTTGTGATGGTTGATAAATACGTTCTACTTTTGTGAATATGAGAATCAATTTCAAGAGTAAAGAAGACTGATACAAAGCTTAATCGCTGTGTCTTGGATCTACACAGGAATAGTAAGGGAAAAAAGAACAAGGAAAGAAGACAACATGCTAGAAAATGCATGTTCAACATAGATATGGCCACAAAATGAAGAGCTTCCACAGACACTCTACATCCTCCTCTAGAGGGCCCCACAGAAATACAAAGACGTTTTTATTATTTCACTTAACAGGAAGCAAAGCTGAGGCTCAGAGAGATGAAGCTGACTACCATATAAATAAATACAGAATAAATTTGAGACAGGAAATCAAGTCAAAGATCCTATTTTGTCCAAATCTTCCTGCTCTGGAGCATCTAATATATTCATGGCACAGGCAGCCTACAAACTAAGATCATCTGAAGGCCTCTGAATAGGATTCTGTTCATTTTTGATTAACCAAAGGTAATAACCTGCCTTTACCAAATTAATGCAATTTTGATGACACCACTTAAAATTTTTCTGAACGTATCTGAGGGTAACAAAGATCATCACAGACAATTCCATGCTGCTGATGCCATCACTCAGTCTTAAACAGAGGGCTTAAAAGGATCAGAACTTGCAGATTCTACCCTCATACAGGAAAATGAAAGCTGATTTAAGCCAAGACTAAGTGAAATCTCAAAGACCTCTAGGTTCAAACTCCACACACCCTGAGAAGCCGTTTTATTGTGACACCCTGTGAGCAATCTCTCACTTTCCATTGCTTTCTTCATGTATAAGCTAAACATATCCAGGGGAAGTCAATTATGACGGGTGTCACTGGATACTCAATGTCAATATATAGAATTGTTTCACTATGAAACAAAGACTTTTAATTCTTTTAAAAAGGCATCATATTTTGGCCCTGGATAAAGCACAAAACATGTTGGAGAATACTAGAAACAAGAATAAACCTGAAGATGCCTCCATGACCCTCTCTTCACCTAAGAAACATGAGCAGCCTCCATGAGTCAAGTCAGATCCAGCGGCTTAATCGACAAGAAGCACAACACAGAAAGTGTGTGTATGAGAAACGGTAGGCAGATGTCATGGGCACATGTGTCTATAAAGAAGAAATGTGATAGAAGAAAACAGAAAGAAAATTCAGCAGATATGGGAGAACTAGAGCACAATGCAATAAATTTCAAAAAATTAAAAATAAAACTAAAGGAGTTGGAGATACACACATTTTTTAAGTTTGAAGCGAGGCTGTTCCATGATGTATAATTCTAAACTATCACTAATTCAAAAATCACTTTTCCTGTCCATAGTTTATTAAATTATAGATTTCTATAATTAGGGTCGTAGTTACCAATACATTTAAATTCTTCTGTCCTTTCACTCAAGGATGTCCAAAAAAATTATAAATTAGATCAAGTATTTGAGCTTCTGAATTCCCCTTTATCTATCGCTTATTTTTTTTTTTAAGATTTCATTTACACTTGTCTCCATAAAGCACACGTGATAACCTGTGGCACTTACATAAAAGAAAAACTAACCAAACACTAACATGCTTGTGTAGATTATCATAGTATATTAATCCAACATAAGAAGGGAGCTAAATGAGATCAATCTTTAATAGAGCCATTTCCGACAAAATATCACGCAGGAGAGGGCAGGACATTCCCGCTGCCTCCTGAACAAGTCAGGAGGCCACCACCATCATAAGCTTCTATCTGTCAATCGCCAAACGGAGACCTGTCCCACAAGAGCTAATGCCATCCTTTGAGAAGAAAGTATTTCTTGAACACTCATGCCTAATAGAGATATTCCACTCCATCTGGAAACCACAGAGCAAGATATTCACCTATGATACTCCCTAGCCCTGATGCTTACATTTCGGAGCTGAAATTTAATTCTGTTGTCCCTCAGGGTGACACAGTCTATCACCTACTGAGCCTTCAGACTAATTAGATTCCCAATTTAGGACTTACGTTCAATAATAGCCTTGAGTATGTCAACCACAAACCACAATGAAAATATGCAAATTTGTATAGCCATCAGCTAGCTGACCCACCTGCCAAATATAATATAAATCCCTCTTGCTCTACTCTCTATCACAAGTGCCACTGTTACACTGGTACCCACCCATGAGGTTACAACTACATTACACTACTGCTTAAGTAGTAATAAAAAGTAGGATAGCACAGTAAGACAGAACAAAATAATTCTGAAATGCACTAATCACATACAGATAGGTTGACTCCAAACTGGAGGAAGTGGCATGAGTTGTGATTTTATCATGAACACATGCAGTTTTCCCTCAAAGAGAACATGGTAAGACTGGCAAATGGGCAAGATGAATAATCTCAGAAGCAAATGTAATGATGTAGTAACTAATTATTATGTAGACACAACAAAAAAGGAAACTAAAAATCAATTTGTAAGCTTTCTGATGACTGAATTTACTTTAATGACACAGAGACAATACTAAATCCTTAATCATTCTCTGAGCCTTGCTTGCTAGCATGGTTCATTAAAAACTCATTTAAATAGAGCTAGTGTTTAACTGGATGAGTAAGCAAAAGGATATATTTGGACCAATGGTGTTTTGTAATCATAGTAATACAAACTATACCAATAAAAACTCGCTACAGAACAAGAATCTCAAGCTTGCCATTGGAAAACTTTAAATCTTATGTATGCAAGATTAATTCTGTGCTTCATCAGCATTTTAAGAAGTGTATATACTGTCTGATGAAAAAGACCCAAAACTTAGGAAGGCACTCTAAAATACCATTAGCACATTAAAGACTAGCGAATGTTCCTACCGGCTAAGCCAAGAATGGCCAAGTGTGGGTAGAAACCTGTCTCAGGCTCTAGGCCCATGGTTTGCGATATTAGAGCAGTTTCTCACTATGGGTATACGTTCCAGCCTTGCCATTCTGCCAATCTTCCAATATATCTAAGAGGGAGTAACATGGAAACAGGGGTCAACAGCATGGTGTTCTAATCTGTGAACAATTTGGCTTGACAACTCATATGTTTACGTGTATCCAGAAATGCTTGCATTAACAAATGATGAATAAGAGAATCCCTCAATAGTAACTCTTTAAATTAACAACATAGTCTGGAGACTAGGGATTTTGCTTAAAAAAAAAAAAAAGATTTTTGGTTTTCTTTGTGGTTTTTTTTTGTTTGTTTTTTGTTTTTTTGAGACGAAGTCAAGCTCTGTTGCCTAGACTGGAGAGCAGTGGTGCGATTGCTACTCATTGCAACCTCTGCCTCCTGGGTTCAAACAACTCTCCTGCTTCAGCTTCTTGAGTAGCTGGGATTACAGGCGCTTGCCACCACGCCCAAATAATTTTTGTATTTTTAGTAGCGACAAGGTTTCACCATGTTAGCTAGGATGGTCTCGAACTCCTGACCTCAACTGATCTGCCCTCCTTGGCCTCCCAAAGTGCTGGGATAACAGGCGTGAGCCTCTGCGCCCAGCCAAAAGATTTTTATTAATCAAAAGTCTGCCAGGCATGGTGGGTCATGCCTGTAATTCCAACACTTTGTGAGGCAGAGGCGGGTAGATCGTGAGGTCAAGAGATGGAGACCATCCTGGCCAGCATGGTGAAACCTCATCTCTACTAAAAATACAAAAATTAGCCAGGCATGGTAGCATGCACCTGTAGTCCCAGCTACTCAGGAGGCTGAGGCAGGAGAATCGCTTGAACCTGGGAGGCGAAGGTTGCAGTGGGCCGAGATCATGCCACTGCATTTCAGCCTGGTGGCAGAGCAAGACTCCATCTAAATTAAAAAAAAAAAAAAAAAAAATCCAGCATCATGTAGGATATAGACAGGTCTCAGTGAGATAAACCAATATCTCTCTCTCTTTCTCTCATACACAGACACACACACAGCCTCTCTAAACTGTAATTAAAAGATAACGACCACAAAAACCCACAGCACCAATCAAAATGTTAAACATTACTGAGCAAGCAAGTGGGGGTGAAATACTTTCCACCTTCTTCCTACTCTACACAAGCCACAACTCCCTTCACTCCCAGGCATAAGTCACATCCTGAAGTCTCCCCAGTCCCTAAGCTGTAATAGTCCCAGGGCATGAAAAGCTGCCAATGTGAATGCACATCCCAGAAACACAGCAGGACAGTTACCACCAGGCAGAAGCATGCCTTGCTCTCCTGCTCCTCTGAATATCTGCCTTCATTGGTGGGTCCATGAAAACAGAGCTGAGATCCTTAGTTAGGAAGGCCTTTTCTTTCTAGGCTTTCCTCTTCAGCTAGCTGGATATAGTAAACCAGGGCCTGGTTCCATGGATGGGAAGACCTTGTCTCCACACCCATATACCACCCGCAAACCCTCCTCCTGCAGTGACACCAGCAAGTTACGAATGTCTAGCTGCAAGGAAAGTAAGAGTCCCACTTAAGCCACAACTGTCTCCTACCAACTTATACCATTGAGCTCCCTGTTACAGTTCATATCCAGTGTCGTCAGAAACAAGGGTAATTCAATCTCTGTCTATCATCAAGTAACACCATCTCACAGAACCGAGACATTCCCTCGCTGGGGCTTCCTCAACCCATCACTCATTCCATTGTTGAACTAGTAAAAAAATGACTCATCACTAAAATGTCTTGCCATTCAAATCTGGTAAACTTTATACTTTATTTTTTGGCAATCAGTAGTGGAAAACTTTTCATTCTAAAATAGAAACTTGGAAGGATCACTTCCTTAGTCCTAAATTTTGCAAATTATATTTAAAATGAGAAGCACTAGAAAAGAAAACTTGGCTGTGGCTTTGGCCAATCAATCAGAACTGGGAAGCAGTTAAGCAATTTGCACAAAGTCACGGAAAACTTCTCCACACAATATTAGGTCTAGAGATGATGCAGCAGGGGTCAGCACATTACCAGCCCTGGCATTTAAAGACAAGATGGTATTTCCAACTCTAAGAACTAGCCTTGTTTCCAAGGCAACCTGCCCTTTGTATAGGGGACTCACTTGGGAGTTTGTAATCCCTTTACCTGCTGACTTCACAATTTGAACAAGACCCTCAGCGATAACTTAGCTTCCATCTAAAAGCATCACAAGAAAAACTGAGAGCAGTTTAACTACTTAAAAGGAATAAAGGAATTCAGATGATTCTATTAAGACATGGGCTGGAGTGGAGAGGGTAGAGAAGAAAAAAGTGATTCAGAAAAAAAAGAAGAAAGTAGAACTAGGAGTTACCCACTATTTCTGTTCACTTCAAGTTCTGAATGAAAGTCCAGGTGAAAATGACACACAATGAAAACCTCGAATTCACTCTGACACCACAAGCCAATATTAGCAAAAGATCAAAGTTCAATAAATTTGTTTTGTAAAATGTAAGGCTAATGTTACAGTACAAAATGACTTTCAGTTTAATTTGCATGCAAAAAGGAAGGGTGTGACTTTTAAATATCTACCCAGGGGCACAGATGAAAAACTTCATTTTCTGACTCCTTTTTTGCTACTCTCATTATTTCAACACCTTCTACAAAGGAGAGATAACGGTGTCCTTGACATTAGCCTAAATTATCTTCAGTATACAACACAATACTGATTAAATTAGGCTCATTTTAATCAACTGGCAGGTCTATTCAAAACTAACTAAATAATAAAATTATTTTATCAACTCTTCATTAGTATAACCTGTTTAGCAATATTTTTAAAAAACTGAACACAGAATAAATACTAATTGTGTGCCGATCTTTTCACCTCCATATTTGACAGGTAAAAGAAATAACTTGCAAGTTAAACATTTCCCCCAATCCACAAATTGCTTTAATACTGAAATTTAATGCCAATCTTCTGGAAGGTAAATACTAGTGCCATCTAATGGACTTAGTCAAGCACAAAGAGTTTAGAAATTTAAAGTTTTAAAGAAAATCCATTCTGAGGAAAGCCAAAGCCTCTACTTGCCTTCATTTGCTTCCCAAGACAACATCCACACAAGTGAACCCAGAATAATGGAGATGGAGACACTTTTTATCCTGCGGTTTGCCAGGAACTCAACTCATTCTACTACTACGAGGTTGCTAATCATGAATGAGCTCTCCAGGATGAGTCAGCCTCAAAGAAACAACTCACCAGCTGCACATGGCCCTAGGTAACTTCTTCATTTCTCTGAGTTCAGTAGTGATAGTTTTGGATTTTTTTTTTTTTTTTTTGTCCCATAAATTTCATTTGATTATGACAAAGTGCTTAGGATGTTTCCTGTAAGTAGCAAGTTTTTAAGAAATGTTATTAATATTTGAGAAAGTTTCAAGAGACTGAGGTAATCAAGAGGGGAGGAGGAAAGACAACTAAGCTAAGCCATATAGACTTTATGGTGAAAACTGTGGGGTGTCATTAACACACAGCAGTTTAATTTGCATTCATTCTGCACGAGGTTTCAAGGAGTATAGAGAAGGACTAGGAGGGTAAACACTGGTAGTTCATCAGTCCAATAATGAAGAAGTCATGAGGGCTGAGGCTAATGGAAAGGTGGTGAAAAGACAACCAGGATGTATAATTATTCAACTGCAGAATGGAGACTTATTTAAAAGGACTTGGTATGCGGTGGATGGGTGCCATTATGAAGGAAGAGGACAGATTTTAGGTGTCTAGGTTTGTGATTTGGGTGGTTGGGCAGAGGACAGGCGCCAAGGACAAACAAAGACAAAAAATGATGCATGCAGTTAGAGGGAAAACTATCACATGCTCTCACCCAATTCCTGGGACACAACTGGAGATGGGATCCATGGTACAAAAAAGAGTTCGAGGCTACCTACTTGTAGCTGGGTGCCATCCACATGTAGGTACAATTGACACCAGAGGTTTTATCCAATCTGAATGTGGATCACGCATGGAAATCAGAACCAAAACCTGGGTAACTGCTAAGATTGCAGGTTCCTCTTCCCTTCCTCCAAACCACTTTCAAAGGATTTTGAGAACTGACTAAAGAATATAAATAAAATCAAGGAAACAGGGTTTCACAAAACTAGAAAGAAAAGTAGCATGGAACAGTTGGATCAGCAGTACTCAACACCACAAGGCGGCCCATGAGCTCTTTCTCTAACAAGGACACATGTGCATTATCACCCCAGCGTTACTAAACAAGTGACCTTAGAACAATGCAGAGACGCAAACCGCCATACAGTCAAAATCTGAGTATAATTTTTGACTCCCCAAGAACTTAACTACCAAAGCCTACTGTTGACTGGAAGCCTAACCACTATCATGAAACAGCTAACACCTATTTTATATGTTATATGTATCCACACTGAATTCTTACAATAAAGTAAACCTAGAGCAATTAAAATGTTATTAAGAAAATCATAAGGAAAAGTATACATATATTTTTTACTATCCTTTTTGTTTGTTTGTTTGTTTGTTTGTTTGAGATGGAGTCTCATTCTGTTACCCAGGCTAGAGTGCAGTGCTGCAATCTTGGCTCACTACAACCTCCACCTCCCAGGTTCAAGCCAATTCCCCTGCCTCAGCCTCCTGAGAAGCTGGGATTACAGGTGTGCACGACCAAGCCCAGCTAACTTTTGTATTTTTAGTAGAGACAGGGTTTTGCCATGTTGATCAGGCTGGTCTCAAACTCCTGACCTCAAGTGATCCTCCTGCCTCAGCCTCTCAAAGTGCTGGGATTACAGACCTAAGCCACCATGCCTGGCAGAAAATATATTTAATAATCATTAAGGGGAAGTGGACCATCATAAAGGTCTTCATCGTCATCATCTCCACAAGGAAGAAGAGGAGGGGTTGGTCTTGCTGTCTCAGGGGTGGCAGAGGCAGAAGAGGTAGAGAAGGTGGAAAGGGAGGCAGGAGAGACAGGCACCTCTGTGTAACTTTATAGCAATACATCACAATTTCTGAGTTGTGTTTTTATTTCGCTAAAAATATTTCTACACAATACCAACCCTTCTTCCACTGTTCCATTTAATTACAGTGTACATATCGAAGACGGGTCCATGTTATAAAAGAAGTCAAAAATAGTCTTGAATAATCAGAACCCTTCTGTCAGATGGCGTAATTTCAGTTTTCTGGCACTGCTTTGTCTCTGTCCTCTTTCTCATGATCAGGCACTGGTTCGGAAATACTCATCTCCATCAAGTTGTTTTCTATTAACTTCTAAGCTGTGGTATCTATGAACTCCTGAATTTATCTGAGACTGATATCTTGAAGTCCTTCATCCCCCATTTTCTTGGCCATTTCCACAATCTCTTTAATGATTTCCTTGACTGCCTTTGTTGTCAATTTTGTGAAGTCATTCACAATGTCTGGACACAGTTGTCTCCAGCAAGAATTTGTTATTTGTGGTTTACTGGCTTTCACGGTATTTCTATCACAAGGAAGGCATCTTCATTGGTAATTCTTCCAGACCTTCATAATAATGTTCTATCAGTGTTCCCTTCCGTAGTAATGACCATCCTTTCCAAGGGTACTGTGTGTAATGAGCCTTACGGGTCCAAATTAAAGCCGTTGTGTTTGAGGCAACTAGACTACTTCAACACCTTGAACTCCTGGGGTTCTGGGTAGCCAGGGGCATTGGTCAATATCAAAAGAACTTTAAAAGGCGACAGTCCCTTACTGGCAAGGTACTTCCTGTCTTCAGGAACAAAGTATCCATCGAACAATCTGGAAGAGTGTTCCCAGTGTCCAGGCCTTTATGCTGTGCAATCAAAAGATTGGCAGCTGGTGTTTATCTTTTTCTTTCAAGGCTCAGGGGTCAGCAGCTTTGTAGATGAGGGCAGTCCCATCTGCTCAATAAAATTGGGTTAGCCTATCTCTTCTGGACTTAAATCCTAGTGCTTGATCCTTTTCCCTACTAATAAATATCTTTTGTTGGTATTTTTTCCAGCACTTTTGTCTGCATTAAAATACTGTTTACGCAGACACTCTTTCTCCTCAATGATTTTGCATCTGGAAACTCGTCTGCTGCCTCTTGGTTGACAGAAGCTATTATATACTTCTGTTAGCTGAACATTTTTTTAAGCCAAGCCTCTTCAAAAAGTATCAAACCATCCTTTGCTGGCATTAAATTCTCCAGCTTTAAATCCTTCACCTTCTTGTTGCTTTAACTTGCCATATAATGACATTACTTTTTCTCAAATCATATTAGTTAACAGGTGCTTTTCCTTTAGCCATTCTGCATCCACATAAAAGTCACATTTTCAGTATGAGATAAAAAGGTATTTCACAAAAGTACAAGGTTTTCATGCCTGCTGGCATACCTGCAGCAACGGCTTCATGAATTTCCCTTCCTGTTTTTCATAATGGTCCCTACACTGGATTCATTTATCTTGACATGGTGGGCAACTATAGCAGCTGCAGACTTCAATCTGTGGTACATATCAACTCTTTGTTGTAATGTCATGACTTTTCTCTTCTTTTTTGGGAGCATTTCCAGCATCACCAGTGGCACTTCATATGGGTCCCCTGGTGTTACTCAAGGTTTACAGTTTCATATTAAACATGATGAAAAATGCATGAGAACCAAGAGCAATTACTTTTTATTGTGATATACAATTTCCTGGACAGACAAGTTGCTCACAAGGAGATGATGAGCATCACACTGCACCTTAAGCAGACAAGCGCCAACACTCAAGCTCATTGCAAGTAACAACAGGAGGGAGGCTATGATATTACTACAGTAGTGCAGTCTGTGCTACAGTTAATTTCATGCAGTTACGATTTAATACTGCATCTTTATGGTTACTTACATTTCTCTCAACTGCGAGTGGCACCATGTAAGCTCTGTGTATGTGTACATTTTGATAAATTTTAACTTCTTATAATCAATTTTTGTATATTTTATAGAAATGACAGGATAGCTATATTTTACACATTCATGACATACATTTTTACATTTTTTTCCTTATCTCACTACATAGTTCATCTAAAAGTTTTAATATGCCAAATCTCCAAAAAATTTTCCAATATGCTTAGTGAAAAAGATCCATTTATATGTACACACAAGCAGTTCAAACACAAGTTGTTCAAGGGTCAACTATACTTTTGTAACTATTATTTCTGAGTAGACAACTTTGCACCAGCTTATAAGGCCAGGCTCATCATGTGTTTTATTTACATTTATTCTTTTGTTCACACCATGTGCCCGCTATGTGAACTGTGTGAAGTGCTGCTTATAGAACATTTTGTTAATCTAATAAAGCTACAAATGAACTTTCTCCATAAAAACACGCACAGAGGTGTTTCGTTCTGGATATACTTTTGGCAGATTCATAGTTCTTTGCTCCATGAGAAATTAAAAAGAAAAAATACATTTTCTAACATTCACTTAAATATCAATGAGCATTTCCTCAATTCTATTACATCACTCTGATACTACAAAGTTACATATCAGCACAGTGTGAATTTCTTTTGAATATCTTCTAACTCTATTTTTACACTGAAATATCTCTTCCAGTTGTTCTACTCCATTCTTCTACTTTATGATACAGTCGTGTCACTTAACGACAGGGATATGTTCTGAGCAATAAATGGTTAGGTGATTTCATTGTTGTGTGAACATCACAGAGTATATTACATAAACCTGAAGGTATAGCCTATTACACACCTAAGCTATTATGTTACAGCCTATTTGCTCCTAGGATACAAACCTGTACAGGATGTCACTGTACTGAATGCCCTATGCAAGTGAAACATGGTGGTAAGTATTTGTATATCTAATCGTATCTAACCAAAGAAAAAGTACAATAAGAATATGGTATTATAATCTTATGGGACCATCATCCTATATGCAATGCAATACTGACCAAAATACTGTTATTCAGTGAATGACTGTATAAATGTTCAAAGGCAGAACCTAAAAATAAGCAATGTTTTAAGTACAGCTGGACATAAAGATGGGAGCAATAGACACTGAACACTACTAGAAGAGGGAGGAAGGGAAAAGGGCATGTACTGAAAAACTACCTACTGGGCACTATGCTCACTACCTGGGTGGTGGCATCATCCATATGCCACACCTCAACATAACACAATATAACCATTTAACAAACCTGCACATGTATCTCCTGAATGCAGAATAAAAGTTGAAAATATTTTTTTAAAAAAGCAATATTCAATCACTCTATATCAACTATAAAAGAATTATAACATGAGAATATAAAAAATACGATTGCAACAGGGCACGGTGGCTCACACCTGTAATCCCAGAACTTTGGGGGGCCAAGGCGGGCAGATCGCTTGAGCTCAGGAATTTGTGACAAGCCTGGCCAACATGGTGGAACCCCGTCTCTACTAAAAAATAAAAAAATTAGCCGGGCGTGGTGACATATGCCTGTAGTCCCAGCTACTCAGGAGGCTGAGAGGAGAGTCGCTTGAACCTGAGAGGTGGAGGTTACAGTGAGCTGGGATTGCGCCACTGCACTCCAGCCTGGGCGACAGAGCAAGACTCCATCTCAAAAAAAACTGAAAATAAAAAATAAATATATATATGTGTATATCTAGATGTATATGTACATATACGTATATCTAGATGTATATGTACATATGTATATGTATAGCTATATGTATATGTACATATATATATGATTGCAGCAACAGTAGCAATCATAGTGATATTAATGGTACTAGCTAGCATTTTTTACCAATACTGTGACTTTGGCCTTTTATATATTACTTCTTTTCATCTATAAAATATAAAGACTGCTAATATCATGCCCATTTCAAGCCCAAGGAAACTGAAAATCTAGAGGGTTTAGTTACTTGGCTATGGTCTGCCATTATTTCTAAGAGTCAGAACTCTCCAGGCACACCTGAAGCAAACGGTTTTGAGCAGACCCCGGCAGTGTCCAGCACTCATCTACATCAGAGCCAACAAGCAGAGGGGTCATTCAAGGAGGGTCAACATCAAGGAAAAAGAGAGCCTCAAGTTTCCATGTAAAGCAAGACAACAAAGAGAACTAGTGTCAAGAGAGACTACTGGCCAGGCGTGGTGGCTCGCACCTCTAATCCCAGCATTTTCGGAGGCCTAGGTGGGTGAATTACTCGAGGTCAGGAATTCAAGATCAGCCTGGGCAACATGGTGAAACTCCATCTCTACTAAAAATACAAAAATTAGCCAGGTGTAGTGGTACACAGCTGTAATCTGTAATCCCAGCTACTCGGGAGGCGGAGGCTGCAGTGAGCCGAGATCGCACCACAGCACTGCAGCCTGGGTGACAGTGAGACTCCACCTCAAAAAAAA
>NW_016803270.1:265918-290147 GCF_001698545.2 Rhinopithecus bieti | reverse complement strand
AAAAAAAAAAAAAAAAAAAAAAAAAAAAAAAAAAAAATAACCAGACTACTGAACCAAAAGTACAGTTACTCCTTGGATTAACACCGTTTGCTCTAAACATCTACCTCCACTCGAAATGGCAAAACAGTCCTTTGCAATTCTATTTCTGGCACAAATATTTCAGCTCTAAAAGGCATTCAGTAGGTTGGTGGCAGATAATAAACACCCCCATTTCCACGAAAGGCTGCACTTTAATTTCCACATAGCCAACGGGTTAACTTTCGGAAGCAGACCTACTTGTAAGGCAGTAAGTATCAGTGTGAGGAGGTCTTAAGACCCAGAAGGAACGTGAATGCTGTGGAAATGCAGACAGGAGTCCATCTGGGTCAAGTCAATGGAAAGAGTTGAGTTCCACTCCAAAGGATGGGTGTGCCTCTCAGGCTGAAGAGCAGCAGGAGAAATTTGAGGGGGCAGCCCTGGAGGTCAGAAGACAAACATTCAAATCCACACATTTTCACTGACTAGTGGGTGACACTGAATGGGTCATATGAGCTCTCAGTGCCTGTTTCTGTTCGTCTAATAAACGAAGAGGGCTACAATGCCAACCACAGGAAGTTGCCATAAACTTCCAAGGTCATTATGAGCAAATGTGCCTGTATATGCAGACAGTAAACAAAATCCCAGGCACAAAGCAAGTGAGCCCAAGGTCCAGCGGCTGCAGAACAGTGCGGGCAGCGGTTGATGTTACTGTTGCTATCATTAGAATCATCCTATTTTAGGGCCAAGCATGGTGGCTCACACCTGTAATCCTAGCACTTTGGGAGGCCGAGGCTGGGGGATCACTTGAGGTCAGGAATTCAAGACTAGTCTGGCCAACATGGCAAAACTATGTCTGTATTAAAAAATACAAAAATTAGCCAAGCAGGGTGGTGCATGCCTGTAATCCCAGTTTCTCAGGAGGCTGAGGCAGGGGAATTGCTTGAATCTGGGAGGCAGAGGTTGCAGTGAGCCAAGATCACACCACTGCACTCCAGCCTGGGCAGCAAAGCAAGACCTTGTCTCAAAAAATATGAATCATCCTATTCTGTTCATCATGCAGACAAATTGTAGTCCTGAGCAGGATACCCAGGGCTTAAGAATAATATTAAGAGCAACAAAAAAAAATATGTAACAATCTACACAAAATTCTGTATAAGTAGCTGCTTTGAATATTCCTACGTTTTAATCCCAATAGGTCTTGAGGAAGTATACTGGCATGGTAGAAGCAAGAAGAGATTAGGAGAATGGAAAGAAGAAATTCTTCTAACACATTAAAAAAAATGTTAAGTACTGGGGAAAAGATCAAAGGGCTTATCGCCATCAGAGAATGCTGTCTTGGTGTGCCTGAAAATCCCCCATCTAAGACACAAAGGGAAACAGGGAAATTGAAACAGATACCAGACAGTTCATGAAATGGGACGAGAGTATTCTAGCATCTTCCACGACCAAGAAGGGTAACACAAATTAAAACAGAGCAATACTAAACTAAGACAGGTTTGGGGGTTTTGTTTTGTTTTGTTTTGTTTTGTTTTGTTTTGTTTTGTTTTTAGAGAGTCTCACTCTGTCGCCCAGGCTGGAGTGCAGCGGCGTAATCTCGGCTCACTGCAACCTCCGTCTCCCAGGCTCAAGTGATTCTCCTGACTCAGCCTCCTGAGTAGCTGGGATTACAGGCATGCACCACTAACACCTGGCTAATTTTTGTATTTTTAGTAGAAACAGGGTTTCACCATGTTGGCCAGGCTGGTCTTGAACTCCTGGTATCAAGTGGTCCACCAGCCTCAGCCTCCCAAAGTGCTGGGATTACAGGTGTGAGCCACCCTGCCTGGCCAATACAGTTTTAAATTAATGTTTAACCTGTAATTTTATATATATATATATATATATATATGCTTTAAAAAATCAAATCTGATTATACCTCCATGTCAATGCTCAAAATTTTGTTGGTACAAAAATGCTTTTCCTTCAAAGACAGTAAACCTACCAGACAAACACCCAAGTTAGTTTTTAGTAACAAATCTAGTCAGTACTGTTATTAATAGTGTTGTTAAAAAATTGAGAATGAGAATGTATTCTGTCCATCAAGAGCTGATAAAACATTCCAAAAATAATCCCAAGTTCTTCGCCACTGCTTCATCCCAATTCAAAACTCTTGTTGAAAGACTTTGATGTCTCTCCCACCATTCACCTTGACCTCTACCTAACACCTACACTTCCACATATTGGAGCCACTGGTAGGACTTCAGTATAACAAAAAAATAGTTAAAATATTCTAAGAGTTTTACTCACTCCCTCAAACATACATATAAAAAGTACTTAAATCATTTAATGTTGTTATATCTTCAAATCTACAGTGACTACAGTGACTTCACTGAACAGGAGAAAATTTGGAGAAAAACTAAGGCTCCATTAATAATTACCCCAAACATCTATGAAAGAAGTAACACAGTGCTAGCAGTACCGCTTTACAACACCAACACGTTCCAAAGACATGTCAAGTATCCAAGTGGGAAAAAGCCTAAGCTCTTTCTTTTATCTTTCATCTCACAGTCTTCTAAAAACACTATTTAAAACCTATATAAAGATGTTACAAGGAAATACAGTACTGAATCATTATTTCCCAAAAACCATCACATTTTCTTTTAGAAGGTCCTGAAAACATTTCACAGTCTTTAATGTTGACAGTGTCCACACCAGAATACAATCGCCAGTGTGAAATCTTGAATTATGGTTCTCCCCATTCTTGGTTGAACCTTTGCAATGATACCTCCTGTCCCTCTGAGTTGGCACAGTGTTCTTGACTCATTACCCTGCTCTTCTAGGCAGAAGTCAATACAGTCAACACCTTGGATAGGACATAATTCATTTAAAACATAACCGTATTCATGACCAAAAGACTGAAAGACAAAGTGATGAGGCCCCTAGGTGGGTAACTGAGCAAAAGAAGAATTAGGGCTTCAGCGATAAACTTAATTGGGGTCAAAGTTAGAAATAAAACAGGAAGTAACTTCTAAGTTTTGTTTTTCTGTTAAGAGACAAGGTCTTGCTCTGTCGTCCTGGCTGGAGTGCAGTGGGTGTAATTAAGCTCACAGCAACCTCAAACTCCTGGACTCAAAGGATCCTCCCACCTCAGCCTCCAGAGTAGCTTTGACTACAGGTGCATGTCACCACACCTGGCTTCTGTTTTAATTTTCTGTAGAGACAGGGTCTCACTGTATTGACTAGGCTGGTCTCAAATTTCTGGCCTCAGGTGATCCTCCCACCTTGGCCTCCCAAAGCACTGGGATGAGCCACCACATCCAGCCTGTATTCTAACTTTTTGATTCCTTCTCTTGAAGACCTGATCAATTCTGAATTGAGTTATATTCTGGGTAAAGAAAATAAAGAAAAAAATGAAAAAACAATTTCTGGTGAAGAATGAGAGAGCCAATGACACAGAAGGAAGTAAGAGCAGTACAAGAAGAAGAGCAACCAGGATGCATCTGCCAAAGCCAAGGAGATACTGGGTGTTCACAGATTCGAAGTCCAACCAACCTAGACCTTGACTACAGTGGGGTCCACACTTCCCACTAACAACTTTATCTCTGCAACCACAGAAATTACTGGAAATGTCTTAATGTCCCAGGAACTGGAAGCCACTCTGACAATAAAGTCAGTTTCACACATGAGTCCCCACAGACCATGGCAATAAGGAGACATGACAGCAAATACAAAGAAAAGTCATGCTCAAACATCTAAAATCAGTTTTTATGTCTTTCAATACCAGTTCAAAAGAAATAGAAACTCAAACACTGACCAAATTAGTGTTTATTGTGAAACACAACTATGTTTAGACAATTAACATCCAGGCTGCCTAAAAATAAAAGCAAGCTTCATGTAAACAAACCCCTAATAAGCTGTTGCTTCTTCTTTGGAAAGAGAAGGTTATTTATAAATTGCTGCCACCTAAAAACTGACCTGATTCAGTACTGTCAGACGGCAAAATACACTTAGGCAAGTGGCAAATGACAAGGGGAAAAAATCACCTCACAAAGTGTGACACCTCATCCTAAGTGTAATAAATGAACAAAACAGAATACTACACAACAAGACTATGAATTGTACAGCTGAGATGTGCCAATGCACTCCAGCCTGGGCGACAAGAGTGAGACTCCGTCTCAAAAATAAATAAACAGCTAAAATGTAATGTTTATAGTTTCCCACTCATAAAAGTAATACTAAAGAAAACCTCTGAATTTGTTAAGTTAGGGTTCCTGGCATCAAGTATTCCATGTGGGATCTTAAAAACAACAGGCACATCAAGAAATCAGAGCACCTAGCACAGACGACCACTCTGGGAGACACTGGCTCAATTGCCTCTGTCCCCTACTGCAAATCCACCAGCGGAAATCCTTCAGAGATACATTCACTTATAAACAGGCTACAACAGGTGTAGAGAGATGTGGGTAATGACTGACCAGATTGTAACCTGTCTGAATCATAGAATTGAAAGAAAATAAGCTGTGCCAAGACACAGAAGCCAAGATTCCAAGCACTTTGGGACATGCAGTTCCACTGCTGGGATGTTTATTCAGAAGTGGCTATAAGTTTCACTTTACCCTTTCAAGTATGTGATCAGCGGCTGCACACCAACCGAGGGGGTGAAAAGAAAAATCAGATCAATCTGGCATGAAGTACTGGGTGAGGAGTGGAGGCCAGACAAGCTGGGCAGAAAGAAGAAGTACAGGAAGAGTCGTGAAGGGTGGAAGAGTTACCGGGACAGGAGCCTTCTATGAAGAAGAGGCTGCAGAAACACAAGGGCGAGGCGCCACTCTGGCAGGGCACCAATGAACCAAGTAGGAGATCATGCTGAGTTTCTTCTCCTTCTCATTGTGAGAAAGCAAACACACAGGTTCTTCTAGACCTGGAACACCAACCTTGACTTGCAGACACAATGACACAGATTCATAATGTCTTGTACACAATTCCAAAATCAACTGACTCTGAAAATGAAATTTTTTTTCATAAGTTTGTTAGAAGTACATTTGGTGGCAAAAGCAACCCTGAACCAATCCAAGATTATTTACAGCATTTACTCTCTTGGTGAATATTCATGTTTTGCTACAGAAATACCAAAATTGTGACTACAGCGTCCTGCCTCAGACATCACAGGAGGTGTTACATCTTATGACACATATTCCATATTACCTGCCTAAAATCTGAGCAACTCAGTATTCTAACATCCAGCCATAATGATTTTAGGTAAAGTATTGTGGTGCTCCCAGATGCTGGAGCCAGTGAAGACTGGCTCATGAGGACTCTTAAGTTTTCAGGAATTTTGCAAGCCAGTTATTATCACATTCATCATTTAAAAATTAAGATACATAAACTTACAGTTAAATAAATTAAAAGCAAAGTAATAAATATGTAAAACTCAGCCAGGCACAGTGGCTCATGCCTGTATTCCCAGCACTTTGGGAAGCCAAGGTGGGCAGATCACCTGAGGTTAGGAGTTTGAGACCAGCCTGGCGAACATGGCAAAACGCCCTCTCTACTAAAAATACAAAAATCAGCCAGGCATGCTGGCGGGCACCTATAATCCCAGCTACTCTGGAGGCTGAGACAGGGAGAATCACTTGAACCCAGGAGGCAGAGTTTGCTGTGAGCCGAGATCGCGCCATTGCACTCCAGTTTCAGTGACACAGCGAGACTCCGTCTCAAAAAACAAAAAAAAAAGGTAAAACTTCCTATCATCTGTGTTGCATTTTACTATTCTGTGTGGCCTTGGATTGTCCTAGGTCTGTTGTATCTGCATGGTGGAAACTCTGTGTAAAAGCGTATGATGGTGTTTTCCAACTCCACACTCAGGGACATCCCATTGGCTTCCTGAAATAGGCCAGGGAGGGAGTATGTACACCATAGAAATTGGCAGACACTACAAATCAGTCCCCACTCCTTCAGCCTCAGCTAAGAGTGGGTGTGAAACATTTTACTAACACACTATCACTATAAGCTCTCTTGAAACCATACGCGACTACCTTCCAGATCTTCCTATTTAGAAAAGGAGTTCCAGAAAACCACACTGAGTGTGGAGGGCAGAATGGGGAGGCAGAGTCCCCAGAACAGAAGCCTCAGGAGCCACAGTGTCCTTTCCCATGGTCGTGCCCTCAGTTGCAGACAGCTGTAAGGCTTCTTCATGCTGTCTGCCTCCTGCTTCCCAGGACATTCAATTACAGGTTACGCTGTCAAACAACAGCATGCATTAGAGCAGACTGCTCTGCTGCATCCCCAGGACCTAGAACAGCGTCTTGCACATAGGTGGTACAGAGTAAATATCTATTGAGGGAATGAACAAATCCTCCAAAGCACCCTGTGGTTCACAACATAGTATATTTAAAAAAAAAAAAAAAAATGCTAAACATACTATCTGCTAAACCTCGTCTTCTAGCATGAGAATTCATGGAAGGAAGGAAGGTGGATGGGGAGAGAGACTACTCCAGTATAAATACAAAGATATAAGTATATAACGTTTCCTTTACTTGGCCAGGCATTGTGGCTCACACCTGTAATCCCAGGAATTCAAGAGGCTGAGCTGCCTGCTCAGCAGATGGCTTGGGCTTGGGAGTTCGAGACTAGCCTGAACAATATAGCAAGATGCTATCTCTACCAAGAAAAAAGAAAAGAAAAGAAAAGAAAATTAGCCAGGCGTGCTGGCCACTTGCCTGTAGTCCCAACTATTCGAAAGGCTGAGGTGGGAGGATCACCTAAACCTGGGAAGCTTGAGGCTACAGTGAGCCATGACCATGCCACTGTGTTCCAGACTGGGCAATGAAGTGAGATCCTGTCTCGGAGGGGACCAGGTGTGTAATTTTTTTACTTTCTGATTTAAATAAGTTATTTTTATTGAGTCTGGAATCTATTACTTGCAATATTGTTTCCATGAAAAACTAAAGTTCCAAATAACCGATTTTACAATGAAGTTTTAGAAGACCCATTTCTGAATTGGAGACATCAAGCTTAAGTATATAGTCACCATAGCAACTTTTTCAAGATTCAACACTCTTAATTTAAGATATAAGTAAAATTTTAAAGCAAAACAAAAGCCATTCAAAATTTAAATAATCAGGCCGGGCACGGTAGCTCATGCCTGTAATCCCTGCACTTTGGGAGGCCGAGGGGGGCGGATCATGAGGTCAGGAGATCAAGACCATCCTGGTTAACACAGCGAAACCCCGTCTCTACTAAAAATACAAAAAAAAGTTAGCCAGACATGGTAGCGAGCGCCTGTAGTCCCAGTTACTCGGGAGGCTGAGGCAGAAGAATGGCGTGAACCCAGGAGGCAGAGTTTGCAATGAGCCGAGATCACACCACTGCACTACAGCCTGGATGACAGACCAAGACTCCATCTCAAAAAAAAAAAAAAAAAAAAACTGAATAATCAAAATATTCCATAAAGCCATACTGTGAATAACAATATAGAAAATTGTGACTGATTTTTAGAAGACAAAGCCATATTTCTTCTCTAATCTTCACCAAGTATTTAATGAGGCACGTGGAGGATGGTTTATTTATTTCCTAGGGAGAAACCTTCATCCTGTACATAACTGCAGTATAACTGATATTTCACACATGGTATCTGTACAAGAAACACAAATGCAAAGAGAAGGGAAGGACTTCCAGTGTGCTTAAGAAACGAAAACTACAAATGTTTCCTTTAGAGAAATGGAAATTCAAATCTCTTGACTCTGCAGTATGAGATACGTAAAGCCATCTGCCCCAAGATAGCATCCACATTCCTGAAGGGACAACAAAACTCTGTCACTCTGTATGAATCTTCTGCATGTGGGTTCTGAGTTCATAGGCAGTCTTCCATCTCAACCTTGTACAAAACCCTGAAGTCCAAGAAGGCACAACCTTTGTCTCTTGCTCACGTTTAGACCACACCTCAGAGGATCTGCCTTGTGTGTGATGTGTCAGATCATAGGGAGGAGGCCCCTGGGAAGTGCTGGTGCCTAAACTGCAGCAATTTTTAAGTGTCCACAAATGCAGTGTCCACATCCAAGGAAAACAACATTTATTTAACAACTTTCATTAAAATTAAGCCAATATTATATGTATTCATCACTACACATCCCATCCACAGAGAACCCAGAATAAGCAGTATTCTTCAATCCTAGTATGCCTTGCTTTAAGAAAACCCAAATAAACTCAAAACAGTTCATCTTTACTCCACGTAAGTTTTTTGGGTGGGAAGGTGGGACAGGGTCTCGCTCTGTGGCCCAGGCTGGAGTGCAGTGGCGTGATCATGGCTCCCTGAAGCCTTGAAGTCCTGGGCTCAAACAATCCTCCAGCCGCAGCCTCCCGAGTAGCTGAGACACAGGCGAGCAACACCGCCCCTGGCCTATGTACATTTTAAAGTGAACACTGTTATAGGAACCACCTTATTCAGAAAAGTATCCTCAAAAACATTTTTAAAGAAAATGATATGGAATGAATAGAATGGAACAAAATAAAATAGAAAATATCAATGTACACTTTAAGTAGTAAGGTTGTTTGGTATGTGTGTGCATTCACACACGTTTGTATTTAGCCACTGGACTGCCAAGTGAAATGTATTTTTTACTCTAGGGTAGTGATTCTCAATGAGGGGCAATTTTGCCCCCAGGGGACACTGGCACTGAGACCTATTTGGTTGTCACAATTGGGGTCAATATTATTGACCTCTAAACAGTATAGGTCAGGGAAACTACAAAACATCCTCAATGCACAGGACAGCCCCACACAACAAAGAATAATCCAGTCTAAAATGTCATTTGCGCAGAGGCTGAGAAACCCCATTATAGGAGACAACCGAAAAGTTAAAGGCCACTGACTCTACACTTCATCCCATCTGCTGATCACTCCTGTAGAATATATATGGATTTATATGTGCATGCCTTAGTCAAAGTCTGATAATATTTACAAAGTAAATGTAACAGTAGCCTCTTAATGGGCATTGTTAAAACATGGTTACAAATATTTTTCTTCTGATTATAAAATATCATAGGTGCTCACTGCAGAGAACCATAAAACTAAAAAAAAAGCATAAAGCATTGTGTCACACAATTTTAAAAAGATGGAACAAGGCATCATCGTTTATACATCATTTACCAGAAAGTGATACATTCCTGTGATATACATACTGTGAATAAACTCACTATTTTCAGAATTTTGTTTAAACTTCCCTGTTTTCACACAAGAACTTTAAGACAATTCTCATTCAGGCGATTAGAACATGCTAAAGAGTTAGATGTTAGGGTTGACTAAAAAAATTCTAAGATGACATGCAAGTGTACAAAGAATTGAACATTTACTTGCATCTATGAACTTGGTTTGGATTCATAAGGAATATTCTGACTTCTTTTTTTAAAGGTTTTTTTTCAAATTTAGAAAGAAAAAAAAAATAACCAGACATGAGGGTCCCAGCTACTCAGGAGGCTAAGGTGGGAGGAACCCTGGAGCCTAGAAGGTCGAGGCTGCCATGAGCTATGATCGTACCACTGCACTCCAGCCTAGACAGCAGAGCAAAACCGTGTCTCCAAAAAATAAAAATTAAAAAATAAAGGATTTTCTCATGTTTCTATTTAACAAAAATAAAAGAATAACAGTTTGTAAAATCCTAAAACATAACCTAATAAATGAGAAGAGGACTGAAAACTGAAAAGAAGAAGAAGAAAAGACCAAACTATGAAAAGACAGAAATCTACTTGCTGTTCACCATGCATACTTACATAAACCAAAAACACAACTTAAAGCTCTTGTTGAACTTTTCTTGTGCAACCTGTTCCAGGCAAGGCCAGTATAATGGAAAACCAGAGAGTGTGAAGAATGGAACATAAGCTCCTCTTTGCTTTTCAGACTATGGAAGACGTGCAACTACACAACATAAGAACAAACTATAAAGTGTTAAGTTAAAGGTTTGTCAAAGATATTTTTTTATTCACAGTCTAAATTTTAGCCATTGTATTTAAAAGAACCCTAATTGCATTCCAAAGAAAAGTGGGTAAGTGCACTGTCACTAATGAGCGCTCAGGGCATGTGAATAATTTCAGGAGCAGCAGCGAGTATCCTAGGATGCCTTTTTTCATCACTTGCATTAAGTTGAAATTTTATCAGAAGGCCAATTAATAGTCAATGTAATAGCTTTGTGGAAAGAGCACTAAATTAAGTATGTCAACACCATATATTTAGTACCTGCTCCTGTCTGGTACTCATCAAGAAAATTACATGAGTGAAGCTTAATTCTCACAGATGATGGCAGATCATTGGCAACTCACAACAAGACTTGGTTGACAATTCGAGTTATCTTCAACATGTGGTAAAAATCATGACGTTAAAAGGAGTTCGGTTTCTGCAGATCTTTCACAGGAAGCTATAAAATAAATTTAAAAGGCTCCTAGCCTTAACTTTTCTTTTGAATTCTGCATCTATTAACACTTAAAATTCGGGGGGAAAAAAAACAAGTTTAAGTGAATAAAATTCACTAAAACATAAGTAGTGTCCATATTCAACAAAACATTTATTTAACAATTTTCATTAAAATTAAGCCAATATTATAGGTATACACTTAGGTGCTATCAAAGTCCTCAAAAATCTAAATCATTCTATTTCTGAAATAACTAGGTCATTCTAGCTCTAATTTTCCTTAATAACCAAAAACAATTCAAATTTAACTGCTTGGGGCATACAGCACTATATAATATCAAGTTTGCCCATCTTAAATGTTATTTACTCAGGGGGTTTAAAAAGAAAGGGTTATATAATTTACTGGCTCAAAATAACACCTGTCTTTATAATACATAAACCAAGAGTTTCTCAAAGTGTGGTCCCTCCCAGTAGCACCAGCATCACCTGGGAACTGTTAGAAAGGTAAATATTCAGGCCCCATCAGTCCTGCTGAATCAGAAACTCTGAGGCTGGAGCCCAGAAATCTGTAATGCCACCTCAAGTTTGGGAAACTCTGTTCTAACCTTATAGAGATGCCAATTTGAGAATAAAGGACAAGAACGAACAAAAACTTGAATATTTATGAAGACTTGCTGTACCAAGCGACATCCATAAGTTCATTTTGTTTAATTCTTACAGTAATGTTAGGATGTAGTAACTATTATTCTCATCTACAATGGAGCAACTCTAGCTTAGTGAAGTTAAGCCACGAAGCAGAGACGCTAAGAGACAGTATAAAGCCCACCATTAACCACTACTACAAGCCACAGGCAAGAACAATTTCTCACTTTCTGCTCTCATAGTACCTGTACTGAGTTCATGCACTCAATAAATTGCTGAAAATTTAGGAAAAGGGGTTCCGTCAAGACGTAATTTCAGTCTTCTATCACATGAGCTTCAAAACCCAACACACCCAACGCTGTTCCCTCTTCAAAAAATAGGAAGGGTGTTAATGGCTATTTGATTCCTCTTTCATCAGATTTTTATTTAATTACCCGACTGAACAATAACCTACATAGTCCACCCTACCTAATCTTTGCAACCTGATCACCTGTTCTGGAATCAAGCAAATTTCCACAACTGGTTCATCTCAAACCAAAACTTCAACATTCCAAATCTAAAGGGCAAGGTTGGAGGATAAGAACTTAACAGATAACCTGGGAGTAGAGTTTTCAAAATAACATCTCTCTCAAACTCAGGTGTTAGGGCCAAACACCAGCACTGACCCCAAAGCACTCATCAACAGATACAAACATTTGGACACGGTGTCAGTAAGAAATTTGTTGACATGGACATTGACAGAAAAAAATATTATAATTGCCTTACAAGAAAATCATTTAAAACACCCTTAAACATACAGAAGAGGAGACTAATTAAACAAATCACTTTATATCCTTTTTTTGAGATGGAGTCTTGCTCTGTCGCCCAGGCTGGAGTGCAGTGGTGCGATCTCGGCTCACTGCAATCTCCACCTCCCTGGTTCAAGCAATTCCCCTGCCTCAGCCTCTTGAGTAACTGGGATTGCAGGTGCCCGCCACCATGCCCAGCTAATTTTTTTGTATTTTTAGTAGAGACGGGGTTTCACCATGTTGGCCAGACAGGTCTCAAACTCCTGACCTCAGGCAATCCGCCCGCCTCGGCCTCCTGAAGTGCTGGCATTACAGGTGTGAGCCACCGCACCTGGTCTTTATATCCATTTTAATTAAAACCTATGTGGTTATTAAAATATATATTCATAGGCAAAGAAAGGCAAAACTATGCCCCAAAATATTAACATGTGGTGTGACATACTTAACATTGTAGAATTACAAGGGATTTATTTTCTGCTTGGCACTTTATCAGTTGCTTGCACTATAAGCACGTCTTTAACGTAAAAGTATATTTAGAATAAAATGAAATAAATACAATAAAAAAAGTTCTATACTTTTAGAACCTAACAAATTGCCAACATACAGTAGCTGTTAATGTTTTTTAAATGAGGAAAAGTTGTCTTGCATTTTGAAGTTAACACTTTACATAAAGAGTTAAAACGTGTCAAATTTTAGGCCGGGCACAGTGGCTCTCATCTGTAATACCAGCACTTTGTTAGGCCAAGGCGGGTGAACCACAAGGTCAGGAGTTCAAGACCAGCCTGTCCAACATAGTGAAACCCCTGGCTCTACTAAAAATACAAAAAATTAGCCAGGCATGGTGGCGGGCGCCTGTAAGCCTAGCTACTTAGGAGGCTGAGGTAGGAGAATCACTTGAACCTGAGAGGTGGAGGTTGCAGCAAGCCCAGACTACACCACTGCACGCCAGCCCAGGTGATAGTGTGAGACTCTGCCTCAAAAAAAGGAAAAAAAAAGGAAAAAAAAAAAAGGCGGCAATTTTTTTTTTTTTTTTGAGACCGAGTCTCGCTCTGTCACCCGGGCTGGCCTTGCAAATTTTAAATAAAATAACTACTGCAAAATACTAAATGTACTAGATACATACACTTCTATACAAAGAAAAAATAAGCACTTTGCAGATCATAGCAATTACCAACATCCACCTCATCAATAAGTTCCAGGGTTTCACTGGGAATAAATATATAGCTTTAATTTTCATTAGAATTAACAGAGCTGGCTTTCCTATTATTTCATTTTTTTAAAAAAGCTATTTAATGTATTCTTTAGGCTAAACACAGTGAATGAGCACATTAGAATTTAGGACCATTCCAGAAGAACTCCTGACAGCCAGATAAACACAGTTCTTACTGTCAGAACACAAATGAAATAATCTGAAAAGGCAAGGAATTATTTAGCCCATCGAACACACAAAAGCAAAAAATACTTTTTAAATGTTTAGCTCACTCTAACAAGTTACTTTTTATAAAATTTAGCTACTCAATATTTGATAATAAGAACACAGAAATTTGCCTAGACCACGGCCGATGAAACTTAAACCTTCATGCAAAGTTATGGATTGTCTGACATTACTGAAACAGTTCATCAAAAAGCTAGAGGGACACTCCCTTTGTCAGCCTGTGCCCATTAGCGGGTCAATTCAATGGACATTAACAATTAACAGTAATTTACAAGAGGAAATATTTAAAAACTGGATTACTTACTGTGCTTAGTTTCTTATAGTCACACAAGCATTTAAAAATAGAACACTGGGGTTTCAAAGTCACATGCATAGCATTTTTTACAATACATTTTGAACGTAAACAATATAAACAATCTGCCAGAATTATGCCACATCATTTTTCCCTTTGGGAAGGCTATAAATGTTACATATACCATATGTATTAAATAATTATGACTAGAGATAATCATAGCACACATAAAATATAGGCATCATTGCCAAGAACTTGTTGAGATTTATTACATTGAGATATACAGCTCCTATGCTCTGCAAGGAAATCACATGTTTAACTTTAACATTACACAGAAAGGATCACTGAAGGCAGGGGAGGGGAGGGTAAGTACTTGGGTGAGTTCCCAATCGGACAGGCTATCACTGAACGTGCTTTTCTCTTCTTTCCATGCCATGACCTGACATCTATTGATCAAGTGGTGACTCCAATTAAAATGCTATTGCTTAATGATGAGAAAAAAATGCATTATGCAGACGGGAAAAAAAAAAAAAAAAAAAAAAAAAACGTATCTCAGGCAATGATGATGCTTTAAAAATTTAAGCATTAAATTAACCAGCAAATTCTGGCCCTAGGTGTTGATAATTACCGGAAAAAAATGGCCTACATTATGAAGTGTTAACATAAAAAATTCCCCATGATGTCATAAATATTGTTGTACATCAGTGGGCTCTAAAAGCTAACCAGATGGTGACAAGCAAATTATACAAAGGTATGGACACTTTCGGGCCACTCAGCTTCTACTGATCAAGCACACAGTCTTTCCATTTGATATTTTAAGTTAGAGCAGTTAAGACTATACTTCAAACATTGTAAGCAATAACATTAATCCAGGAAACTCCATTTTCTGTAGGTCATAGGCAGGCTCTTTATGTCTTCATTTGTCCATCTCATTTCCTACAGAAGTTTCCCCACTGTTTAAAATAGTAAGGGCAGGCGGACATAGTGGCTCATGCCTGTAATCCCAACACATTGGGAAGCTGAGGCAGGTGAATCACTCGAGGCCAGGAGTTGGAGACTAGCCTGGGCAATGTGGCAAAACCCTAACTCTACTTAAAAAAAAAAAAAGCCAGGCATGGTGGTACATGACTGTAGTCCCAGCTACTCAGGAGGTTAAGGCACAAGAATTGCTTGAACCCAGGTGGCGGAGGTTGCAGTAAGCCAAGATCGCACCACTGCACTGCAGCCTGGGCGACAGAGCAAGACTCTGTCTCAAAATAAAATAAACTAATAAATAAAATAGCGTGGTCATGTATGAAGAATATTTTAAGATAACAGAAAAAAATAAAATAGCATGAAATTAACTACCACCTGGCATTAAAATTTCACCCTAAACACAGCAGTCACTCAATGAATGTGGTTTATGAACAATCTTCCTCGACATTCCAGTCTCTTCTGTGGGGAGACTTGCCATTCTTTTCTCTGATTCCAAGGAAAAGGCCAGGAACTAAAAATGGGGCCACAGAGGAGGCAGCCTTTTACTGGCTTTAGTTTTGCAAATACTTTGAACAAAAATGACAGTCACTTGCTACAAGTCTTTCTTTGGTCTCTATCACGTCCCAAATCCAATTCCTGTTCAGCACTCTCAAAAACAGTCCACTTTCAACTACTTGGACAGGAATAAGCCAGGTCTATCCATTCCTAGTCCTTACGTCAGCCAGAGTCCAAACAAATCCAACAGTGGCTGCGCCAGCATTTCCAGAGAGTGGGCTGCAGCAGGAAAACAAAACTGCAACCAACAGGTAACTCAGAGCTTGACAGTTGCATTTCTTTTTGTTTGTAGCCGATATTTTTGCAAACAGTAGAAATCTTGATCCAATATGTTTTTCATACAACTGTGATAACATAGATAATTCAGTATTGGAAACTGCTAGCAACAGAACTTGTTCCCATGAGAAATCCTCTGAATGAGGAGCTCTGTGGGGATTATGGGGATGTGTTTCAACAGAACTTGGGTGCTTGCCTTTAACTTAGAGTACCTCACAGTACAGTCTTATTCAATTAACATACAAAACCTTATTTTAAATAATTTTTTCCTTTGAAGGTCTTAGATTTTGATGGACCTCATAGTCCAACATCAAAAGTATGTAAAAGCATTTTCTTATCCATAGTCCATTTTCACTTTTCAGAGATGAGATTCTCTTCTCTTCTGAAGTCCTACAAAGTAGCCCACAATTCACCAACACAAGGTAAGAATGGGATCTGGTTGTTGTTTGTTTGTTTTGGCAGCTGATTCCACTGAGATTCTGTATTTTGTCAAAAGTTAGCCAGTCCCTGCAGCCCCACTCCATCCATGCAGCTGTATTTTTTCATGACATTGATTACCAGTTTAGTGACAAAACATTTATAACATACCCTAAAATACACTCAATTACACAGTGGTTAGAGTTGTATTTGGAGGGGTTTTGCCACTATTTTTAAAATTTTCATCCTACTATCCTCAAACAGGAATAAACTTCATTGAAACTTTATTTCAAAATGTAGAGTCACCATGTCTGTCTTTCAATGAGGCATACTCTCCCACTGTCTCCTTTTGTGGCTGAGGTGGGCTGTGTGCCTCTGAGCACACAGAAGGTAAGAAGATTCTGATGACAGCACAAGCATCCAAGCCCTTCAAAATTTCCACTTCTCCTCCACGACCACGTCCAGAAAGCTGCACAAGCAGGAACCATCCAGCATACAAATGTAAGCTCCAGCCAAAAAGAATCATGCTGCTTTAATCACCGAGAGCCTGGCTGGACCTTCTCATATCCTGGCTGAATACATTAAAAGAAAATCTCACAGGCTGCCTGAGGTGAATTCACGGTCCACTGGTTGATTCTTTCACAAACATCTGGAGCACATGAATGTGCGAGGCAGGGCTGGATGCACACACGCATGGTGAGGAGGACACCATCCTTGCACATCACCACAGACAGGTGGGTCACTGCCATGTGCCCTGCACCTTTTATCTTTGAGACAAGATCTCACTCTGTCACCCAGGCTGGAGTGCAGTGGCAGGATCACTGCCTCAAAGTCCTGGGTTCCAGCGATCCTCCCCGCTCTGCCTCCCAGGTAGCTGGGACTACAGGCATGTACCACCATACCTGGCTAATTTTTACATCTTTAGTAGAGAGAGGGTCTTGCCATGCTGCTCAGGCTGGTGTCGAACTCCTACGCCCAAGTGATCATCCTGGCTAGGCCTCCCAAAAAGTGCTTGGATTACAGGCGTGAGCCACCTCACCTGGCCTACCAGCCACCTTTAATGTATTGGAAACTATACCGCCTGGAAAGAAAAACACCTTCCCTTTGAAAAAAACATTAGAATGCAAAATAAAAATTTTCAAGGAAATCATTGTTCACAGAAGCTTAAGAAAAACAAATGTCCCTCTCCTCAGGGCTCACTTATTTTACAGTCACTCCATATTTGGAGATAATTAGGATTTCCTTGCAACCCAGAAAAAAATAAATCGTTGTGCTCTTTTAACTATTAGTTTAAAAATAAAACAGCAGGAGTACAATATTAAAAGACTTCACTTCAAAAACAGAATGTTTTTCATTATGTTAATAATCTACTCATTTATCACCTATGCATTATTTTAAAAAACACGTCTGCACAATCCCAATCTAAAACATCACAGACACAGTGTTTTGTATTACATATGCCCTTCACTTTCAAGCATGAGCAAAAGCTCCACTTATGCAGGTCATTTTAATGCCATAAGTAGTAAGAGAAATTCTCTCATATTTACCCAGCTCTCCTGAGTCCAGTTACAAAAATATACTAATTCTGTACATGCAAAATGTATACCAAAAAAGACTAACCCAAAGCAACTGAAATGATCAATGAAACCTCATATGAATTACAGGACACACTGCTTGACTATGAATGCTTGGATATGAAAGTTCAAAGTCACAAAATTTTGCACATCCACATGTCAAAGGGGTAAGAAGGAAATGCTCATATCCCGAAGCAGTGCCCTGTTCAGTTCCTCCAGGAAGCAGGGTGGGATGCAGCAGGCCCAGTCACCAGCATCACCAGCTCTACCTGTGGACTCAGTGAATTTTAGCCAACATGACTGCACAACTAATCCATCAAAATGTCCTAAAGTCATATACAACATACAGAGTCACTTCTTAACCCACTGTTAACCCATCCACTCACTCAAACGAACACAAATAAGAGACTCTAACAGGCCGCCTCAGAGTCAAACGGCCTAGGAATTCACTGACCCCACCTTTGATTCCAATTGCAACAGCCCTTGGGCTGGAGGTTTGTGGAGAGGGCTGAGAAACTGCCCTAAGCAGAGAGCCTCCTGCACCCCCGACTCCTGCCTGGGACCAAAACTAAGAGAGAAGAATGGTGGCTCATGCCTGTAATCCTAACACTTTGGGAGGCCAAGGTGGGTGGATCACCTCAGGTCAGGAATTCAAGACCAGCCTGGCCAACATGGTGAAACCCCATCTCTACTAAAATACAAAAGAAAATTAGCCATGCATGGTGGTGCATGCTTGTAATCTCAGCTACTCAGGAGGCTGAGGAAGGAGAACTGGTTAAACCCGGGAGGTAGAGGTTGCAGTGAGCTGAGACCTCACCATTGCACTGCAGCCTGGGCAACAGGAACAAAACTCTGTTTAAAAAAAAAAAAAAAAAAAAAATCTAAATTTACTTTTCAGGAATCTAATGTTTAAGTATTGCCTACGACCATGACTAATTTTACGTCTGAAGAGACCTTTAACAAATGGACTGAAAAAACACTTAAAATATCAAAATTAATATAAAAATGCATTGGTGCAAAAGTAATGACAGTTTTAAATGGCAAAAACCATAATTACTTCTGCACCAACCTCATATAACAGTAACACCTACTGAAACTACGTCAATGCCAACTTGAAGTGACTTTGTCCTTAGACAAAGCAGCCACTTCGAATACTCAAATGCCCTATAAAATGATGCTACATAATGAACTAAACAACGTACTATGTGACTGTACTTAAAGTAGACAGGCCCATCCCGTGTGACCTCCTGGCAAAGACTTAGCAGAATGGAGGTAATCTCGCCATTAATCCACCAAGCCTGGGAAATGGTCTCGCCCAGTCAGCAACCAGGTTCAGAGTGGTGGAAATGACCAGAAATGACTACCTGAGTGCTGTGGTGGTTACCAAACATGATTCCTAGGTCAGAACCATGGAAGGGGCTGGTTAAAGGAGAGCTTCCTCCCCAGTCTCTGAATCTGAGTGCACAGGGCAGAACCCAAGAAGCCATACAAAAATATGTCCTGGGTACTGTGATTGCCAGCAATGTTTTGGATTCAGAGAAATTAAGGCCTTTGAAAGTCTTTTATTAATAACAAACAATAGAATTTCCACGACCAAGTGGAGGAATAACTGTAAAATTGGGGTATGGGATAAATAAATGGCAAATTCTCAGCAAAACCACAAAGAGGGAAAAGGGGATAAACAGATGAGAAAACTGTCTTGCTCGGCACAGCACATGCAAGATACTGGCATGTTGGGTTCTCATGAAACATGCTAAGGAGAGCAAATCACCACTAAAGACAACTTAGGATGAAAACAGAAGCACAAAACAAAAAGCAAGTGTGAGATAACAAGGGCTTACATGAATTGAATGTTGGGGTTTTAGGAGAATGGTTTGGGTTTTTATTTTATTAACCCCCCTGGATCAAACGAGCTCAACACATAAATATGGAATGTTTTTGTTCAAAAGAGGTCTAAGACACTTACCCCAACACTTACAACACTAAAAAGGATGCTATGGAATTCTCCTGGGCAGATCCAGTGGCTGGCATCTTGAGGCTCTGACAAGGTAAATACTACACCTGCCTACTGCTGTTTTATGAATTTTACTGCTAGACTAGCAATGCATTTAATGCACAAATGCTAGCAATTCCAGGCCTGGATACAAAAATTTATTGTGGATGTGCTTTAAGTTAATGTTGATTCCAACAGTTTACATTCCACCAGCTATTCCAGTGCCAATTAGCACCTTAAAAATTGTGTGTAAATATTCGAAAAACATGTTAGCAATTAAAAGGAGGAAATATTCCACATTAAAATCAGGAAGAGACTTTAGGTTAAATGCTAAAAGGCAACTGTATTCTCAAAACATCAAGTTTTCACAGCATAAAGCAAAATGTTATATGCACTCTAAAACGAAAATGTAACATGTAGATCCTGTTTAAAATTCAGTAAATGCCAATTATTATTTACTGCTTTCAAAGCTAATAGGTTCTCTAATTGAATATAAGGTTTTAAACTTTTTGCATCATTAACTTATATTCCATGCTAGTAATGAAGTGTTGACAAATGCTTTCAGTGTACTAAGAATGTGAAAGATTCTGAATGAGAGTAGCTTAAAATCTTTCTTTGTACCAACTTTTAATGAAGGCCTTTTTTAAACAACAGGAAAAATTAAAATGTCTAGCACATGGTTTTAATGTAAGCTTTATTCTTAAGTAATTTAAAAGGGAGGATATAGATTTCTCATAACTCAAAGACTTTAAATTCTATGGAAAATAAATCTAACAGTCAGAAATAAGTAATAGAAACACAAAGAAACTTAATACTAGTTAGAATTAAGGCCAATGACAACTCAGCGGCCTATCGTTAGGAATCAGAATCTCACAGTATTAGTGCCCATTTTTAAAAAAATTATCAAGCTTTAAAATTGGAACAAAAATTATTAATATGAGGAATGGATATATTTATATTAAAATCAAATTAACTTTTCACAATGAGACAAACAGCCAAAGGCACTCTTTCATGAAGAAATATCTAGACATCGAATACTAAAATACTGAGATGACAGAGTCTAGCATTTCAGAATGTATTACTTAATTGAGGGTAGGTAGATAGTCTTTTAGGTACAGAAATTCAACGGGATGAAGGGATGAATGCACAGAACACAGAAGATTTTAGGACAGTGAAACTATATTGGATGAGACTACAATGGTGTCATTATAAATTTGTCCAAACCCACTGAATGTACAACACCAAAAGTGAACCCTCATGTAAGCCATGGTCTCTGGGTGATGACGATGTGTCCATGTAGGTTCATCAATTGTAGCAAATGTTCCACTGTAGTGGGGGATGTTGTTAATGAGGAGGGTATGCAAGTTTGTGGCAGAAGGGGATATAAGGACACTTCCGTACCTTGCACTCGATTTTGCTGTAAACCCAACATTGCTCTAAAAAATAAAGTCCTTTTTTCTTTAAGGCACTTTGAATGTTACCTTTAAACACATGAACTGCAGTCCCATTCCATCTCAACAGAATCATACAATTACTTTTTTACTTGAAAATGATGGGAAGTTTTTCTTCTGTTTTGGAATTCACTTAGAATACAAAATCTTTTATGCTGCCTGCATGGGAAAATGGTCTCCTAAGAAAATTTTATATCAGAAATAATTGAGGAACAAAACAAAACAAAAAAAAGTACAGGATCATAGAATAAGTGATACTTCAACTTTTGCTTTAAATATTAGGAAACATTAAACTAAGTTGGATCATGGGCTATATGCTTACCTTTTACATCATTATTTAAGTGTCCTGATTTTTCTGACACCCTCAATATGTATTTGTCTTTTCTAATCCTATGTATCTTACAAGGTACCAGTTTATCCAAGCTCTGGTGGTACCACCACCCGCCCACACCCCTACCTACGTACCCCCATCCAAAGGAGTGAGCCCTGGGGAGGCACAGGTGTCCTGGATGACTCCACCAAATCACCCACAGCCACAGCCACCTTCACTGTCATCACCCTGCACCACCTCCTTCTAGCCACCACTGAAGAGATCAGGGTTGGACCCTTTGATCTAAGTGGAACCAACTAGATTATCTCTCCACAGAACTTGGAGGTAGGACAGAGAGAGACATCTCTACTTGTGGCTAGAACTATCAAAAAGAAAACTCAGCAACATGAGTCAGACAAATTGTAACAAGGAAATAGGTAAAGAAAGCAACTCAAGGGAAACAGGAATAAAGCAGAAGCCCAGAAGAAAGCAGAAATCAGAGACTGAGTGGAGGTACTGCTGGAGTTCTCAATGTCTTTCTAGTTCTTTTTTCCCTGAACTTGCGATGCTGCTTGAGGTTATGAAGAACCCCGGTAGTACCGTTACAACAATGTTTTTCTTTTCTACTAAAGCTAAATTAATCTGGCTTTTGTTTTGTGAAACATCAAGAAACTCAATTGAATATAGTCTAACATCCTATGTGCAAGAAGAATTTAAGAAACAACTGTGCTACTTCCTTTGCTTAAAGAATTCAGATAAGCGAAGTTAGTGTTTATTATTTTTTCTGTCCATGTCTGTTCCAGCCATGAACTTCAAGAGTTACCTAACCCTCCCACATAAAACCACACAAACCGTTTCCTTTCCCCTAGTCCAATGTCCTGTACTGGGCTATGTTCTACACCCTAATTATGTATAAAGGGATACTCCTGTTCACAGATTTTATTTTATCATACCAAACCTTTCTAGACACATAGATATACCTGTTTCTGTCCTACTCCCAAGTCAAGCCAGGTGAGATGTCCTGTCCTTTAAATCCTAACAGGTAGTAAAGGAAAGTATAACTGCTGGAGTTATATGTTCTTCCTCAGCCAATAGCTCAGCAATGTTCAATGGACCCGGGGTCCACCCTGCAGAGAGGAATGTCAACCATGTAGCTGACTTTCTGCCAGAAAACATTGACTCCATGATCTCTTCTTCTTTACTCTTGCCAAAGTAGGCCACTCTTCCTGCTAGAATGTGTGCTTCTCTCCAAGTATGTTGGTTTTAGGGGAAAAAATAGGTTATAACCAACCAAATGACTTGACAAGAGGGAGTATGCTCTATTCACTTTTGTATCATCAGTACCCAACACATCATACAGAATAAGGTATACGCCTAGAAAATAGTTATCAAACAGAATAACTAGAAAATACAAAAGAGCCAGGGTCGGTAAAATCCCAGCATTTTGGGAGGCCAAGGCAATAGGATCGCTTGAGCCCAGCAGTCTGAGACCAGCCTGGTCAATACAGAGAGTCCCATCCCTATTGTTTTCGTTTTTTGTTTTTTTGAGATGGAGTTTCACTCTTATTGCCCAGGCTGGAGTGCAATGGTGCAATCTCGGCTCACTGTAACCTCCGCCTTCCAGGTTCAAGCAATTCTCCTGTCTCAGCCTCCTAAGTAGCTGGGATTACAGGTGCCTGCCACCACGCCCAGCTAAGAGACAGGGTTTCACCATGTCGGCCTGGCTAGTCTCAAACTCCTGACCTCAAGCAATCCACCTGCCTCGGCCTCCCAAAGTGCTGGGATTACAAGCATGAGCCACTGTACCCAGCCTCCCATCTCTATTGTAACAAAATAAAAGAAAATAAAATTAGCTAGGTGTGGTGGTGTGCATCTATAGTCCCGGCTACTTGGGAGGCTAAGGTGGGAGGACTGCTTGAGTCCAGGAGGTTAAAACTTCAGTGAGCTATGATCAATGCCACTGCACTCCAGCCAGCCTGGGTAACAGAGTGAAACTCAGACCAAAAAAAAAAAGGAAGGAAGGAAGGAAGAGAGGGAGTACAAAAGGTATCACAAAACTGTTACTATTCTTGTTATGATTTTGCCAGGGCTATTTTTCAATCAAAAGATGACGGCGACTTTGGTGTTGCTGGCTGTATGTGCTAAGTATGGCTCCCCACACTACTCTACAGAATACACTGAACGTTTCTTACCGTGTTCTCACTTTGCATGTGGATTGCACATCTTTTTGCCAAAAAAAAAGTTGAATAACTAATTATAGTCCCCATTGCAGCACCCCAAATGAATCTACTACTGCTATTTCAGAGGTTTATGTATGATCTACTTATTCAAAAACCAATTTGAGTGGATGCTGTTACAAAGTTGTCAGTAGCTACAGTTCTTAATAGGACTTCTGCTTCACTGTATTAGTCATATGGGATTATAAGCAAGAATCATAGACTAAACTATCATATTGCTTTGATCTTCAGGATAATTGATAAAATACTTATCATTCCTGCTACCTCATTTCCTCAAAGTGTTAAGTCAATCATGATTGGGGAATGAGTTCTATCTCCTTTCTGACAGTCCCCTTGACTCTAATTATACTAAATCTGCAAGAGGCTGAAGCTATATTATTCCAAAGAAAGTGTGCCTCAGCTTCCATTGCTGAATATTCCCTTCCCAGAAAATGTACACATTTACCTTTACTCCAATTATTAATTACATAAATGCACACTGCCGGCCAGGTGCAGTGGTTCATGCCTGTAATCCCAGCACTTTGGGAGGCTGAGGTGGGCAGATCACTTGAGGTCAGGAATTCGAGGCCAGCCTGGCCAACATGGTGAAACCCCACAGATCTCAAACCCCGTCTCTACTAAAAATACAAAAATTAGCTGGGCTTCGTGGCATATGCCTATAATCCCAACTACTCAGGAGGCTGAGGCAGGAGAATTGCTTGAATCTGGGAGGCAGAGGTTGCAGTAAGCCGAGATTGAGCCACTGCACTCCAGCCTCGGCAACAGAGTGAGACTCAGTCTCATAAGCAAATAAGTAAACAAACAAATAAACAAATAAATAAATGCTGCCTTCAAATCCATACATTTTTCTAGAAGAATCTTCATTAGAATTGAAAACTTTTTTTTT
>NW_016803270.1:229831-264393 GCF_001698545.2 Rhinopithecus bieti | reverse complement strand
CTTGCTCTGTTGCCCAGGCTGGAGTGCAGTGGCCGGATCTCAGCTCACTACAAGCTCCGCCTCCCGGGTTTACGCCATTCTCCTGCCTCAGCCTCCCAAGCTCCCAAGTAGCTGGGACCACAGGCACCCACCACGTCGCCCGGCTAGTTTTTTGTATTTTTTTTTTTTTAATAGAGACAGGGTTTCACTGTGTTAGCCAAGATGGTCTCGATCTCCTGACCTTGTGATCCGCCCGTCTCGGCCTCCCAAAGTGCTGGGATTACAGGCTTGAGCCACCGCGCCTGGCCGGAACTCAACATTTTCATGCAAAAATGTCAGAACTGTATTTCAAATTGCTCTCAGACCTTCCCTCTGGGATGAAACCACTATTTGGGATAAGCTTTTAAAGCAAAAAGAAATCCTGGTGGTAAAAATAAGCAGCCCTGCTACTCAGCGTCAAGTATGCAGTTGCTGACATTCTAATCCTGAGAAGGGGAGAAGGGCCCAGGAAATATTATTCTGAATATTCCAAACGTGTGATGCAAATTATACCAACTCTAATCTTGAGGGGCGTGAGGTGGGAGGAGGAATAAGAAAATCAAAAGGTCTCTGAAATCCTTTCACCACCATCCCCCAACCTTTTTCTTCTCCAGGGAATGAAATGACTCCAGCCTTAAAACACAGTTTTCATCATAACAATTGTAAAGGTGAATCAATTGCTTTGAATTTTTCCTCTCAATCCCAAACCAGTATTTCATTTGTCAGTTCCAGTTTCCATTTATTCTTTATACAAAGTCATATTCATTAAAACTGGGTACAGTAGGAAAGCCACGTTAAAATGTCGTTTTCCACAACAGATGTCTTAGGAAGCTGTAACGCACATTTAAAACTATCAACTCTCAGCCCAGTATGGTGGCTCACACCTGTAATCCTAGCACTTTGGAAGGCCAAGGTGTGCAGATCACTTGAGGTCAGGGGTTCAAGACCAGCCTGGCCAACATGGTGAAACCCCATCTCTACTAAAAATACAAAAAAATTAGCTGGGTGTGGTGGAGGGCACCTGTAGTTCCAGCTACTTGGAATGCTGAGGGAGGAGAATCACTTGAACCTGGGAGGTGGGGGCTGCACCAAGATCACGCCACTTACACTCCAGCCTGGGTGACAGAGCCCGACTGTCTCAAAAAAAAAAAAGGTTGGGCGGGGTGGCTCATGCCTGTAATCCCAGCACTTTGGGAGGCTTAGGCGGGCGGATCACCTGAGGTCAGCAGTTCGAGACCAGCCTGGCCAACATGGTGAAACACCATCTCTACCCAAAAAAAAAAAAAAAAATTAGCAGGGCATGGTGGCATATGCCTCTAATCCCAGCTACTCGGGAGGCTGAGGCAGGAGAATCGCTTGAACCAGGGAGTCGGTGGTTGCAGTGAGCCGAGATCACACCACTGTACTCCAACTCTGTCTCAAAACCAAAAAAGAAACAAACAAAAAAACTACCAGCTCCCATCTACCACATTTCCCCACCGAGTGGCGTCAGCAGCACCAAGCTCACATGCAGGGTTACTCTACAGGCCCAATCTGCTTTTCCATCTTCCAAGCTTCACGTCAGAAATTTCACGGGACAATTCCCATTTTTTTTTTTTAGTCTATCAATTATATAAATGTTAAAATCTTTTTTTTTTTAAACCAAGCAGAACATAGTATCAACCAAAGATACACCATCATTATCAGGAGAGAGGAGAGGAACAGAGAAATATGGTCTTTTTAACTTATTAAAACTAATTATTTTATTTATTTATTTTTTTTAATTTTAAGTACAGTGTCTCACTGTCACCTGGGCTGGAGTACAGCAGCTCCATCGCAGATTACTGCAGCCTCAAACTCCTGGCCTCAAACCATCTTCCCCACAACAGCCTCCCAAGTAGCTGGGACTACAGGCATGTGTCACCACGCCTGGCTAATTTTTATTTTTTGTAGTGACAGGGGTCTACCTTTGTTGCCCAGACTGCTCTCAAATTCCTGCCTTTAAGCAATCCTTCAACCTTGATCTCCCAAAGTGCTGGGATTACAAGCAAGAGCCACCACACCTGACCTTATTTATTGATTTTAAAACAAATCAATTTTCTAATTCCATGAACATCAGTTAACTCTATACTAACCATGACACTACAATCATTCTTCTACATACAACCATATTTTGTATCATCATTTTTTCAGTTACTTGGATTATAAATGTAATATTTTGAATATGGGCAAAAATGAATACTTTTTTTGATTATTTAAAAGCCTGAAAATGAGGTTGAAGTCACAGGCCGAATAGAAGTATATACATATCACTGCATAAGAGCTAATGAAACGTGTCATAAATCCTATATCCCATGTTTGTTTGTTTGTCTGTCTGTTTTGAGGCAGAGTCTCGCACTCTCACCAGGCTGGAGTGCAGTGGCATGATCTCGGCTCACTGCAACCTCCACCTCCCAGGTTCAAGCGATTCTCCTGCCTCAGCCTCCCGAGTAGCTGGGACTACAGGCATGCGCCACTAGGCCCAGCTTTTTTTTTTTTTTTTTTTTTTTTGTTTGAGACAGTGTCTCGCTATGTTGCCCAGGCTGGAGTGCAGTGGTATGATCTTGGCTCACTGCAACCTCTGTCTCCCGGGTTCAAGTGATTCTTCTGCCTTAGCCTACTTAGCCTACTGAGTAGCTGGGATTACAGGCTTGTGCCACCAAGCCCGGCTAATTTTTGTATTTTTAGTAGAGGTGAGGTCTCACCAAGTTGGCCAGGATGGTCTCTTGACCTCATGATCCGCCTGCCCTGGCCTCCCAAAGTGCTGGGATTACAGGTATAAGCCACCACACCCAGCCCATGTACATTTAAAAGAGCTAATTCATTTTGAAAATTTTGCTAGTATGACAATATAAAACACCGTGTCTTGTATATACAATCTTTTCATAGATAAAATTCATATCTATTTTCAAAAATAACTAGGGTAAATCAGTGTTGATGATAAAATAAGATTAATGGTACATCTAATATCCTGACACTTAATGAAAATAAAAAACTACATGTCACGATGGGAAAAGCATAAACCTTTGGAGGATCACATACCTGCTAGCAGTTACTTGTTCTAGCACCTTGGGTTACTGACCTTCTCTATGCATGAAATGAAGTTAATTTCAACTTCAAAGCATTTTTTTACGAGAACAATGTTACACATGCATATGAATTTATGTTTCATAAAATATCAATTAACCATCTCCTGACAGAGAAGTAGTGTGTACTCCAATATTAGCCTTTTAATTTATACATGAATATTGTTTATACATAAAAGTATATAATGCAACAAGGTTGGCTAACTCACTATCCATCCAACCTTCCTTCTTCACTAACAGAACCCTGATTTTCTCAATGGTCTACTTTTCTCTGGTTAACCAGGTAACTCACAGTAAATTTCATTCCATTTCAGGATTTGCTTAGAAAAAGGCAACAGACACAGGTCTTGCTCACGAGTCATCAGCAATCTTCTGAGGGTTTTAGGGATAGGTTTCCAGCTCAGGCAGCTAGAATATGTGTGATGGAGCTGCTGTAGCCTCTGTGATTCAGAAAAGAGCTAGCCAAGAGGCCGAGAGGAAAGAGAAAGAGTTGGGTCCTTGCTAACATTACTGCATTATGCAGTTAATACAATTTCACAGTCAACTTATTTTGTGGTTATGCAACATACAGATCCTTTATCGTTTGAATCTCTTTTGGATAGATTTTCTGTTACTTGCATACAGGTTGAATAAGTAGACAGTCAGGATGTTCTTGTTTTGTGAAAATCTGTAACCACATTTGATGATCTGTCTACAACTGTAAGCCATCAATATAATTTTAATGTATGTAATGAAATACAATAATCAACACATCCCAAATGTTCATGCAACTCATTTAATTCTCATAGCAACTCTGCAATGTAGGTACATCTCTTATCTTCCCAGAAAAGCCAAGAAACTTGCCCAAGTGCACAGAACTAACTAACTTCTGGAGCCAAGATCAGGCAGACAGGCTCTCAAGCCCACACTCACTATGCTGAGCAATACTGCCTATAAAACAAATAGCATTAAAATAACTGTAGACCATCAGTGATATTAATTGCTGGTCAGAAATGTAAGATCATCTAGTAGCCAAGTATACTTCATCATGAAAGCTAGTTTAACTATATCAAGATAGTTCTTCATCTGGCCACTACAGAAGAGATATGGTCAGATAAAAGACAAGGAGTAAGGCTACTTTTTTTTTTTTTTTTTTTTTTTTTTTTTTTTTTTTTGACAGTCTCGCTCCGTCGCCCAGGCTGGAGTGCAGTGGTGCAATCTCAGCTCACTGCAGTCTCTGCCTCCTGGGTTCAAGTGATTCTCTTGCCTTGGCCTCTCGAGTAGCTGGCATTACAGGTGTGAGACACCATGACCAGTTAACTTTGTATTTTTAGTAGAGACAGGGTTTCGCCATGTTGTCCATGCTGGTCTCAAACTCCTGACCTCAGGTGATCTGCCTGCCTCAGCCTCCCAAAGTGCTGGGATTACAGATGTGAGCCACCATGCCCAGCCAGGACACTTTTCTTAACTCTGTAAATAACTTACTCTTTAACAACTTTGTGGTCCCAGTTCTTAAAATCTTTGTTTTAAAGAAGCGATTTTGATGCACAGTGTGCCTGGCACCACGGCTTTAGATAAGCTGTTTTACCTTTATGGTACTTTTCAGATGTGGAACTGACAGTGGCCCCTTCCCTTAAGATCCTGCGGAAATTGACAACACTAATCAGATCACCAGGGTTTTTTGAGGGGAGGAAAGCTTCAAAAAATGTTGAATTCAAATGATGGTGATAATTGGCTTTTCATAATTTGTTCCATTTTTTTCAAATTCAAGGAACAAAAGTCCATGATTCAACTGATTTTCCATTGTGACAAAAAGAAAATACACACCTTCATTTTTCAATGATTAAATACAGTCCAGTGAACTGGCACTGATAATCCAACTCAATACATTCCATCGATCCTGGAGCTACCCCAGTGATAACGCAGGAGGACGGCTGTTCTTACTACATGAGGTCTGGGGTTGAGTCAACAATGCTTTGGGATGGGAATGAGGAATAATGTCCGGCCCTGTTACCACTGCAACCAACAAATGACATTTTCTGTTCTGCAAAAAGTATTGAGCAAAATATTTTATTTTTCTCAGAGATGCACAAACAGGGGGGCTTGTGTATTCCTGAAAAGGATGTGAAAACAACAGGAAGCACCTCTGTGGGACATTTCTATACAGGTCATTCAAAGCATCTGCAAAGACAAAAGACTTGCAGCCTTTCACAGGCTTAATCTTTCAGCAAAACACAGATTTTTTACTAATTCCAAAAACAGATTAAAACCCTTAAAAATGAGATCACATTCATAACTTGGTCTTTTCTGACCTGCAAGTGCAAAGATACCCTGGGGGGAAAACCAGCTGGAGGCTCAGAGGTACAATGACTAAAATGCGTGGTAAATACATTATCCTGGAAATGCAGCCAGAACAGCTGGCCAAAAATGGTAAGAAGGTGGTGCAAAACAAATCAAAATAAAAATTTTACCTGTGTGTTATCTCCACCCTCCCCCAAAAAGCAGGTTTTAAATATGTGAGGTTTTTCTCTTACCTAAATGCACAAGAAATGTGTTCTTTTGCTTTTACAACAGAAAATATTACACAAAAGTCCTATCATAGTCGTTGTATAGAGTTCTACCTAGATATTGACTAAACAAATTAACCAAAGTTTTTTTACAATTGGCACCATCCATTCCCATATCAGGCCAAATAAAGCACAAGACACTGATATGACTGCTGTTGAAGCCAATATTGCTTGAAGATAAGAATATATCTTACGTGTTATTATTAACACTCTTTTTTTGAATGTACTATTTTAAAGAGTAAACATGACAAGAATATTTCTAATATGTTTCAGATACTTCCAGGATTTTTTTAAAGTGTATTTTAAGATAACATTTAACTTCTTTAACTGTAGTCATTTCCTCTCTAAAGACTTGGAAATAAAGAGGAGTATTGACTAGTTAAGAAAGACTGCCACATAGGAAACAGATAATAGGAAATGCAATTTATAGCTGTTAGCATAGTGTACCACTCAAAGAAAACATGAGTTTAATGAGATCTTGTTGAGCCAACCATTCCTAAAAGGAGGATTGCTAGGTGATGTGCAACAGAGAAAATGACACTAAACAAAGTACTCATATCAACATTTATATTTATATTATGTGATGTACTGATTCTGCATGTGTTCTAAAAATAAAAGCTAATCCACAATACAATTTTTTAAAAACAACATCAACATAAATGTTCACTTCAAAAATAATGGTAAAGAATGGAGACTAACGAGACTATTTCACGTTAAAATATTAAAATATATACATATGCATGTGTGCTTAACATACTGTGATTATCAATATTATAAAAAATTTAAACCGCCAAGTCATTTCTGAAATAGTTTTAAGCCTGAAGAAAAGTTGAGTCCTTTGGCGGCATTTTCTTTTTACACAGGTTTGACTTAGCATCAAACAAGTAATCTAGTCAGAATTTCAACCATTCAGAGGTTAAACTCATCCACAGCACTTCCTACAAATCCTTAATTAACACAAGAACAGAGAGATACAAACATCAGTTATGCACTTTGACAATTTAATCTAATTTAAATTTTTCAGTGGCTTTTAAAGTAGAAATGACATTATTCATTTAAACAATAAGATAAAAATAGGAAGATCTGAAACCCGCAGCTACAGGCTGGACGTCAAGCTATCAATATTGCACCAAGAAGCTTTGCACAATAGATGTGACATGAACAATTTCAAAATTATCCTCCAGCCATCTGTCCTCAAAATCGTGAGATGTAATTGTTGTAGGCTCTAGCTAGCAAGCATGATTAGTTCACTACGAGGCACATGTTACCAAGCCCTATATCCAACAAAAGAGAATCTAGTTTTGTCAACGGTATAATGACTGCTCATGGGCGGGTTAAGGAACAAAATCAACCGTCTTCCATTTACTAGGCAGCTCTCTTCCTGTGGGGTAATCGAATATTCTGCTCTCTCACCTCTGCCTCCCATTGTCCATCTGCAACCACCCTGAACCACATTTGAGTCTGTTAGCTACGGTTCTTAGTGAAGAGGGAACGGGTTTTAGGAACAGCCTTCCGAAAATTGCATTTTATGCTGCTGGATGTCACTGACCATAAAGGTAAATTGAAATTTACCCTGCTAAAGTTAGTATTACAAGTGTGGCTGAAGTTTGCCACCATGATGATCACAGGTTTATATTCAACAAGTCACACAGTGATGTTTCCATTATTGGCAAATGAGATATCCTTTAAGAGGCCTTAATTCATTCAGATTTGAAATACTTCTGTTTTGAATCAAAATCTTGTTCATTTTGAAAGTTTCTAAACAACAAGAAAGAAAACTGGTCTCTGACAATTTTACCAAAGAATCGCTACACATTTTATTTCATGGAATTTACAGAAATAGGATATAAAAATCATAGGGATTTAATTTTTTACAAAGACTACAGAGATTACCTTCATTTCCATAAGTAACAAAATTCTGGGTCTTAACAATAATGATTTACACAGTCTTGCAGCTATGGGGTGGCAGAACATGTGGAGTGACCTCTCCTGTTCTCAGATGCAGCGATTTCCAAGCTAAAGAACAGAGATACTGCAGTCAAAGAAGAGCTAAAGTTCTGCTCCAGAACGTGCTGGCTGTTTAACTTCAGGGCAAATTAACCTCTCTGAACTTCAATTTCCTCAACTGTAAAAAAGATGCTGTCAAATGTTAATTGCTCAATTCCTACTCTTCACATTTTTTCTAATAATACTGAATATGAAACACTTCAACTGGTAAAGATGTAATTACATTTTCAGTATATATTATTATCTCCAAATAAAAATGTTAATAAAATCATCTAAAATAAACACTAAGGTTATTGATATTCAAATATAAACTCATCAAATTTTCCAAAGTCCTGTTCATACTAAGTAAAAGTTAAAAAATATTTAATGCCAGATGAACTGTATTTTACAAATAATAATCTAAGGAATAACTTTATTTTCCTTCAGAAGCAAACCACTGTGGCACTCTCCTGAGTAAGCACATTAGCCAAATACAACATGAGAAAAATTTTATTGCGTTAAGGTTTAAACATCAACATACGGAAATTGTAGAGAAATGCAAAATCATTCAACAGAATAATGAGGGTTTGGGGAGGAGTTGTTCATATTACCACAGGGCATTTACCATAGGATAATTTATACTGGATATTTAATTTGGGTTTGATTTTTAAATATTTTTAAATTATGAGGGAGAAATTATTCACAAAGTAAATTTGCAATGCTGAAATATAACTCTCTGTTACACGTGACTTTTTTTTTTTTTTTAAAGACAGAGTCTGGCTCTGTCACCCAGGCAGTGGCAGGATCTCAGCTCACTGCAAGCTCCGCCCTCCGGGTTCACATCATTCTCCTGCCTCAGTCTCCCGAGTAGCTGGGACTACAGGCGCCCACCACCACACCCGGCTAATTTTTTGTGTTTTTAGTAGAGACAGGGTTTCACCGTGTTAGCCAGGGTGGTCTTATCTCCTGACCTCATGATCCGCCCGCCTTGGCCTCCCAAAGTGCTGGGACTACCACGCCGGCCCCTACACGTGACTAATTTTATTAAAAAGTAGATATAAGTCAGCATGACTAAAGGATATCAAAACATACTTTTAAAAAAATCTAACCTCAGGAAAAAATGCTAAAGTCATTCACAATGAAGATTAAATGACTATTAGTTATGCAAGCCTTCTCTTCCTACTCAAGCAAAAGAAACAGATTAGATTATAAATATTTTCATTTTGTTATTAAAAGCTTTATATCTTGCTAAAACAAGGAATAGGTGATTCCAATGTTATAAGACTTTTTTATTCCCTCAAACAGAGACAAATATTAGGCTCAGACAAAATTTTCTCAAAATAGAAAAATGAATAGAGTACATCTATCTACCCCTATAATAAGTAAAGTTTTGGTTTTGAATTCTAAAAGTTGTTTACTCTCCCAGTTCTGGCCAAAATACTCAAATGCATATATTTCAATTTCTACCCATTGTTGGAGTTATTTTATCAACACGATACAGCAAATTATGTGGTTTTCCAACTGTGCTTGGCAATGTTTGTCTTCTTACTGGTGAAGGTTGGTGTCCAAGGACTTTTCAGGAAAAATCAAGATGTACAGACTGTTTTTGTGTCCACTGAGAATTCTAATAGTTAATTACTGAGTTCCAAATTGTGAGAGGCACACCAATATATTCTTACTAGATGAAATTAAATTAAAATTGCCACTCCCCTTTAGATATTAAAATGTTCAATTCTGGTAGCCTATGAAAGATAACACAGAATAGACTTTTCAAAATTTTTTACCCTAATGCTGCAGTGAGCCAACTGAGTTGCCAAACTCAAACTGCCAGGTGGGACTTCGGAGCTGTGGCCTGCTCCCCTCCAATTTAGACCAAAGTTTCAATGCCTTGGGAATCTGGATGCTGTTAAAAACCACGAAGAACTCCAGAGAGCTTTTGTTCATGTGGGTGAAATCCATGAATACGACATATCAGAAACCGAAATAGAAAATTTTCGAAAAACAACAGAAAAGCGCATATTGTCACAAACATACTGTCAGACAGATGACACCCCAGTACATGAAGAAGCTACAAGGAAAATGCACTGTACACTTTAGAGGGAATGGGAGTTAAAAGATAAATGACAGCATTATTATGAAAATACTTGTGACCCCAGTAAATCTTAAAAGGGTCCTGAGGATCCCAGGTGTCCCTAGACCACATTCTTGTAAGTATCAAGTGTTCTGATGATCAGGTATATAAAACTACACTCCTGCAACAACAGGTGGAAGGGGCAGAACTATACATATCAAGAACCTACAAGTCCCATCTACAGAAATGTTTCAACTGGGCGCAATAGCTCATGCCTGGAATCCCAACACTTTGAGAGGCTGAGGAAGGAAGGACTGCTTGAGGCCAGGAGTTCAAGGCCAGCCTGGGCAACACAGTAAGACCCTATCTCTACAAAAATATTTAAAAATTAGCTGGGTGTGGTAGTGCACACACCTGTAGTCTTAGCTACTCAGAAGGCTGAGGCTGGAGGATTACTTGAGCCCAGGAAGTCACAACTGTGGGAAGCTATGATCATGTCACTGCACTCCAGCCTAAGTGACAGAGGAAGACCCTGTCTTAAAAACAACAAAACAAAAAAAGTATCTTCATTGATAAAATTTTGGCAAAGATTTTATATTTAGAATAAATTTCTTCTTCAATTACAAAGATAATGCTGCTGCTGATATTAACAGGATGATGATAAGAGCAGCTAACATTTCAATGCATTGTTCTATGTCTGTTACACGCATCACTCATTTGGGCTTTACAATCCTGTGAGGAGGATTAACCATTGCAAATCAGATACTATAAAACATAAAGTCACAAGGCTTCCTCTTCAGCATGAAAACTAGCAATACTTCTAACTGTAAAAAATCTTATATATTTGGGAAATAAAGCAAACAACACACCAAAGAATTATAAACCAAAGAACAGATGGAATGGAAACTTTTGTTGAAGAAAGCAATGACTGATTCAATTAAGAATCCTACCATACTTAGTAAGGTTGAACCAACAATTCAAGTTTTGGGAACACTGGGTTGTGAAATTACTCTTTTATTTAAATGCAGGTATTAATATCTGCCCCAATTTGATGTGCACCGCTTCTACAAGGTTAGCTATTTCAGGTAAACAAAAATATTTGTTTTTTGAAAAAAAGTTACCTAACAAGCAAAAATAATGCTGGACTCTAAATTAAGTGGGAGAACACAAATATGATTATGCTCTATCTGGTAAGAAATTATTTGCCTTTGTGTTACCCAAGCAACTAGAATTTCTACAAAAAAAAAATTTTTTTTTCAAATTGTGATAAATATGAACATTTCGAACTATGAATTACTAGATCAAGCAAGTATTAACTCTAAATACCTTCTACAAATTCTTTTGTATCTTGAAAATATTACTGATGCTACAAGGAAGGAAAAGATTGGTTTCACTAACAAAACTAACCAAGACAGAAATTATTCCAAGTAAGATTGTGACTTGAAAAAAGCACAATGAGGCTGGGGGAGTGGTTCATACCTGAAATCCCAACACTTTAGGAGGTTGACATGGGGGGATCACTTCAGCATAGGAGTTTGAGACCAGTACAGACAACACAGTGAGACCCTGTCGCATTGAAACCTAAAGAGATGCAAACATGGTGGCTCACATCTGTAATCCCAGGACTTTGGGAGACCGAGGCAAGCAGATCACTTGAGGTCAGGAGTTTAAGACCAGCCTGGCCAACATGGTAAAATGCTGTCTCTATTAAAAATACAAAAATTAGCCAGGCGTGGTGGGCGCGCCTGTAGTCCCAGCTACTCGGGAGGCTGAGAGAAAGAATTGCTTGAACCTGGGAGGCAGCAGTTGCAGTAAGCTGAGATCATATCACTACACTCCAGCCTGGATGACAGAGTGAGACCCTGTCTCAAAAAAAAAAACTTAAAAGAAAAAAAAGCACACTGAGCTCAGATGAACCATTAAGTACTGACTAACTCAATTTTCAACTGATCAGCATCAAAACTAACGGGGGTTTTGTTGCTCTTCATCTGTCATCTCTTACGCAGGCCTTATGGACTGTTTTTTTTTTTCTTTCTAAAGATACAGATAAAACGTAACAACTAGTTGTGGTATTAAAAGTGATAATGCAATTGTGAAACCTAATAATGAATTTTAACATAAAATCCATTTCAGTGGCAGAATTTTTAAAATAATATCTTATTTTCTATTTGTATCCTAAAAAGGTCTCAATGTTGTCTATCTTACATATTTTCTAGGGGACACTGCACACACAGATACTTCAAATTTTCAAGATTTAAAATAGCATCTGTACTTAACATCAAGAAATTCAAGGATAAGCTAGGTGATGGCTCACACCTGTAATCCCAGCACTTCGGGAGGACAAAGAGGGAGGATCCCTTGAGCAGGAGTTCAAGACCAGCCTGGGCCACATAGCGAGAGGCCCCATCTCTACAAAAAAGTTCAATAATTAGCCAGGTATGATGGCACATGTCTGTAGTCCCAGCTACTCAAGAGGCTGAGGTTGGAGGATCACCTAGGCCCAGGAGGTTGAGGCTGTAGTGCGCTATGATCACACCACTGCATTCCAGCCTAGGCCACAAAGTAAGACCTTGTCTCTTAAAAACAAATAAGAATTTCAAGAATGTATTACAGTCTTCACTAAATAAGAATACACAGAATTGAGAACATGCAGTGGCTCACGCCTGTAATTCTAGCACTTTAGAAGGCCGAGGCAGGCGGATTGCCTGAGCTCAGGAGTTCGAGACCAGCCTGGGCAACACAGTGAAACACCGTCTCTACTAGAACACACACACACACAAAATTAGCCAGGCATGGCAGCGTGCACCTGTAGTCCCAGCTACTAAGGAGGCTGAGGCAGGAGAACTGCTTGAACCCAAGAGGTAGAGGTTGCAGTGAGCCAAGATCGCACCACTGCATTCCAGCCTGGATAAGAGAACGAGACTCCGTCTCTCAAAAAAAAAAAAAACACAGAATCAGCCTCCACGTACTGAACTATACTTGGTTCATGCACACACTCTTCATACAAGGCCACCGTGAAGTATTCAACCAGGAGTTTGTCAAGAGGAGCTCTGCCACCCGGTGGGAGGTATTTTGACATTGTGAAGGCATTTGTTTCCAGTTTAGTCATGCTTGAGCATTTACATACTGGATTGATATTTTTATTATAAGTTACACCCTTTGTATTTATCTTTTGAGAGCTTACTAATTAGCCTATAATACAATACATCCTATAATGTTAATATTATAAATTAATATAGTACATTCTATAAGAATTCAGGTACTTTCTTTTTTCTATTTACCTATTATTCATTTATTTATATTTTCAGTTAGGTTATATTTTCTATGAATTTTATTGTAGGATACCAAAAGATTTACAAAATATTGATTATAAAAAGGGGCACTGGATCTATGGGTTAAAAATCACTACTGTAAACAATCAAAAGCAAATGATTTTAATTATCTTAATTGTGCCAATCCTTCCTAAACTCCTCCCTTGAATTCACAGTTTCACTGACAGACATAGCTAGTCTCTCAGCATTCTGATCTGACCATCACCAGATTTAGACACTTGTCCGTAATACCTGTGTCCTCCAGGCCTCTGAATAAGCAATACAGCAGGATTCACTCCTCAGTGCTCCTACTACCAAGAGGAACATGGAAATCCTCTGCATTCACCAGGAATCAAAGACACATGCAAAATCCAAAGTTAACATGACTCAAAAACAGTGACCCGCCCCAGCGCATACGCCTGAAAATCACCAAAAATGGCTTTCAGGCCTCACTCATGCAGTTTAGTTCCCTCAAATGAAAAATGAGGGAGTTAAACCCAATTCGCTCTTCTATGGCCTTCATTAAACTATGACTCAAGTGTTTATGGCAGTGTTCCCTTCAGACAGAGAACCACGGAACCAAGATATAGGAGTTCCTTCTCCCGTCCCTCAAAACACACTCTTGGGAAAGAACAATCATAAGCCTGGAGGACCTCTAAGTACTTTGGAATAAGAAACATTTTCAAAATTGTCAGCAGAAACTAAGTTCCTAGGCAGCCATGCAGAAATATCTGCTATTCTGGCACCACTTGGACTAATAATTTTATCCAGAACAGTTTCCATAAGAGTCCTTATTATGAACACATTCATAAAGTGAAAAAGATTACTGAAATGGTTCCCCCCTCCACCCCACCCCCTCACTTAAAGAGTCAGGGTCCTACTCCGTCACCCAGGCTGGACTGCAATGGCCCAATCCTAGCTCACTCCTGGGCTCAGGCAATCCTCCTGCCTCAGCCTCCCAAAGGGCTGGGATTACAAGCATAAGCCATCATGCCTGGCCTTAAACATACTGTTTCTTAATGAAAGTAAAACAAAATTCTGAGAATGCACATATTCTTAACAAACCAGATTCAACATCCCAGAACATTTATCTCATTAGATCTTATGTGAGGCTTAATATTATACAATAATGTATTATTCATAATTAAGACCAGTAATCATTAATTTTTAAGTCATCTTATTTAAAGCAAATTGAGATTTCAACACCAAATTTTGATTCAATTTTAAACTCTTGGGACATAATCATGAGAGAGCAGGCTTTATCTATTTTCCTCAAATTGGACAAATTTGGTAGACTCAGAAATAATTTGGATCCTATCTCCTATTTCTGTATACAAACAGCACACCCCTTAGGATAGGGTTAGCTTCTGTGTAATAAGAAACCCCAGGCCTGACACAGGAACTCATATTTCATATCTCCTAAGTTACAGAAGCAGCGCTTTCCAGTGACACTTGTAGAAAATCAGGTAAGGCCGGGCACGGTGGCTCATGCCTGTAAATCCCAGCGCTTTGGGAGGCCAAGGCAGGCAGATCACCTAAGGTCAGAAGTTTGAGAACAGCCTGGCCAACACGGTGAAACCCCGTCTCTATGAAAAACACAAAAGTTAGCTGGGCATGGTGGCGGGTGCCTGTAATCCCAGCTACTCAGAAGGCAGAGGCAGGAGAATTGCTTGAACCTGGAAGGCAGAGGTTGCAGTGAGTCGCCTAGGTGTCAAGAGTGAAACTCTGTCAAAAAAGAAAGAAGGAAAGGAAGGAAGGAAGGAAGGAGAGAGAGAGAAAGAAAATCAGATATTTGAGCCCTTCTCTGTAGGTTCTGAGATGCAGCAGGCATGGGCTGAGCCATTTTTCTTTTCTACTGACTCACAAGAACAAGTCAGGGAAACGTGCGTTGCTTCTTCAAGCTCTGCAGGTGATGGTTATGTGCAGTCTTGAATGAATAAGCAGCAGAATCACTGATGTTTGACAGAGAAGTACAGGGTAAGCCCTCCCCCACAAAGTCTCAATCTATTACTTTCAATGGGAGTCCTTGATAAAGTATAACAAAAGATACTATGTTTAAATATACACGTCCACTTCGGTCCCATGGAGGACACAATCCTAAACAACATAATACAGTTCGCTTGCCTCTGGCCTCTCTTCCTCACCCCAATTCTCACCATCCCGACCTTCCAGAGGGGCTCTGTCTGCTTGCTTGTGCATTCTCTCATCAACAATGTTTCTGTTTGTTTCACCTTTTAAACGCTGTTAATAGCCAAATCAAGGAATCTTTAAAAATAAATACAAGTCAAATTAAATCACCCATAGAACCATAGAAACACACTATATTCTTTTCTTTACATGTTAAAGCAAGAAATTTTTGAAGAAGATGATCTGAAAAGAACAGGGAAAAAAGAAAAAAAAGACAAAAGCTTTTTGTGGACCATATAAAATTATAGGTAAGCAGATGACAGCTGGTTTCCATTTCACCCCTCTGTCCACTCCTAATTTAGTGTGTCACCCCATGACTGCACTAATCAGAACTCTATTGAAGGAGATGGCTGTGTGAATTTACCGGGAACTAAAGAAATCACTACAGAAACAGTCTCAACCCAAAGATAATCCTGTAAGCTGACCAGTGTCAAGATCTGAATACTAAAACATACAAAACCAAATTTAGATACCTCTATGATATTTTTAGTTACAGTGGAATGAACACGTCACTGTACAGCTTCTCTGCATCTAATGCATAAACGAAAGGAAATCTAGTTTCCAACATCACACTTCCACTAAAACAACTTGCAATCAATTAACATCATCAGCAGCAAAACTCAATTTTCTCCCGTGTGTGGGGGTGAACATACAGAACAGATTGATAATTCCCGTTGAGAGTGTGGCTAAGTGTTTCTAAGCAACCTTGCTCCATCATCTTCTCTGACAAAAACAAGGGAAAGGGTTTGAACTGCAGGCTGATGGAGCTCTGAATACTAATGACTAGGCAAATAGGAATGGTTCATTACTGACTTTAGGCAGAAAAACACAGGAGCAGCTTCGAGCTGTAAATAAATTCTAATTAAAACTTAGCCTGCATTTCATATACCTGAACTCAACCCGACATACGAAGTTCCCTCAGTGACTGACTGTTCGTTCATATGAGATGAACTCATTAACACACCTGCAGAGTTTTAGCAAATGATGCATGTGTGTTTTCTGAAATTGCTTAGGAGAAAAAAAATCTTCCAAACATGTCCATTTATATGCTGTGGAATTTGCTTAATCCTCTTAGGAACATTCAAACCGACAACAATCTTAAATTAGCACCTCTGCCCAAGAGACCTTGCACCAAGGCACAAGCACTGAGCTGCATGATGGCCCCGAATCAAAATTTACAAATGTTTCAAACCGCTGGCCACTCGAATGAAGGCAACACAGCATAGCAGAATGAATCCGATTTGAATGAGAATCGATAATGTGTCTCTGTTCACACACCTTTCCTTCTGTCTGAATCCATCATTCTATCACTATTGTAAAATGATGGCTCATCTCCTCTGTCTGTAAAATGGGGATGAAAAAAAATTTTATCACTAACTCCACAGGACTATTAGAATATGTGTGGGAGTGCGTGCATGCGCACATGCACACACATGAGTACACAGATGGATGCATTTCTTTAATTTTAAAATGAGGACTTTATGCTGACCAGGCATAGAAATTCTTTATTTAATGTGTTAGTCAATGCTAGAATAAACTTTTTTTTTTTTTTTCAAACAGACACGGGTCTCATTCTGTCAACCAAGCTGGAAGGCAGTGGCACAATCATAGCTCATTGCAGACTCGAACTCCTGGGCTCATGCAATCTTCCTGCCTCGGCCTCCTGAGGAGCTGGGAGTATAGGTACCTGCCAGCACACCTCGCTACATCAGTCTATGTTTTTTGTTTTCTGCTGCTTTTTTTTTTTTTCTTTTGTAGAGACAGTGTCTCAGTATGAACTCCTGGCCTCAAGCAATCCTGCTGCTTCAGCCTCCCCAAAGTGCTGAGATTAGAGGCTAAGACAAGCTTTTTAAAAATGTGATACTTCCTCATAATATTCCAACCAAAATACAGCAAAACTTTATGCTGAAAAATTTAAGTTTTTTATCTGAATCATCACATACTGCCATCCTTAAGCCCATTCATGCCTCGTGTTCCATTATTGGAACACCAAGCATGTGGGCATTGTTTATATCCTACTGCTCAAAGTCATTGTCAAGGTCTGATTTTCAAAATTCAAAAAATTGCAACCTCAGGCATAAATGGATTAGAACATGCCATTTTTCTTAAGAAAGTATTTCCATACCAATGAGCAATAGAATTATCGAAGAGTAAGTTTTAAAATAGCAAGAGCGACTAACATTTATTGAGAACAAAGTACATGCCAAGCACCATGGTTATAATTTCCACACATTAGTTCATTTTAACCTGACAACTCAGAGGTGAGTTCTATTAGCCCATTTTACATATGAAGAAACTGAAGCTCTAGGTGGTCGCGTATCAAGTACTTTGTGGAGCGAGAATTCAAACCCAAGCTCCCTTCTACAGAGGCCGTTGCACCCTTACCAAGCCATATTCAGTGTTTCCAACTTCTCAAATACACTCAATCGCTGAGGGAACACATTAACTGCATGTCTAAGAGTGAGTTAACTACCAGTTCTTGAATTATACATACTAATCACACTTTTATGTGGTTAAAATTTTTAATTTCTTCTTTTATAGTTAGTTCAGATTGAATTTATACTACTTAGAGGTAGAGGTGTTGAGGAAGACGGAAGGGAGCCAGATAGCCTAAGCATATACATTTTCAAGAGATCTACGTATTCAAAGAGAAAATTATAAGGCTGGGCACGGTAGCTTATGCCTGTAATCCCAGCACTTTGGGAGACCAAGGTGGGTGGATCACAAGGTCAGGAGTTCAAAACCAGCCTGACCAACATGGTGAAACCCCATCTGTACTGAAAATACAAAACTTAGCCGGGCATGGTGGCACACGCCTATAATCCCAGCTATTCAGGAGGCTGAGGCAGGAGAATTGCTTTAACCCAGGAGGCAAGAGGTTGCAGTGAGCCGAAATCACGCCACTGCACTCCAGCCTGGGCAACAGAGTGAGACTGATCTCAAAAAAAAAAAAGAAGAAGAAGAAAAGAAAGAAAATAAAATTATTAAACCAATGTAGCAGCATCCTTTTCAATAAACCCCAGTGAGTCTAAGCACTACTTTGTATGAGGATGTGCACCTCTGGCTCTGCTGTCAGGTTAGCCCTATCTGTAACGCCCCTGCCCCCTCCCAGGTTCCCTAGATGACCTTAGTTTCCTCACTTGTGAATGAGCATTTGGTTAAAAATTCAATGAAAAAAAAATGTATATAAGAAATCTAGTTCATCGTCAGACAACGTGAGCTAAATAAATAAGAGCTACCATTTTCTCTGTGTGTGGGGGTGGGTTGTTTTGGGTTTGGGTGTTTTGTTTTGTTTTGTTTTCAACACATAGTTTCACTCTGTCTCCCAGGCTGGAGTGCAGTGGCATGATTTTGGCTCACTCCCTCCACCTCCCGAGTTCAAGCAATTCTCCTGCCTCAGCCTCCTGAGTGGCTGGGATTACAAATGTGCGCCACCACGCCTGGCTAATTGTTGTATTCTTGAGACTGGGTTTCACCATGTTGGTCAGACTGTCCTCAATCCCCTGACCTTAATTTTCACCCACTCTTGAACTCCTGACCTCGTGATCCGCCCGACTCGGCCTCCCAAAGTGCTGGGATTACAGGCATAAACCACCACGCCCAGCCTAGAGCTACCACTTTCACTACAGAAAAAAAAAATTTTTTGAGATGGAGTCTCACTCTGTCACCCAGGCTGGAGTGCAGTGGTGCAATCTCAGCTCACTGCAACATCCGCCTCCTGAGTTCAAGCGATTCTCCTGTCTCAGCCTCCTGTGTAACTGGGATTACAGGTGTGCACCACCATGCTCGGATAATTTTTTGTATTTTTAGTAGAGATGAGGTTTCACCATGTTGACCAGGCTGGTCTCAAACTCCTGACCTCAGGTGATCCACCAACCTTGGCCTCCCAAAGTGCTGAGATTATAAACGTGAGCCACCGTGCCCAGCCAGAAAAGCATTTTAAATTTTTCAATTACAGCATGCTTGGCCAGGTGCAGTGGTTCATGCCTGTAATCCCAGCACTGTGGGAGGCCAAAGTAGGTAGATCACTTGAGACTAGCCTGGGCAACATGATGAATCCCCATCTCTAGGGAAAAAAAAAAAAAGTAAATACAAAAACTAGCCAGGCAAGGTGGCATGTGCCTGTGGTCCCAGCTACTCGGGAGGCTGAGGTGGGAGGGTCACTGGAGCCTGGGAAGTCGAGGTTGCAGTGAGCTGTAATCTCACCATTGTAGTCTAGCTGGGTGACAGAGTGAAATCCTGTCATTCACTCATTCATAAACAAATAAATCAAGCTTGATTTAATCCCAAAGAGCATTTTAATATGTTCCGAGAAAACTGTAAATTATCTATTCACCATACTTTTTACTAATCCTGGCTGTGGGCCATAAAACATTTGCCAAATATTTGGTATCATCTCCCACATTTAAATTTTTAAGCTTGAAACTGTGATCAAGCTTGAGCACATGAAGATTTCCACCATAACTTAAAGAGTAACCACAGATTACAATAGCAGGGCCACTTAGAGACACAACGTACTATTCACCACAACTTCCAAAACTTCAGAACAATGATAGCTGCTCACAAAAGGAAGCATGTACTATTGAACTGGTACGATTTTTAGCTGACTCATAAGGTATGTCCTTCAATCCTCCTTGTCTGATTTATGTGGTCTAACACATTAATCATTGAATGTCTAAAAGAAAATACAAAACATGATCAGTGTGTGAAGTGATACTGTTTTGTTTCCGCTTGTCTTTCCCCCAATGAAATACAGGTATCACGCTAAAAATTAGCTTAAGTACTTGAACTTATCATAAATAGCCAATGTTAAACATATCTTGATTTAGATTCCTTTTAAAGCTCATAATTATTGCATTGTTTAAACTAAATACAGCATCTTTAAATATAAATTAATATTTATTTGGGATTCTTGGGAAATTTGTTCTAGAAATTTATTTAGGTTATTTTTTAAAGATTTTTGTTAAATCCATTGCCCAAAGTTATCGAATTTTGGAAGTTAAAGGAAACAGTATTTTAACTTAAGTCCTTGTTTGAAATGTGAGGATACTAAAGCCTCAAGAGATACATCTGTTTGCCTGACTCCCACACTGCAAATCTAGAACCAAAATCCAGGTCTTTGAGAACCCAGGACTTGTCCTCTCTTGGTACAGAGTTGAACCACAGTGCTGGAGGGACTGGGAGAGGCAGTCTGGGAAAGAAAGGATTTCATTCGTTGTGGATGAGAAACAGAATCTCACAATAACGATATTATGGGCAATCCCTCTTGTGTCTAAAAACTACTATTTAACATGCTTGACAACTGAAACACGCATGAGTTGATTCATTGGCTAACTAAAGGCATTCTTTACAACACAGCAAGCTGTTTTCACATTAGCTCTACAACTAAAGGAATGTTAAGAATAGAAAGCTGATATCAACTATTTAAAAATTTACGCCAAGAACCAAAGAATTCCCCAGCAGAAATATAAAGACTTGCTGGAAGTTTCATTATGTGAATTTATTGCCAATTCAGTCATCTTAAAAGTTGTGCTATAAAACACATTGCCCTTTGCTGTTCCAAATAACATTTGAAATAAATAATAACTTTCTTAACAGTGTTTCTGGAATTTTCTTCCATTCTCTAAAGCCAATTCTTAGACCCTTAAAGAAATGGTGAGCTGGCATTTTGCCCATCATTCTCTAGGCAATTACTGGTTCCAGTAAAGAATAAAAGGGAAAATAATTCACACAGAAAACTATTCTAGTACCACACTGCTTGCATTTCCTCCTGAAGACTTTAGAGATAATGTGAAAATTAAAGACAGTACAGAAATCCAGTGTTAACTGGTTAGAAAATGACTCGTGGGAACAAATATGCTCACCAATATCCTCTTATAGCCACTTGTCCATAAATTACTTCGCTTTCATTGGTCTAAATGAACAAAGCAGTTCCTCTAACATATATATATCTCCACATAGAGAATAATTGGTCACAAAATCGTAACTATTATAAACCAATTGGTACAGCCCCCAAAGCCATGAACTGGTTGAACTGAAGCATCCTCACTACTGATGGGTTAAGCGCTACATGTGACACAGACTGAGTGTTGCCTACACCAGCATCCACTGTTCTATTCCTCCTTCATAAGAAAATTCTGTATTGAGCTAGGCAGTCACGTGGTTACCTTGCAGTAAGCTGCTTTCGCATGAGCTCTAACATCTTTAAGATGTTCAAGACAAGAATGCTAATTGGTACTTCACAAAAGCATCCTAAAACGGAAACCAGGTGCCCTTCTTCTTCTTTCTTCCTTTCTGCTGCCTGGAATGTCAGCCTGATGACTGAAGCTCAGGCAGCTACCCTGGACCATGAGGTGATTTGCTAAGAATGATACTTCAGGGAGACAAGTCTCTGGTTATCTGACACTGGGGCTGTCAATACATACCAGACCTGGACTGCCAACTGCTTGACTTCTTTCACGTAAGAGAGAAACAAACTCTTAGCATGTTTAAGCTGTTATCATTGTGAGGACTTGGGATTAAAAGTGGGGGTACATAACCCCAACTAATAAAAAAAAATTTACCAAAATTCACCTACAAATACTGAATAAATATAACAAATGACACGATATAACCATCTAAGTTTTCGGTTTAATGCCATGAAATTTAAATCAAATTTAAATATACGCCAGTAAAACAACAAAACACTGGGAAGAAAAAACAAAGTTGTCCTTAAAAAATGGACATCTAAGTGTTCTAATCACAAAAATAGACTGTCAATAAAGCTGCTACTCTAAGTGTTAGGATCAGAGAAACACATGTGCTCCCTGCTTTTATTAGTATCTCTGGGTTTTAATTTTGTCTTTTAATTTTTTTTTATTTTGCCTTTGGAAAATAAGTGAGACTGCTAGTCAAACCATTTCAAGGGTCACTTTTATTTTTAGAATCTCTATTCCTTATTTTCCTCTGCCTTCCTCAATGTTTCATCAATCAGTCCAGCCTTCTAAATTGAGGAAATGAAGCCCAATCAATCTGCCTCTACACAGAGTTAAGAAACAGACATTTAAAAACATAATGAGGAAACCTTACCTTCCAGAGGTTACTGCACAGATGAAATATGAGAATATACGTGAATCCACTCCGTAAACACTAAAGTACAATATAAATGACATTAGTATAGATCTTACGTTAAAATAAGAAAAGAAAACAGACCATTTTCACTACCGGAAGCAGAACGTTCTTTACAATTTTCTATCAATTTAATGCTCCAATTTTTTTCCCTACAAAATTGAAGATTAAAAAAAAAAAAAATCCATGCAAATTAGGAACGAATTTTAATTACTTCATCTCCACCTATTTAATTCATATCTATGATGCTACCAATTCTAGATATTTTATATATTAGAGCTTTGGTACACATAAATCATCATTTATTAGAGCATAACAATTTTTTAGTATCACTCAGCTTATATATGATACACAAATTTGAAGATATGAGGATGCCTGGCATGCCCAACTGATTTTTCAAGCTATTGTTTTTCAAACTATTATTTCTTCCTAGCCTAAACTAGATATGCATTTGTTGACATGAGACTCTTTAACAGAAGGGCAACCCACCATTATTGCTTTAAAGACTGAAACCTTACCTTCCTCTTTGCACATGTAGACCTATCACTTACTGCTTCCTAAAATGAAGAATCAATCACTGATGTTGTCTCAGAATATTACAACGCAAAAGTCTTTCTAGTGTAGTAAGGAAGAAAGAGTTATGCACTTGGCGGAAAGACCTAGGACTTTCAGTTCCACTTTGGCCATGGATTCTCTGTAAGGCATTTGGTAAGATACTGCAACATCTCTAAGGCTAAGCCAAAACACATGTAAAACAGAAAAAATGCCTTTAGTAAAGTGCATTCAGATGCTAGTTTGTTGGCCCCATTTCATCTCTTCTCAAGCTTCTGTGTACAGTACCTTGAGGAAGAGAGGTACATGGTGTCCAACTAATCGAGCAGAGTTTCCTAATAATTCACATGAAAACAAATGTCACCTCACTCAACCAATTTTTACGTGTCTCTATGATGTTTGTCTATTATTTTTCAGTTGAGAGACAAACCTTTTATTGAAAACTTCCATTACAGAAGTTTGCCCAATTATAATGCCATCTAATGATGGCTGCCAATTAAGCTAATTGGGCAGTCAAAAAAATAGGCTAGTCACCCAACATTACTGTTTGATATGTTTTCATTATATGGAATAAAACACTTTAGACTCATTAGGTTTTCCCCTCTCTTGATCCTAGGGATTTATCCATCCCCAGAAACATTAGTTATTTTTTTGCAAAGACATCTTTTTCATCTTTTGCCGTTTTACTAAACTTGCATGTTTGACCCTACTGCTTCATTCTCAGTAACACTCATAAAAAACAAAAAGAACATACTTCGTTCACTATCATCTGTAGATTTAATATATTGCTTAGCTAATTCTTCTAGATCATTAAAGAAAAGACACACATTATCCTGTGGTTCTCTTCAACTGGCCACTAACTCTTGGACACTTTATTACACATTTGACATTTCTTTATCCAATTCGGTTAGTTTGGTGAATAAGATTTCAAAATATCACTTACTCAAAATCATGACATTTAACATCTATAGCCTTTTAAAATTAAGTAATTCCATAGAACTATCAAGGAAAGCAATCAGGTTTTGTATGATGATTAGTACTTTAAATTCTTTAGTCCTGCACCCATTATCTTACAGATGTTTACAAATTCTTGCTAATGTTTATTTCATCAATCTATCAGGAAGTGAAATTAAACTAACAGAATGTTAATTTAAAAAAAAAAATTCTGCTAAACTTTACCTGCTACTTCTTTACTATTTCTAGTACTAAGGCTCACCACTTTTTCTAATTTTTCTTTTTTCTTCTTTCTTTTCTTTGGGGGAGGAGGGCAAAACTCTGGAAGCCTACACAAAGTACCATCTCTGTGCGCAGAAAGTGAAAACTGTGGTGTGCCTGTGATTTCAGAGGTTGCTTAGCATACTTACTTCTATCATTCAAATTACTCTGTCTGCACTCCTTATAGTCCTGAAGGCTTCTGCCTTTTGTAAAAATCCCATAACATTAGTTTATACACTTTTGCTAAAGGCTTAGAAAACTGAAAATTATGTAAAATGAGAGGAAAGTGTATCTGCATTTGCTTATATAAGCATAAACTATCTCTAGAAGAACACACACAACAGACATACACACTAACAATACTGCCTCCTGAGAAGGAAACCGAATGGCTCAGATATGGTGTCGTCAATTACGTATTTTGAATTTTAAACCATGTGAATGCACCACTTACTCAAAAAATGTAGGTTATTCCAGAACTGAGAATCAGAATCCTCCACAAGATTTTTACCAGTAATTTAAAAAAATTACCTTCCCAAATCCCATAACATTCAAATATCCATGAGGAAAAAAAAGGTAAGTCATATCAAGTAACAACTGCTACTTTAATGCAGATTAGTTTTCGGTCCCAACTGATGGATATAGAAATCCTTGAAAATAAAGATACGGGTGAATAAGGTAAAAAGAACCAAGAATATAAAAGAAGTAATGACCCTATGGAAACCTAATCATGTTCTTTGAAATTATTACTTGATTAAAGGAATTCGGGATCAAGAATTTGAAAAAGCACCAAGAGGCAATCTAGTAGGATAAGTAGGAATAGACCTCAGACCATTTTCATCATACCTCGAGTTTGTTAAGTGAAAAACATTTCCATGACTTCCATAAGGGAACCTGCACAGCTCCCACAATGTAAAAGGAGGGGAAGGGGCAGTGAAATGGAGATAGGTCTGAAGATGTATGACTGAGCACATCAGAGTCTGTGTTTTTTATACAGATCAATTGACAAATCCACCTTATTCATTACTGAGCTGTAAGAACACCATGGGGGGAGAAAAAGATACTTTGACAGCCTTCGGCACTGAGAAATGCAAAATGATGAAAGAAGATTTTGCCTCTAGTCATATTTGAAAAATATTTGCTAGATGATTCTAAGCATTAAGGCACTATGGCCAGGCGCAGTGGCTCACGCCTGTAATCCCAACACTTTGGGAGGCCGAGGCGAATGGATCACCTGAGGTCGGGAGTTTGAGACCAGCCTGACCAACAGGGAGAAACCCTGTCTTTACTGAAACTAAGTCTCAAAAAAAAAAAAAAAAAAGAAGGCACCCATATAGGGGTGATATGGGATAAACTCATTTTTCTAGTCCAGTCAACTGGGACCACAGCCCCAAAACTGACATCCTAATGCCCAGCATGGGTAGACATGGTAAATTAAGCAGAAGGAAAATATAAGCCACCGAGGCTAATGTTTATTTTTTTAATTGTGTTTTTTTGAGACAGAGTCTCCCTCTGTCACCCAGGCTGGAGGGCAGTGACATAATCTTGACTCACTACAACCTCTGCCTCCCGAGTTCAAGCTCTTCTTGTGTCTCAGCCTCCTGTGTGGCTGGGATTACAGGCGCCTGCCAGCACACCTGGCTAATTTTTACATTTTTAGTAGAAATGGGGTTTCACCATCTTGGCCAGGCTGGTCTCTAACTCCTTGGCCTCCCAAAATGCTGGGATTACAGGTGTGAGCCACCGTGCACGGCCTAACTCACGCATTTTATAACCTTGTATTATGATGATGATTATAATTGTTCCCCTCTGAAAAATGCATGAATGTTGCTCCCAGAGTTAAATACCACCATCAAAAAGCAGGCATTGTGCTACCTCAAGGACAAAGGAGAATCACCATCATTGGGCAGAGGAATTCACGTGTCATACCCTAGATTCCTTCGAAACTTTGCAAAAGAAGGGCAAGTTATATATTATAATCACTGTGGTGTTGGTGATATTCTGTGTTTTAGGCACCAAGATATCTACACTCAGGAGCAACTTGCTTCAGCTATGCCTCCCGCATGCTTATGCTCCTCCATGCTCTGGGTTTTGTGTAAATACTATGTAAAACCATGACTAGTTAGAAGTATAAGGATTTTATCACGGGCCAATAAAAGCCATCATCTTACAAATCATTGCGGATAAGTGCCCTGAGATAATTTCCATCAGCACTCCGACACAGCTCAGGGCTGGCTCCGTGGGTGGTGAGCTATCACCTGTACACTCACACAGGGGCCACAGTAGGTGTCTTGCTCTGCGGTGACCAGTTCATACTTCTGAGTCACTTTTGAACAACGGACCCGCATTTTCATTCTGCATTACTAAGATGAAGCAGGGACCCCTCTTAGGTACCTAATCCCCACCCCCGCCAGGCATGGAAATAAAGAAAAAGCTTGAGTTCATATGAGGGAAATTCCAGGCACCTCACTGGCCCTGAGAAGTAAATGAGCAATTTGATAAGAAGGTAACAGTCGCTTAAAACAGTAACCAACAAAGTTAGAGTCATGAGATGTTTTGTTCTCAACAGAAATGTAAGATAACATCTTAGCATATGTTCCTGTTTTTCAGAAACCTGGACCCCTACTAAACAGATGTGCTGGCACGCAGAGCTCAGGTGACAGAAAACTGAGGGTAGGCCTCTGACAGCTCTTCTTGTTCTTTGCTGTAAAGTCCGTCGGAGGTGACACAAGCCACAGCTAACATTCTTTTCTGCTGACCTCAAATATTTAAACAAAGCTTCTCTTCCTTAACCAACTGCAAATCTGAAAATTTTTAAATCTACCTATCACGTTTTATCACCCGGCGCTTCAAGAAAGCCCGCCTCTATAGGTCAAAACCAAGTACAACCTCCATGTATGAATTTATTACCGTACCTGTGACCTCTGCCTTCCTGCCTTTAAAAATCCCTACCTGTAAGCCATCGGGGAGTTGGGGTTTTAAACATGGGCTGCCTGATTCTCCTTGCTTGGGGCCATGTAATAAATGTCTCACTTTCTCTTGCTGCAATCTCATCAGTGTTTGGACTTTGCTACACTGAGTGGTTCTGTAACACTGAACCTGCAAATTGTGCGGCCACTCCTAGCTCTATTCCTCAAGCTATGGTTTGAGGGCTGGCAGCATTAGTATCAACTGGAGAACAAGCTAGAAATGCAGGATCTCAAGTTGCACCCAAGACCTACTGAATCAAGACCTGCAGGACATTAATATAACCTCAAAGTCTGAGGGGTACTGCTCTATTTTACATTAAAACACAAAGTAGCACAGACTCCCTGGCTCATGCCTATAATCCCAGTACTTTGGGAGGCTGAGACAGAAGGTTCATTTGGTCCACCCTGGACAGCATAGTGATACCCTGTCTCTCTCTCTCTATTATATATACATAGAGAGAGAGACATAGAAGATATGTGGAAGATACATGACAAATGGTCCAAAACTCAACCGACCTATGAGATTACATAGTAATGAGTGGAAGTGAAATATTTTGCTTTATAAAAATCAAAGTAAGAACTTGGTTAAACAGAGCCAGCATATACTCTTAAATTCATTTATCAAGAGCTCCCCACAATCACTTAAAAAAGTGTAGTATTATTATAGGTTGAACTGTATCCCCCAAAAAGTCATGTTGAAGTCCTAAACCCCAGTACATCAGAATATGACTGTATTTGGAAATAGTCTTTAGAAAAGAAATTAAGTTAAAATGAGGTCATTAGATTGGGTCCTAATCCAATATGACTGGCATCCTTTGAAGAAGAAAAAATTTGGACACAGATGCACACAGCAGCAGAACTCCATGTGAACATGAAAACAGCCATCTGCCAACACCTTGATCTTGGACTTCCAGCCTCCAGAGCTGTGAGAAAATAAATTTATGTTGTTTAAGCCACCTAGTCTGAGGCACTTTGTTATGGCATCCCAGCAAACTAATATAAGTACGTGTCAAAAAAAAAATAAGCGTGTCGAAATACAGTTTCTTCCTCTTTTAGACATGAACTCATTGTATCTTGTTAATCCTGAATTCACAGTTTTACTGGGGGGTGAGATAATCAAGTGTTGCATTTTTAGAATTCTCCAAACGGCCTTACATCAGAATACTCAAGTGATTCCACGTACAGGAATCATATGTATCAGTAACAGACAGTATTTACTCATAATTTCTACTGCTACGCACACTAGAACTTGCATGCTAACAGGAAGCAGAGAATGACATGGACATCATCTGTAGTGACCCAAAACCTCCATTTTTGTTATTTATACAAAGATAGTGAACATTACCAATCCAGGATCATTTCATACACTTATGTCCATGAAATGCCAATTGCCAGTCTCACTCCGGGTCTTCCTAACAGGATTTAATTATACTTTCTACGAAAAACCATCTCAGCAGGACGTCCTTTTAAAGGCTCTTCTCTTTAGCTGCAGATGGGCAGTGGAGGGCTGTTCACCAACCACTCTTCAAATCTAATTTAAAATTAGTGCTAAAGGAGGGGCAGGACTCACAACATCCCCCTGATGCCCTGCTGGCCAGCCCTCGCCAACGTCCACTCCAAAAGGATCCTAAAAATCGTAACAAATCAAATGTGACTTGAGTCTAATTGCTTTCAAGAATATATGAGGAATTGTTGCTTGAATGCCTTCTCCTTTTGTTCTCCCCTACTTCCCAACTTTTCCCTTGGAGGGAAAGGAGAAAGAAAAGACATAAGCATTCATTGAAAACTGTAATACTGTATAATCCACAGTTGATTGCATTTTCATTGATTCATAGTAAAATTGTTACTTACTATTTTAAAACTGGGAGTGGGCAGAGTAGTTGGAAATGCGGCTAAAGAACAGCAAGGGAAACACCAGCTTTTGAATTTTGTGTTAGCCAAAGGAGAGGTCACCTTCAAAGGTGCCTGCCACCCTGTTCTCGCTGTCAGCTAAGGATCCCTGTCAAACAATGATCACGTTAGGGCATTCTTCCTGGTATATAAAGAATCCTTCCTGAAACAGTTTCTAAAAGAAGAACTGGAGATGGGCATGCCCAGAGTCTACATCTGTCTTTTAGGACTTCTCCTATGGAAATCCTGATTCTTTAAAATGCACAAGAGAAACCTCATAAACGCTGTGTCCACAAGCAGCTGCATGAGACAGGCACTGCAGGCAAAGCACCCAGATGCTGGAAAAAAATCTCTTTCTGTCCTTACTATGGCTATTTACTAACTCTCCGCCTTTCTTCCTCAGCCACTACCGACACCACTAACACCTTGAAATGCCTCCTTCTGGCGCAGATAATAGGAGCCTGCAATGGCAGGACTACCAAGAAACAGAGCGGGAAGTTAACAGGGGAAAACACACCTGCACGCCATTCTGTCCCAACCCAGAGGGCCCCAGCCCCAGTCACGAAACCAGCTTGTTCCCAGACTCCCCCACCCCATCACCCCTCCCCACCCCGCTTCACATCATTCATTCACCCCTGGTAATGGAATACCAATTGGTGAGCCTGGACCTTCTTGCCAATAATAAATAAATACTACTTTATCTCTATGTGTGCCCAAACAAAGGGTCTCCATTACCCAGCTCTCAGCAAGTGTTTATAATTAGTAAATATGGTCTTTCTGTTTTCCTATTACATTTAAGTGGGGCTGGGTAGGGAAAACAGATACAGGAAATGAGGCCAAGGTGTCTTTACCCATTCATTCTTTCATTCAACCAACACTTGAGTTTCTACCACATGTTGAACATTCTAAACACTAGCTACAGCAGTGAGCCAGACAAAGACCCTACTCACATGAGCTCACATTACACTAATAAGGTAACATCATATAGTAAAGAAATAATTAAAATAGGAGGATGTGATGGAGCATGACTTGTCAATCAGGGGAGACTTTTCTGAGCATCAAGACTGAAGACAAACCCAAGACAAAGAGGAGCTCACCTAAAATCGGGGGACGAGAATTTCCAGTGGAGAGAAAGAATGCAAGGCCTTAATCCAGAAATGAAGTTGCTGGTCTCAAAGAGCGAAAAGAAACTCCATATGACCATAGTGTTGGTGGGTACGGTACAACTGGTGCAAGCTAAGCCGGGGGAGTTTCGGTCAAGGTTAGGAGTTTCTGTATTGTTACTACACTTAAAACCTGAACATGCCTGCTTCAGGGATGAGCCAACACAATCACGATTACCATGCCCTGTCCTCTATGCAGTCGCAGGCCTAAGGTACAATGAATGGTAACAGCAGAAAGCCACAAGGGAAATTAGCAACAACTTGGAACACAGACAGGGATTTAGAACACACTTCAGTAAGTGCCACCATTCCAAAGTTCTTCACTCCTAGATTCCAAAATTTCTTACCTCAACCTTCAGTCCTGACACAGACCCAAACTTTAGGTGCTCCTAACTAACCACCAACTTTAATTACTTATCCTTAATTCAAGCCTCCACAATATAGGCACAACTTTCTTTTCTGGACTCATGATGCAGAACTCCCAGTGAAGTATGTCACGCTCTTTCTTCATAACAGTTCGAATTTGCCTGTAACACGTATTGATGTAACAAATTCTATTAGAACAGGTGAAACCTCCCTACTTTGAATCACCTGGGATGCTCATTTTTTTCCTCTGCGAGTGGTAACTGATACAAAGATACAGGTGAGGACATGGACTGAAGAACTGACATATCCCTTCTCCTAGAATGTAATCTTAGAATGCATTCTATCCTATTAGCATTCTATTGGAAGGCTGCACATAGCACCTCATACAGAACACTGCCGTCAAAAAGAGGACTGGCTGGGCATGGTGGCTCACACCTGTAATCCCAGCACTTTGAGAGGCCAAGGTGGACAGATCACCAGAGGTCAGGAGTTCAAGACCAGCCTGGCCAACACGTGAAACCCTGTCTCTACTAAAAATACAAAAATTAGCTGAGTGTGGTGGTGCACACGTGCAGCCCCAGTTACTCTGGAGGCTAAGGCAGGAGAATTGCTTGAACCCAGGAAGTGGAGGTTACAGTGAGCAGAGATCACACCACTGCACACCAGCATGGGCAACAGAGCAATACTCTGTCTCAAATAGTATATAATAATAATAATAATAATAATAATAATAATAATAATGCATATTTCACAGAGAAGGAACTAAGGCTCAAGAGATGAAACGACTGCTCCAAGATGCCACAAAAGAGGCAGAGTCCTTTCAACTAGACCTCCTGAGGATCTTGGAACCATGTTTTTTTCCTTCTTCCCTTCCCATATTCACTCAATACATGGTTACTGCATTGCCTACCTGGGCTAGACACTTCTCAGATCCTACAGATACAGAAAGGAATTAAATGAAAGACAAATGGATGCTGCACCCATTGTTAAGCTGTAACATTGTAAAGGAAGAGGGTAGTGAGAAAGACCAAAGTACATCATCAATGTGGGTTTGAGGCAGAAATGTTACAGAGCAGAGTTAGGTATTGTGAAGTGATAAAGGAGTTGTAAGGAGAAAAATGATGGATGAGAAAACTAGTATTGCACAACAGAGGCACATAGTGTAACTAATCAAATCAGATAAATTCTGCACCTGCTTGAAAATGAAACATTAGAATTAAATATATGCATCTATGATTCCATGTCTACATATATATGCATATACATTTAAAGGATTTTTAAAATTCAACAAATATTTCTCAGTTGAGCACAAATTTATACCAGGTGTATAAAGCAATGAGTGAGCTGAATGACACACACAAATAAACCATACCAATATTCACCAGTCACAGCGTTAATATTTTTATGATACAGAATGTGCATCATTTCTAATCACCTATTTAGATTAACTAGGATGAGCTCACACACACAGAGAGAAACACAAATGCACCTCCCAGCATTCAAACCTATAAATCAGTGAATATCTCAGGGCTATTAGAAAACATTAATTCAATTCCTCAAGCTAAAGTACATTTCACAATTTCCATCAACGGACTTGAATAGAACTTTGAGATGATTAATGTTTTATCAGAGATTATCCAGATAGGGGAACAGAGAGCCTGCCATTTCAAATTTAGAATGTGAGTTCAGTACCACCCGCACAGGGACGACCTGAGCTACCATTTGTATGAGCATTATTATTTAAATTTGGTAAAAACTTTAAAAAGTTCAACTTATTTAGGAATTCATTTCTGTCATCTAAGACTCGATATTGTTCTCTTGTTAGAAACCAAGAGACCGGAGATTTCTGAAAAGCCTTAGAAATTCCACTGTTAAAAAAGATGGAAAATTCTTCTATGATCTGGGCTCCAGAGAGGAACACGGGGGCATGGTTTTGCAAAACTCTGCAACTCAGCTGTTTGAAGCTAACCCATTTTTCATGGATTTACATTTATTACAGCCTACAATTATGACTTATGCCTCTCCCAAGCACTCAGACTATAGCTTCCTTTTGCACCTCTGAGAAAGCAATGGTTTATTACTGTAATAGTCAATCATATGCCCTGAGGACAATACAGAGCACAGGGCACGTGTTCTGTTAGTAAGACTTTCTGTTCAATCTAAGCATGCTCTTGGAAAGACCTAGTATGTGTGTAATCAATTTGTAAAAACAATGTCTTTGAAATGACCCACAGTTTCCACTTAATTTAATAACTATTACTTTTAAACTCCTATTTCCAACTACCAGAAACCCTTAAGTGTATACAGCCACTGCTGTTATAAAGAAGTGAACTAAATGGGCTTCTCCAATATTTTTATTAACTGTGTGACCCACTTACACCAGTATACATATCCATGAAGCCTATATAAAAAGCTTTTCAACTCAGTTCTCACCTGGCTATACAAGAGACCAGAAAACCTCAAGAATAGAGTAAGCGATACCAGGAATTACAAGGACAGGATTAAACTATCTGAAAAGTCCTGAAGGTAGAGGAGGATGACAAAAAGAAAATGGGCTTCAAAATAAGTCACCCAGCCTGTGCAACATCGTGAGACCTCAACTCTACAAAACATACAAAAATTGGCCAGGTGTGATGGCTCATGCCTGTAGTCTCAGCTTCTTGAGAGGGTGAGGTAAGACGATCACTTGAGCCCAGGGAGGTCAAGGCTGTAGCGAACATCATAGCACTGCACTCCAGGCTGGGCAAAAGTGTGAGACAATGTCTCAAAAATAATAATAATAAAAATAAATAAAATAAGTCAGATCAGGGCTTTTAACCCAGTTTTGGCACTTCCAATGTGGTACATCTTGGCCACGTGACTCTCTTTAGTTTCTCCATGTAGCACCTTGGAGTTGTTCTCCTTCTAAATACAGTAATGTCTAAAACACACAGGACAGAGCACAGCTACAGTAGACATGTAGCAAAGGACTGTTATAATGATTATTCTTAATTTACTTGCCAAACAACCAAACTTGAGATTGGAGTTCCGCAGTTCAAAAACATGAATATTTTTTAAGGCTTAAAAGTCAAAACATTCTCTAAGAATATCAGGATGTCAAGTTCAGACTAAATTTTGTGAAATTCTGTCTCCATTCTTCTGTTCTAGCTTTAAAGAAGTCAAATTTGTCTCTCATTGAATGTTTAAGTCTTTCTTGTAGGATGGGGTACGGGCCAAAGATTAATAGACTGAAAATACTAAATTTTATATACTATAACAGAAATTTCTATTGCAAAACAGTAATGGCCTAAGTATTTACAGAGTATTCATTCAGAGTTTTTGTTAAAAGTCCTTTGAAACACTAAAAATTAAAAAAAAATTTTTTTTACTGAAAACTAAAACTTAAGTCTACTATAAAATGTGACTACATTTCATAAAGCACCTTACAAGGCAGAATGCCATCAATTTGGTTAAATTTCAAGTTGATTTCACTACATTTTCTTATCCTAATGAGTATCCAGTGACACTCTACATGCCAATTACAGTGATTCTTTTCAGTCCTTCCCATTTAAGTATTTCAAGGAAGAAGGGTGTCTGGTATCATAACTTCTAGGAAAAAGAATAAAGTTTCTGTATGCTGTAGTGGAATAAAATAAGCTTTTACACTGAAACAGACACAAAATTTTATTTTCACTTAGTTTTTTCAAATATAAGGAATTCATTATGTAAGTTAAAAAAAAAAAAAAACTGTCTCATTTAACACATTAGAATTTCCTTGGTTTTCTTTTTTCCTATTCTGGCTCAAATATTGAATAAATGAAGCCAGGTGCAGTGACTCACACCTGTAATCCCAGCAGTTTGGGAGGCCGAGGTGAGAGGATTGCTTAAGCCTAGGATTTCGAGACCAGCCTCCCCAACACTGAGAGACCCTGTCTCTATAAAATAAATAAATAAAAGCATAGAGTGAAAGATATACCACTCCTTTCCCCAATCAGGACTCCAGAAGACAGGTACAAGTCAAGAGTTTTTCAAAAAAGTCTTTTATTTTTCTCCTCAAGGTATATTAAGAATAAGATCTTACCTGCATTTGTTTCGTAGTCC
>NW_016803270.1:218386-229545 GCF_001698545.2 Rhinopithecus bieti | reverse complement strand
TATTACCCTTGTGTTGCATACTAACTTTTTCCCTGAAAAACAATGGAAGTGGGGAAGTGGATACTATATTACTCTTTAAGAATCAAACTTTGTTCAAATCATTGCTTTTGTGCCCAAGCTGTAATTCAAGTTAAATGCGAGAGTCACTACAGATCAGATGAGATTCAGCATGCCTGTGGAAATAACCTTGGGAGCATTCAAGTTTGTAAGCAATAGCCATCAAATCCAAATTTTTACTTTTTTTTTTTTTTTAAGGAAATGTGCTCACTTAGTTGACCATAACTGCATGTGGAATTTCCTTCTATCACAAACACATAAATGTTCAAAGCCCTTGTATTAGTCTGATATCACACTGCTATGAAGAAATACCTGAGACTGGGTAACTTATAAAGAAAAGAGGTTTAAAAGACTCACAATGCCACATGGCTAGGGAGAACTCAGCAAACTTACAATCATGGTGGAAGGCACCTCTTCACAAGACAGCAGGAGAGAGAATTAGTGCAGAGTAAAGTGGGGAAAGCCCCTTATAAAACCATCAGATCTTGCGAGCACTCACTCACTACCACAAGAACAGCACAGGGGAACTTCCCCATGACCTAATCACCCTCCAGGAGTTCCCTTCCCCAACACACAGGGATGACAATTTGGATTACAAACTCAAGATGAGATTTGGGTGGGGACACAGAGCCAGACCCTATCAGCCCTGTAGAAAATGCCAACACACACCATAGGTGCTAACCCAATTCCAGGCACTGGGGGGATGAGACAGGGAAGGGAAGGGTTAGTGATTCCTTAGTGCAGCAATCTCAGAGAGTGGCAGAGGTTTGCACTCACAATTTGTAATATATTACCTAAATCTTAACTCTCAAGAGAGACTGCTAAGGAGAGTGGGGATTTAACTAGCTTTAGGCACATCAGTAAGAAATTGCTCCCAGCTGTAGGCTTAAATATAGGGAGTGGAAATTTTACACCCCCCTGTGCCAAAGACATTCCAAGAATTTGCCTCATCAAAGAAACACTGAAAACAACAGAAGGTTCTAGGCTTCTATGAGAATGGTCAAGGAAAAGATTCTGGGTGTTACGCTGGAGCAGGGAAAACATTAGTACTGAAAGGCGTTATCAAGAATATATTAGAGTAAGAATAGTTGGGAAGAGTTTGGTGTTGTCAGTCGCCTTGGATTTGTGGTGACGGCAGGACCGGCATGGCAGTTGCTGCTCAGAGCACCTGACCTCCAAGAAGCATAAGTACGCCTTCTCTTCTAGTATAATTTTAGTGATTTTTTTTTGCTTTTGTTTATATTTATATAAAGTATAATATTGATATATTATACTGCTTGTGTGTTTTTATAATATATTTTTCGGTTTCAGTCATCACCAATAAGTTTTACTGGCATCAATATCTTATTTTTTTAACTTTTAAAATTTTTATTTGTCATTATTATTTTTGAGACAGGGTCTCACTGTGTCACCCAGGCTGGAGTAGGAGTATCACAATAACAACTCACTGCAGCCTCCAACTCCTGGGCTCAAGTGATCCTCCCATCTCAGCCTCCCAAGTAGCTGGGACTGCAGGCGTAAGCCACCACATCCAGCCAATATCCTGTTTAGAAAAACAATTTTCACTTTGCCATATTCAAAACATTGTTTCCAAGAAAAACAATTCTTAGAATTATTCTAATTTTCTATGCATAAGGAAGATGAAGCTGGGGTGAGCTGGGGTACACATGTAGAGATCGGAAGAGGAGAAGATGAAGTCTCTGGGTATAGGGACCACACCTTGGCCCTGGCTGATTGTCCAATGAGCTGGGCTGGGGGCATCACTGTCTCCAGAAGCAAGAGGGCAAGCTGCACTTTCAGTCAGCAATTAAGCCTTAAATACCCGCTCTTGAAAGAAAAGGGGATTCTGATTTTTGCCACCGGGTGTCAATTACTATTTGTTAAGATTCTGAAATAGTGGTTTTCTCACAGGCCCTATACCTATCTCTACAAGAAACTACCAAGAACTCTGAAACCTTTTGTCTTTGAAAATTCAGACATTTATCTACTTTTAAAATGAGCTCATAACTAACAACCATTACCCATAAGTGTCCATCTGTAAGAGCTGAAAAGTATTCCTGAGCTGAACTACAGAACGTAGTTAGTTATGCACATTCATATCATCTACTTAGGACACTGAAGAAGAGAAGGAATTCTAATATGTTCTGAGGAACAAGGGATCTCTGAAGGTGCCTGCAGAATGAAAGTGAGCCTAATAACACCTATTGAAAGGAAGAACACAAAGACACAATTACAAAAATAAAAATGATATTACAAATATAGGGAAGGTGGAATTTTAAATATAAATAGAATACTGAAACATAAAACTGGCAGCAGATGTCAGTCTGAAATTAAACTTTCAGCTTTATGACAAGGAATTGTCCACCCTTGATTTATATATCTTAGTATGCAAAGGCAAAAATAAATAGAATATTCAATTAATGTCACACTGTAACTTTTCAGAGCACTCTCTTGACACTAAGAGAAAGAAAAAAGAATATTTTTTTAAATCAAGGGAAGAGTGAATGTTTGTAAACGAGGCTCTTTTTCCAAAACATTTATTAAGCCGAACTATTATTATGCATGCTTCAGTTTAAACCAGGAATTCATTAATGAATAGGGTTATACCCCATTACCAAATACATTTGAAAACTGAGGAAAACAAGGGCAGGGGTTCGAGAGCCATCAGTAAGTCCTGGGGGTACCAGCAGTAAAGAGTTATGAAGAGCCTCTAACACAGGAGACAATGCTACTGCCATAGATCTGCAATTACAAATCTGAACACTCAGATTTGGCAAATCTTGGCAAAGCATCCCCAAGACTGAAAGCCCAAGCCCCTCAGCACCATGGAGAATGGCCTTCCAGAGTCCAGCCCCTATCCACCCTGCCCTTGATGGTCCAGAACTGCACACACAGAACCCTGCCCCAGCCTCTGCCAGCATGGATACCTCTCCCTACACCAGGAATATCCCTGCGCCTTCCCCTGCAGCTAAACTGACCCAATCAACACAAGGGTTATGCCTGAAAGCGTTCTCCACTCTCTACAACCATCACCCCTCTCTCCCCCCACTCCCCCAAACAAAACAAAACCCACAAGCAACTGCACCCCACTTCTGTCGTCAGCACATTCCAAAGATGACTCCATCATAACTCTTAGCATAAGCATGGCTTGGAATTTTCATCGCTGTCACCTAATCCCTTCATAAACACTAAAACTCAGTCTTAGCACCAGACAGAAGAGGGTTAAACAAATGATAGCTAACCCTCACTTCAGCCGGACCCGATTCCACGGCTCACTCCACCATCCAAAATGATTAAATCACTCGGCTTTAAATACAGACATAAATCAATAAAATGTATATGAACAGTTCAATTTCACTCATTGGAAGATTATGACAGAACAGGCATTTATAATTAGAATTCAGACTGCTGGCATGGAACTGAAAAACCTAACCCCTACTAAATCTTACTTAAGAGACAACTCAGACTAGGAATGTTGTTATCTTCAAGTATTTGAATGAACCAAGTCTACATAAAATTCAACTTTAAAATTTTACTTTATGACCTCATTCAAATTAATGTCAGGAAAAAAATAGCCAACAACTGAAGAGATTCTCTCATTTTACTTTCATAATTTGAATGATCTTACGTGGGCTTAGTTACTCTGCAGGTTCAGAAGTCCAGGTCACAGATAGTAAGACTCACATTCAACCTGAGGTCTAGAAGACAGCAATGCCCTTTCTTTCCACTACAACATGTTCATGAAATCCTATTAAAGCCATGTTTTAAATTTACTATGGCATAACTAAATTTTCCTTTTAATAAAAGGCCTTCTTGGAACTTCTTTAATCTGATAAATGGTATCTACAAAGAAGTCTACATTTGTCAAACTGGAACCTTTCCTCTAGGCTCATGAACAAGACAAAGCGAGACATGCTACTGTCACCCTATTTGACATGTCACCCTATTTGACACTGTGATGAGATCCTAGCCAGAGGAACAAGGCATAAAAAGGAAATAAAGGGCCAGGCTCAGTGGCTCATGGCTGTAATCCTAGCACTTTGGCCGAGTCAGGTGGATGGCTTGAGCTCAGGAGTTCGAGACCAGCCTGGGCAACATGGTAAAACTATGTCTCTACCAAAAATAAAAATTTTTTTAAAAAATTAACCAAACTTGGTGTCATAAGCCAGCAGTCCTAGCTACTCAGGAGGTTAAGGTGAAGGATTGTCTGAGTCTGGGAGGTAGAGGCTACAGTGAGCCAAGATTATACCACTGCACTCCAGCCTGGGCAACAGGAACAGAATACTGCTGTTATTTACAGTACACATGCAGAATGTCTAAAACGAAAAAAAGAATCAGTAATATCCAGTGTTAGGGAGGATATGAAAAAACAGTACCTATGTGTCCACCAGAATATCTGCACATGAATATTGAAAGGAGGCATGTTCAGAGCAGGACCTTAAGTTAAGGAAAGGAAGGCAAGGGGACTGACCCAGATACAGACACTAAGGAACAGACTGAAAATCTGAAAACAATTAGTCTGAAAATTAGTCTCGTTTTTATGATCACCACGTACTAGCAATTTCAAACAATGTCACAGATGAAAGACTCCTCCCCAGACAGTATAATTCTATTCGTCTAAGTTCTAAATACTTGGTAGGGCTACCATCAAGTTTTGTTTTTGTTTTAATTTTTTGAGACAGATTCTTGCTCTGTTGCTCAGACTGGAGTGCAGTGCCACCATCATGGCTTACTACAGGCTCGACCTTCCAAGCTCAAGTGGTAATTCCCACCTCAGCCTCCCAAGTAGCTGAGATCACAAGTACGTGCCACCGTGTCTGCTCATTTTTTAAAATTTTTTTTTTTTTGGGGTAGAAACGGGGTCTCACTATGTTGCCCAGGCTAGTCTCAAACTCCTGAACTCAAGCAATCCTCCTGCATCGGTCTCCCAAAGTGCTGGGATTACGGGCGTGAGCCATTGTGCCAAGCCTAAATTTTAATTTCAATTTAAAATTTAAGGCCAGGCACAGTGGCTCACCCTTGTAATCCTAATGCTTTGGGAGACCAAGGCAAGACAAGGATCATGACTGAGGGCCAGGAGTTTGAGACCAGCCTGGGAAACACAGCAAGCCTCTTATCTGTACAAAAAAAAAAAGCAAAATTTGCCCTAAGTATGGCTGCAGGGGCCTGTGGTCCTAGCTACTCAGAAGGTTGAGGCAGGAGGATCTTGAGTCCATGAGTTCAAGGCTGCAGTGAGCTATAATGGCGCCACTACACTCTACCTTGGGTGACAAAATGAGACCCCTGTCATTCATTCATGAATAAGTAAGTAAAAAAAAATCAAATTAGCATATTAGGTTACATGATACAGATATAGCCATGTCATTTATGCTTTAGCAAACATTGCTTTTCACATGGAAGTTAATTCAGAAAACTCATCATAGAGCAGCCCACCCCATAGGTCAGGTCACAGAATCATTTCAAGTGAGTTCCTAAGAGTTGAGAATCATTCAAGCTTGCCCTAAGCACAGCTTGCTTCTCCAATCCCTGTGGCACTATGGAATCCTTCAGTTTTACACTACATTTGAAATTCATTAAAATCATTAAAAAATGATAGCAAAGTTTATTGCAATGTTAAAGAAATACAACTTATTTCCCTTCTGTCATTCTACATGGGCCCTTGGACTTTTATGTGTGCTTAAAATTTTCAACTATGGAGACATCATTTGAAACTCACTAGTTTAATCCCCAGAAGGGGAAAAAATTACAATTCCTGGAATTTACTGTGAAATGAGATGTTTATGAAACTCAGGCAAAATTATCTTTTATCGGTAAGACGTTTCCTAATTACTTGTATAGAGGTTGTTCCTTTATGTGAAAGAAATTTTCAAGATTAAAATTATAAAAAATAGAAGTGTACTTTGTCGAATATAAGCAACAAAGATACTGACAAACCTCACTATACTGTCTTACTGAACACGAATATATGGCAGAGATAAATTCTGACAAAGTCGCTGATAAATTTGCAGAAGACTCAAAAGAGAAACAGCAACGCTGTTATTCATTACTGGACAGATCAATATATGTTTACATTTTTCACTTTTCAAAACAAATTTCAATGCCACTAAAAAACTATTAGTTCATTTCTTTTTTTCCTTCTTTGTATAGTCATATTTATTTTTAACTGATAGTATTAACTAGTGTAGATTCACTAATGGAAAACTTTCACTGAATTTCTCTTCTGGTGATTATTATTATATGTTTCCTGCTCTAATTATTAATGAAAATGATTTTGTTGTACACTAGGGTGGTGTGAAAATAATCCATACTGATGTCAACTACATGAGGTAGGCCACTGATCTGAAACAGCCCCAAAATGGAAATACTCTTAAATGTCCATCAGCACTAGAATGGAGTGAAAAAGGAAAATTGTGGAAAAATCATACGACAAAACACTGCACAAGATGGACTACTGTTACACCCAGTAACACAGATGAATCTCACAGATATAATATGAGAAAAGCAGCCAGCAACGAGAGAATGTATAATGTACGTTATGTATAATCTATGATGTGAACACTGGGTAGGATATTGACTGGGAAGGCCACAGGAGAGCCTTCTGGGCACAGAAAGTGTTCTGTATCTTCATCTGTGTGAAAGTTACATGGGTTCATAGACATGTAAAAACTTCGCAAGCCTTCACTATATATCCTCTTGAATCTTTTTTAAAGGCCTCTACTGCCCACATAGGCACACAATCAACAGAAAGCAAAACTGAGGTCCAAAAAATGTCAGATGTTTATATGACATCATTAGTACTTAAAAGTTATTAGAGATAGTTAAGAATAGTTGACAAATAATAGTGCTGTGGTTTTGAAATTTCAAAATGTAATTATGTTCTATCCTTTGGAGTGGTAGTTTGGTAGAGAGAGATTAAGGGAAAGAAGAAAGTACAGTCAAGTCCTGGAGCAGCAAACGGCTGTCAAAATTAACAGACAGGCCAGGTGCAGTGGCTCAAGCCTGTAATCCCAGCATTTTGGGAGGCTGAGACGGGCAGATCACAAGGTCAGGAGATCAAGACCATCCTGGCTAACACAGTGAAACCCCGTCTCTACTAAAAATACAAAAAACTGGCCAGGCGAGGTGGCGGGCACCTGTAGTCCCAGCTGCTCGGGTGGCTGAGGCAGGAGAATGGCGTGAACCCGGGAGGTGNTTTTTGGGGTAGAAACGGGGTCTCACTATGTTGCCCAGGCTAGTCTCAAACTCCTGAACTCAAGCAATCCTCCTGCATCGGTCTCCCAAAGTGCTGGGATTACGGGCGTGAGCCATTGTGCCAAGCCTAAATTTTAATTTCAATTTAAAATTTAAGGCCAGGCACAGTGGCTCACCCTTGTAATCCTAATGCTTTGGGAGACCAAGGCAAGACAAGGATCATGACTGAGGGCCAGGAGTTTGAGACCAGCCTGGGAAACACAGCAAGCCTCTTATCTGTACAAAAAAAAAAAGCAAAAATTTGCCCTAAGTATGGCTGCAGGGGCCTGTGGTCCTAGCTACTCAGAAGGTTGAGGCAGGAGGATCTTGAGTCCATGAGTTCAAGGCTGCAGTGAGCTATAATGGCGCCACTACACTCTACCTTGGGTGACAAAATGAGACCCCTGTCATTCATTCATGAATAAGTAAGTAAAAAAAAATCAAATTAGCATATTAGGTTACATGATACAGATATAGCCATGTCATTTATGCTTTAGCAAACATTGCTTTTCACATGGAAGTTAATTCAGAAAACTCATCATAGAGCAGCCCACCCCATAGGTCAGGTCACAGAATCATTTCAAGTGAGTTCCTAAGAGTTGAGAATCATTCAAGCTTGCCCTAAGCACAGCTTGCTTCTCCAATCCCTGTGGCACTATGGAATCCTTCAGTTTTACACTACATTTGAAATTCATTAAAAATCATTAAAAAATGATAGCAAAGTTTATTGCAATGTTAAAGAAATACAACTTATTTCCCTTCTGTCATTCTACATGGGCCCTTGGACTTTTTATGTGTGCTTAAAATTTTCAACTATGGAGACATCATTTGAAACTCACTAGTTTAATCCCCAGAAGGGGAAAAAATTACAATTCCTGGAATTTACTGTGAAATGAGATGTTTATGAAACTCAGGCAAAATTATCTTTTATCGGTAAGACGTTTCCTAATTACTTGTATAGAGGTTGTTCCTTTATGTGAAAGAAATTTTTCAAGATTAAAATTATAAAAAAAAGAAGTGTACTTTGTCGAATATAAGCAACAAAGATACTGACAAACCTCACTATACTGTCTTACTGAACACGAATATATGGCAGAGATAAATTCTGACAAAGTCGCTGATAAATTTGCAGAAGACTCAAAAGAGAAACAGCAACGCTGTTATTCATTACTGGACAGATCAATATATGTTTACATTTTCACTTTTCAAAACAAATTTCAATGCCACTAAAAAACTATTAGTTCATTTCTTTTTTTCCTTCTTTGTATAGTCATATTTATTTTAACTGATAGTATTAACTAGTGTAGATTCACTAATGGAAAACTTTCACTGAATTTCTCTTCTGGTGATTATTATTATATGTTTCCTGCTCTAATTATTAATGAAAATGATTTTGTTGTACACTAGGGTGGTGTGAAAATAATCCATACTGATGTCAACTACATGAGGTAGGCCACTGATCTGAAACAGCCCCAAAATGGAAATACTCTTAAATGTCCATCAGCACTAGAATGGAGTGAAAAGGAAAATTGTGGAAAATCATACGACAAAACACTGCACAAGATGGACTACTGTTACACCCAGTAACACAGATGAATCTCACAGATATAATATGAGAAAAGCAGCCAGCAACGAGAGAATGTATAATGTACGTTATGTATAATCTATGATGTGAACACTGGGTAGGATATTGACTGGGAAGGCCACAGGAGAGCCTTCTGGGCACAGAAAGTGTTCTGTATCTTCATCTGTGTGAAAGTTACATGGGTTCATAGACATGTAAAACTTCGCAAGCCTTCACTATATATCCTCTTGAATCTTTTTTAAAGGCCTCTACTGCCCACATAGGCACACAATCAACAGAAAGCAAAACTGAGGTCCAAAAAATGTCAGATGTTTATATGACATCATTAGTACTTAAAAGTTATTAGAGATAGTTAAGAATAGTTGACAAATAATAGTGCTGTGGTTTTGAAATTTCAAAATGTAATTATGTTCTATCCTTTGGAGTGGTAGTTTGGTAGAGAGAGATTAAGGGAAAGAAGAAAGTACAGTCAAGTCCTGGAGCAGCAAACGGCTGTCAAAATTAACAGACAGGCCAGGTGCAGTGGCTCAAGCCTGTAATCCCAGCATTTTGGGAGGCTGAGACGGGCAGATCACAAGGTCAGGAGATCAAGACCATCCTGGCTAACACAGTGAAACCCCGTCTCTACTAAAATACAAAAAACTGGCCAGGCGAGGTGGCGGGCACCTGTAGTCCCAGCTGCTCGGGTGGCTGAGGCAGGAGAATGGCGTGAACCCGGGAGGTGGAGCTTGCAGTGAGCTGAGATCCGGCCACTGCACTCCAGCCTGGGCGACAGAGCGAGACTCCGTTTCAAAAAAAAAAATAATAATAATTAACAGACATGAGGGAATATACCAGAAAAATAAATGTGGTGCTTAGAAAATTACCCCTAGCTGGCAGGTTGTCAAAATGTCCCAGAATGAAGCAATAGTGCCTTGGAGGGCTGCAAGTTTAACTTAGAAAAGACCACCTGCCTGGTGCTCCGCAGCTCTGGTGTTAAGTTACATCCTTGTGTCCCTTAAGAGCTCATCTCTGTCCCTGACGGCATCCGCCCTTGGCAGAGAAGACTTGATACATTCCAAGAGCCCCAGGGGTTAATATTCTTTGCCCAATGACATTTTTAACTTGCCTAGTTTCAATCTGCAAAGATTGTCTTTTCTGCCTAATTTGCTTCAAAAGAGGAAGACAAACAGTCAAGGAACACATTGAACAGGAGACGCTGAGTTCAGGATGGAACATTTCACCTTTTGTTTGGGCAAAGGGGCTTCCAAGTCAATCAGAGTTCAACATGCAGAACAGAACTTTGATTAGCAAACTAATTAGCAAAGAGGAACTCCAAACAACTCACGTCTTTGCCATGATCTTTAGAACCAGAGGCATGTAATAGTATGTGAGGCCATAATATTCATCCCAGCATATTAGACAGGAGTAGAAGGATCAGAGGAGGCAGAAAATGAGCACAGAATGAAAACAGAAAAACTGTACCAGAAAACATTAAATCTGCATGTGGTACCCACAGCAAAAAGAAAAAGATGGGCAGGTGCTAAGTTGGTTTAGGCCACTGCCCTGAGCTCAATGACAGACAGCAACCAAGGGCACAGTACACAGAGAAAACTGTCTGACACGCAGCCAGTCCCTCCATAACCAAATCCTGGAGTGAGGCGGTGACAGTCAAAGGTATCTTTGGTCCCAGGTGCTTCCAGGAACAAGACATTTAAAAATCATCCAGCTTTCCCCCCAAACCCTGCTACCTTAAAATCCTCTTAACAAGGGAGTAAATCCCCTCAGGCCACAAAACAGGGACCAAAAGCAAGGGCAAATGTACAAGTGAAATAAACTGCAACCCATCTGTCAACAAGCGCAACTGATTTCTTGTTAGTCTTCCCAGTTTTCCGAGGAGAAGGAAACTGGGTATGTGATGGTTAATACTGAGTGTCAACTTGATTGGATCGAGGGATGCGAAGTATGAATCCTGGGTGTGTCTGTGTGGGTGTTGCCAAAAGAGATAAACATTTGACTCAGTGGGCTGGGGAAGGCAGATCCACCCTTAACATGGTAGGCACAATCTAGTCAGCTTCCAACAAATATAAACCAGGCAGAAAAACATGAAAAGGACAGACAGGCCTAGCCTCCCAGCCTACATCTTTCTCGCATGCTGGATGCTTCCTGACCTCAAATATCGGACTCCAAGATCTTCCGTTTTGGGACTCAGACTGGCTCTCCTTGCTCCTCAGCTTGCAGACAGCCTATTATGGGACTTTGTGATTATGTAAGTTAATATTTAATAAACTCCCCTTTATTCATATAT
>NW_016803270.1:166766-218263 GCF_001698545.2 Rhinopithecus bieti | reverse complement strand
TATATATATAAAGATATATACAATATATAAAGATGTAAGATATAAAATATAGAGAGGTGCTATTAGTTCTACATTACATATTATATTTTCAAGATTAAAATTATAAAAAATAGAAGTGTACTTTGTTGATCTATAAGCATCAAAGATATTGACAAGTCTCGCTATACTGTCTAGTGAATGCGAATATATGGCAGAGATAAATTCTGACAAAGTCACTGATAAATTTGCAGAAGACTCAAAAGAGAAACTGCAATGCTGTTATTCGTTACTGGACAGATCAATATATAAGTTTACATTTTTCACTTTTCAAAAAAAAATCTCGATGTTACTAAAAACTATTAGTCCATTTGTTTTTTCCTTCTTTGCATAGCAATATTTATTTTAACTGACATAATTAAATATTGTAGATTCACTAATGGAAAACTTTCACTGAATTTCTCTTCCGGTGTTTATTATTATGTTTCCTGCTCTAATTATTAATGAAAATGATTTTGTTGTATACAAGGGTGGTGTAAAAATAATCCATACTGGATGTCAACTACACGAGGTAGGCCACTGATCTGAAACAGCCCCAAAAAGAAATATGAGGATAAACTCCCCTTTATATAGATAGGTACATCCTATTAGTTCTTTCTCTCTCTCTCTCTATATATATAGAACTACATATATTATATACCTATACATATATATAAAGGGAAATGTGTGTGTGTGTGTGTGCGTGTATGTGTGTGTGTGTGTGTGTGTGTGTGTTAGTTCTGTCCCTTTAACAGAACCCTGACTAGAAGAGCGTATGTCTATAGATGTGTGCAGGTGCGCACAGGCAGTATGGGCACCACAGGCAGTACGGGCACCACAAACTTAGGCAGAGTCACCAAGAGGAGGAGAAAGATGAGGCTGGAGGCGAGTGGAAAAATCATGCCTGCCAGATCCAGTTCCCCTCCTCAAATTCGCATGCTGTGGAGCATGATTGTCGAAGATTTCTTTTGGTTGGTTGGTTTTTCCTGGGACTTGGAAAACAAAGAAGCTACATTTCGAGTATCAGCCTGGCATGGTGGCTCAAGGCGATAATTCCAGCCTTTTGGGAGGCTGGGGCAGGAGGATCACTTGAGGCCAGGAGTTCAAGACCAGCCTGGGCAACATAGTGAGACCCCATGTCTTTAAAAAAAAAAAAAGAAAAAAAAAAGCCTGTCTATCAATAAGACAGCTCAGGCTGGGCATGGTGGCTCACGCCTGTAATCCCACCACTTTGGGAGGCCAAGGCAGGCGGATCACGAGGTCAAGAGATCGAGACCATCCTGGCCAACATTGTGAAACCCCATCTCTACTAAAAATACAAAAATTAGCTGGGCATGGTGGTGCACGCCTATAATCCCAGCTACTCAGGAGGCTGAGGCAGGAGAATCGCTTGAACCCAGGAGGTGGAGGCTGCAGTGAGCCAAGATCATGCCACTGCATGCCAGCCTGGCAACAGAGGGAGACTCTGTCTCAAAAAAAAAAAAAAAAAAAAAAGCCAAACACAGCTGGAGCATGAGCATGTAAGTAGCTGTCCAGATTTATAGATAGATGCATAAGATGAGAGGCCTCGTTGAGAAATGTGTTTCAGCATAAATCTTAATCTTTGGGGGCCCATCTAAGTTCCTAGAAAACTAGTACCAAGTTTTCTTCACTTTACAGATTTCAAAACTGAGAGAGCCTCACTCTATCCCTCCCACGAAGTCATTACTCAAGACCCATTAAAAGTGTAAGAAATTCCAGCATTTTACAGATAAATGCACAACACAGGTGATATGTATTTGCAAACAACCCTGCATGGTACACACAAATGTGCTACCAAAAAAAAAAAAAAAAAAAACAGTATTTCACAGACATATCAGAAATAAGAAGATGACAACCTCCCCAAGATGAGGCTTAAGTGATGGATTTTGTGCCAACAATGGGAATTCTTAATGCATTACAGCTAGAAGAGCCACTGAATAATTAAGTAACTTCCTGGGATAGTGGGAGGGAAAAGAGTGCAAACGGAGAATGAACGGTTTTTAAAATAAAAGGATATTCTGTGTTTTATACAAATTCTAATAATTACATGAATTCCAAATAACAGCTACCCTAGGTAATATCTGTTCACATGATCCTTTTTCTGTTGCAAATGTGTTGGTAAAAGGCAGGAAAAGGTAAGTCCCTTCTTTGGCACCTATCAGACACTTCTGTTTGCATCACAGACACACTCTTATGAGCTCAGTCTGCAGTCTGTGGGAGGACCAAGGAAAACTTTAAAGATCTAGAATGTTTAGGGCTAAGTCAACTCCCACGCCATTCTGTTGTCTCACATTAGAATTAAGAACCAAAGCTTTGTGAGAAACATTTAGGTGCTTTTCGTTCACCTAATGTCAGAGCAGAGCAGGCTTTGTGGATACCATCCACCCTGGCATCAGCACAGATCTCCCATGGTTTTTTTTTTTTTTTTTTTTTTTTTTTTGAAGTTCTGTTGTTAATGTCTTGAAATTCTTAATTTTTGAACAAAGTGCCCTACACTTTCATTCTGGACTGTGTCCTGCAACTCATGCAGCCAGGCCTGAGTAATCCTGAGTAAGTCTTGTTTGTTCTTAGGGGTTCACTCCTCTTGCTGGCTGCTATCCAAACTCCTCCACATACTGACATGTGTCAAGCCTCTCGATGCTGCACGGTCCCAGCACAGGATGCTGCAGCGATCAGAGCAGGGGACTTCAAGCTCTTCTGAATTCCATGCTGGTAAAACATACTAGAATTAAGAGACTGACAGCCACCCACAACCGTTTCTCCATGATTTCTGCCTAGCTATTCCACAATTACTACCCGCACCCATAGATTCCTGACAATGTATACAGCATAAAAGATAATACAAAAGCTGGGAAAGATGGAAATCATTGTCTTCTCCATTACATATTTTTTAAAAAGGACAAAAAACCCTCCTAGAGCCATCTAGTTCTCAGGGAGCACCACGATCAGCTCTCCGTATCCACGCATTCTCAGACTGAAAATCTCCAGAACAAAACAATACAGTAAAAAAGAATACTTTCTTTTTTTGAGACGGAGTCTCACTCTGTCGCCCAGACTGGAGTGCAATGGCACAATCTTGGCTCACTGCAACCTCTGCCTCCCAGGTTCAAGCAATGCTCCTGCCTCAGCCTCCTGAGTAGCTGGGATTACAGGTGCCTGCCAACACCCTTGTCTAATTTTGTATTTTTAGTAGAGATGGGCTTTCTCCATGTTGGCCAGGCTGGTCTCAAACTCCTAACCTCAGGTGATCCGTCCACCTTGGCCTCCCAAAGTGTGGGCAGTAAAGGCGTGAGCCACCGCCCCCAGCCTATAAATTTTTAAAACAGAGTATAGCAACAATTTACATGGTGTTTACATTGTATTAGGTATTATAAAGTAATCTAGAGATCACCTACAGTCTACAGGAGGGTAGAAATAGGTGATATGCAAATACTGCACTATCCTATATGAGGACCTTGGGCATCTTCAGATTTTCTCTGAACTAACTAGATAACCCCTGTTAACAGGTGCATCAAAAGGCCTAGAACATCTAAAAAATCTTTACAATCCTGAGATTCCATGTGGATAAGTCATTCATAGTTCGACTAATTTTGGACTCAAGTCAGTATTTCCTCTAAAGCAATGGCATAAACATCTTTAAAACTAACAACTGTATTTGAAATTTAGAATCCCCAGGTACATTTGCAACTCAGTTACTTTTGATCAATTAATCATAAGAGTCTAAAATTAATTAATATTCACACAACATTAAAACAAGATTCCTCTGCCAAAAGCAGGTCAAAATTATCACCAGTAGATAAAGATAAGCTCCAAGAATTTAGTATGGGAAAGTCTGTAGGGCAGGTTTTGTAAAAACAGAAAATTCAAACAATGCAAGGCAAACACCACCAATGGCAATACTGTCAAGACTGTGTGGATACTGAAACCTGCTCTTAGAAGTATACCACACTCCTGAGATATTGAGCCAGTTGGTTAAGGAGCATAAGAAGAGATCAAGGTCTTGAGTACTTACTTCCCTCTTTTTGTTTGTTTAGATACAGGGTCTCCCTTTGTCACCCAGGCTGGAGTGCAGGGGCACAATCATAGCTCACTGTATTCCTGAACTCCTGGACTCCAGTGATCCTCCTATCTCAGCCTCCACAGTGGCTAGGACTATCTAGCCATCATGCCCTATTATTTTTATTTTTGTTTTGCCGAGACAAAACAGAAAACCGGTTTTGCAGGCTGGTTTCAAACTCCTGGCCTCAAGCAATTCTCCCACTTCAACCTCCCAAAGTGTTGGGATTACAAGTGTAAGCCACCGCGCCTGGCCTCTCTTGATCGTGTTTTTAAAAGCACCAGAAGTTAACAGAATGTTACAAAGTGCTAGGCAATAAACTATGAGATGAGAAAAATCATTTGACATTATCATCAGAAAAGCTGGGAAACCTTCTGCAGAATTATTATTTTTATTAAGAGTAGTGAAATTTCTAGCTAGTGGAAATATACCAAAACTGATGCGGAGGCCAATTGTTTCAAAGTTCAGAATTTTATACCGAAGAGGCCTTTTATTGAAGCTCTGGTTATTCGTGATAGATTCATCCACATCTACTCTGATCTCTGGTAGTATATTCCTACACTATTTAATGTGCATTCTATTGGCAATGACTGGAAGTAATATTAAATATATCGGCTAGGGAATGTGGCAAGAAGGATGAGAGTCATTAAACTATCCTGAAGTTCCAATCAATAATCCAGGTACCTAGCAAACCATCCAGGGAACATGAAAGTTGCTGAACGCTCTTGATTAGGTGGCCACCAATACAGCTATTGTCACAAGAAATGCTCTGATACATACAAAGAGAAACTGTCACTACATTCTGTCACTGTTCAAAAAATTTAAAAATGGCAGTACTCATCAAGAATTGGTCAGACATTATGGGAACAGAACACTCTTCAAACAACTGAATCCTGTGGGTAATATTAAACAGAAATCTAGCCTAGAGGACAGCAAGGAAGATGACCAAGTAACCCAAAAAGGGTTACGTGTGGACCTGAGTTAATGAAGGAAGGAAAAATAAGCATGCCTGTAACCAAGAATGAGTGTGAGGAAAATTCTCCAGAGCCAGTACGATCGTGGGTGAACCATGGAGTTCCTAGAATACGCTAGACATATTAGGAGTTTCCTTTTTTGAAATATATATAATGTGGTTGCTGATAGCATTTTGTTTTATTTCAGTTCATAATCTTTATTGTTTCAGAGCAAAATTGAACTGCTAATCATTGTGTATGTATGATTAACTAGTAGGTACACTCTAAGTTTTATAAAGTTTGGTATACAACAAAACAATTACAAGTACCCATAGCTTTTGATTACTGAAAATATACAAGACCTGTTTATGTCTGTAAAGTGTGTGTGTGTGTGGTGGCGGGGATAGGGTTGAAATTTTCAGCTCTTAATGATTTTAGAAAGTAAGCAGCTCCCGGTGAAATACATTCATGCAATGACAGAAAAAGTAGGTAGCTTTCTTTTCCTTTTTTAAAAAATACCTAGTTGCTGAAAATACTCTAGTCTTTGAACAGTTTAGCAGAGCTGAAACCGGTCTATGTTAACGATGCGCCCCAAACTCAGTTCCAAAAATAGAAGAAAATCATGCACCTTGAGTGAGGCAGAATAAGGGCCAGTTTATTCCTACACGTGTTAATGCTTCAGTGCTCAGATAAAGGAAAACTATGATGGCTGGTAAAATTAATTACAGCTTTCAAAGGTACTCTGTGTTTACTAGCTACTTCTACAACATAAGGTAACATACATATAAATAAATGTTTTCCATCACAACTTTTTACCTTTAGTATGACATTTGAGAAACATGTTATCTGAGTTAGTTTACTAATCCTTGGTTAGGCATTACCTAACCATGCACTGTCCGAACTGGAAGGCAGAACAGATCAAAAACAAACCACCAAAAGGAATGCAGAGCATACACCAAGAAAGGCAAGGAAAAGACACTTGTAGGAGTAATTTCGGGATTTTCTGATGCCTTTTAAATTTAATTTCAAATATGACCAGAAAAATTAACTGGGCAAATCACAATATTAATACTATTTTAGAATCCCTCCCTTCTGGACTTCTCATAAGTCAAATCACAATACAATTATACACCATCTAGGAAAAAATCTGGATCTTGAACCAACCACAAAAATCCCGTTGACTCCTGAGGCCCCGTACACAATTTTCCATAATGAAATGGGGGCGGGGGGAGCTAAAAACTGCTGAATTTATTTTAATCCACATGTGAAGATGGGAAATAAATGCAATACATTTCTAATAAAGACACTGAAATGTAGTATGCATCTATTCGCACAGTGTATAACCTATACAGGAACAAAACCATAGGCTAGAAATTTAAGTATTTAATTGTATGTTTATGCCCAAGTGTTTGTCAGCTGTGCTTAATATGAAAAATAGTAATAATAAAATTAAAATAATTTTAACACATCCTATTCCAAATATACCACCAAAATATTGAAATATACACATATTTTCCCTATCAGAGAGAAATTATTCTTTAGCAAGAGGACAACCATTTGGTTTCTAAAGCCTAATACAATGGAAAGTTAAAAAACACTTAGGGAAAAGAAAAAATAAAAAGTAGCTCTTTACCTACTTTATCCAAAGGATCGACATGGACCTGTAAGATGACAATCGTGTGAGAGGCACAATGTCTGGTGCTCTACAAGCACAGTCCTAGCTCAGCTCCTTAGGAATTTCACCCAGCTTTGGCAAAGTCATGTGAACCTTGATGATTAATTTCCTTATCTGGAAAACTGGGGCAACAATTCTTGCCCTAGACGGCTATAGTGAGGTTTTATGAGCTAATGGCTGCAGAAAGCTTCTTAATGTTGGCATATAGTACCAAACACAATGAATAAAAACCATTATTGCTAGTCATCATAGCAATACTGCAAGATGGATATCATTATTCTCATTTTGAGAAAATATGAAGGCATAACTTATTTGCCTGTGAAATAATTGAGCAATTGTGGACTGGAAAACAGCTGAAGAGGTGATAAAGTAGTTGAATAGCCAATCAAATAAATAATGCTAGTTATTGTTTCTCTGAATCTTTAATAAAATTATTCTTTTAAAAGTTAACATATATAATTATCCACATAGTATACAAAACCTAAACCTACATAGCTGACCATAAATCAACCAAAGCTACAAACAGTAAAAATATTAATAAATATTTCTACCTAAAGTCCAACATACAAACTAACCCTTTTTTCCTGAATTTAAAGGCATGCTCAGAACCAGCCTACAATTGCTCAATCATTTCAAGTTATTTTAAAGCATTAAAATAAGTGTATCTTTGCACTTTTATAAAAATACATTTAAAACATAGCAAAGTGAATAATAAATCAAAAAAGCAAATTCCCCTCCTGATTAACATGTGTGCACATACACATACACTGACCACCTCCTTTCTTTTTGATTCAGCTTTTAGGATCACCTTTTTTAGGGCTTGTTAGTGAACTGCAACGATACACAAATTCTTATTTTCATTAGAAAGCAGCCCCAAAACACTTTTATGGCTTGAAATTTGAGCTCAACAACATCTGTGCAATTACAAAATATATCTTGCAGGAATAATAGAGCTATGTATCACAAATACATACCAGTAGCCCAATGTTAAAATCATTAACTCTTATTTAATTACTACCCACTCTCTGAAATGCACATGGTCCAGCTTACAATTAATAATAATTATTCACCTCACAGCATAGCCCCACACAGCATTTAGAGGATTAGAAAATGTGTGGCCTTCTTATTCATTCTGCCTATTATAAGAACAGAAAGAAAATTCAGACACAATGGCACCACAGGAAAAACGGCAAACAAATTCATTTCCTGTAGAATAAAAAAAAGGTTTAAAACACAGTTTTCTCCTCCACATTCTCTGTAGATCAGCTTCCAAGATTCTCAGTTTATGGGGGAAACCAATTAGGGTCAATGTGCAGAAACCATTTTGCATCTTTTTCTAATAACTTTGTTAATTTTAAATTTGCTTTTTAAAATGATGTTGCATCACAAGCTATGAATTTATCATCTACTGTCAGCAAATCCTTTCCTGAACCAACTTATTCCAGATATAAAGCTATAGCAATCATTCAGAATATACTACCTAGGCTATCCTTATAGGAAAAGTTTATAAACAAAGAAACATGAGAAAACGTATACTCATACATACATGGGTTTGTATGCTTGATCTAGCTTTCAAAGGCAAACAGCTAAATTCAAGGAAAGAAAAAAAAGTTTTCCTACTGTAAAAATGTATTCCTTCTTGAGAAAGGTAATAATATTAAGTCGACCAACACAAAAAAGTAATGTGAGTCAATGACCTCTCTCCTTTTGCTCCACTACATGGGATGAAGGACTAAATCTCTCAGAGGAAGGACCACGAACCTGGGAAATTATTTCAGAGTTGGCTCTAAAAAAATAGCTAACCAGAGCAGAAGCTCTGGAAACTAAATTTGAAAATATCAAGAAGTTCTCTAACAATGAGTAGTCAGAAGATTAAGGGAAAAAAAGAAATAAAAACCGGCCGGGCGCGGTGGCTCAAGCCTGTAATCCCAGCACTTTGGGAGGCCAAGACGGGCGGATCACGAGGTCAGGAGATAGAGACCATCCTGGCTAACACGGTGAAACCCCGTCTCTACTAAAAAAAAAATACAAAAAAGTTAGCCGGGCGAGATGGCGGGCGCCTGTAGTCCCAGCTACTTGGGAGGCTGAGGCGAGAGAATGGCGTAAACCCGGGAGGCGGAGCTTGCAGTGAGCTGAGATCCGGCCACTGCACTCCAGCCTGGGTGACAGAGCGAGACTCCGTCTCAAAAAAAAAAGAAATAAAAACCACAAATTTAAAAGAAACCAAGTCAGACCTTGAAATAAGTGTCCTATTCTAGGGTAACAAGGCTGACTATGAACGATAAACAGTTTATTAACAAGTTATCTCATTGGACCCGGATCATTTCTTTCTTTAAATCATGCTGACATAGACATAATTAAACACAGACATGTATTTTAAATGTTTTAAATAAAATGTCTACATATATTTAAAACATTTTAGAGATGTCTAAATGTCTAACATATATTTAAAGCATTTTAATACTGGTTGATAGTTTTGCTTAACTTTCTAAATAAAAATTAAGTACATTTCATATTACCCAAAGTGATCTACAGATTCAATGCATCCTTATCTAGACATTGCCAAGGACATCCTTCACAGAAATAGAAAAAGCAATCCTAAACTTTATATGAAACCACAAAAGACCTCAAATAGCCAAAGTGACACTAAGCAAAATAAACAAAGCTAGAGGCAGCATCCCACTACCTGGCTTTAAAAAACACAAAGCAGGGCAGGCATGGTGGCTCACGCCTGTAATCTCAGCACTTTGGGAGGCCGAGACGGGTGGATCACGAGGGCAGGAGATCAAGACCATCCTGGCTAACATAGTGAAACCCGTCTCTACTAAAAATACAAAAAAAATTAGCCGGGTGTGGTGGCGGGAGCCTGTAGTCGGGAGGCTGAGGCAGGAGAATGGCGTCAACCCAGGAGGCAGAGCTTGCAGTGAGCCGAGATGGCGCCACTGCACTCCAGCCTGGGCAACAGAGCTAGACTCCGTCTATTTAAAAAATAAAAAAAAAAACACAAAGCTACAGTAACCAAAACAGCATCAGCATGGGAGTGACATAAAAACAGACACATGGACCAATGGAACAGAAATAAATCTACATACATGTAGCCAACTGATTTTCAGCAAAGGCAAAAAGAACATACATACAGTCTCTTCAACAAACACTGCTGAGGAAACAGTGTAACCATATGCAGCAGAGTGGAAGCAGACCCGTATGTCTCTCAATATATACAAATCAACTCTAATGGATTAAAGACTTAAATGTAAGGCCAAAACTACGAAACTACTAGAAACGAACATAGGAAAAATGCTTTCCGGCATTGGTCTGGGCAAAGATTTTATGGCTAAGACCTCAGTCAACAAAAGCAAAAATAGACAAAATTATATCAGACTAAAAGCTTCTGCACAGCAACAGAAGCAATGAAAAAAGTGAAGAGACAACTACAGAATGGGAGAAAATATGTGCAAACCATTCATCCAACAATGGAGTCAAATGTACACTATATAAGAAACTCAACAGACAATAACCAAATAACACAATTTAAAAATGAGAAATGACCTAGAGATTTCTCAAAAGAAGACATACAAATGGCCAAGAAATATATGAAAATATGTTCAACATCATTATTCATAAGAAAAATGCAAATCAAAACCATATTGTGATGTCATCTCACCCCAGTTAGAATGGCTATTATCAAAAAGATAAAAAATAACAGACGCTGGTGAGGACGCAGTGAAAGGAGAACTCTTCTTGTGCACCATTGGTAGGAATGCAAATTTGTATAGCAATTATAGAAAACAGAATAAAGTTTTTTCAAAAAATAAAAAGCCTGTAACTCTAGCACTTTGGGAGGCAGAGGCGGGTGGATCATCTGAGGCCAGGAGTTCGAGACCAGTCTGGCCAACATGGCGAAACCTGTCTCTACTAAAAATACAAAAATTAGCCAGGAGTGGTAGCACACACCTGTACTCCCAGCTACTTGGGAGGCTGAGGTACAAGAATTGTTTGAACCCAGGAGGTGGACTTTGCAGTGAGCTAAGATCACGCTACTGCACTCCAGCCTGGGTGACAGGGCGAGACTCTGCCTCAAAAAATAAAAATTCAAAAAAAAAGCAGAACAACCATACATCCAGCAACCATACATCCATCATCCCCACTGCTGCATATACACTCAGTGGTAAAGAAATCAGCACATCAACGAGATATCTGCGCTCCCATGTTCACTGCAGCCTTATTCACAATAGATAAAATATTAGAACCAACCTAAGTGTCCAGCAACTGATGTACGGGTAAAGAAAAAGTGGTCTATACACACAATTGAATACTATTCAGGCAACATGAATGACCCTAGAGGACATTATGTTAAGTGAAAATAAGTTAGGTACAGAAAGATAAATACAGCATGTTCTCACTTATACGTGGAAGCTAAAAAAGTTGATCTGGCTGGCTGTGGTGGCTCATGCCTGCAATCCCAGCACTTTTTGGGAGACCGAGGAGGGAGGATAGCTTCAACCCAGAAGTTTGGGATCAACCTGGGCAACACAGGGAGAACCATCTCTACCAAAAAAAAAAAAAGCCAGGCATGGTGGCATGGGCCTATGGTCCCAGCTACTCAGGAGGCTGAGGTGGAAGAAACATTTGAGCACGGGACGTCGAGGCTGCAGTGAACTGAGATCATATCACTGCACTCCAGAATGGGCAACAGAGCACCTGTCTCAAAAAAAATAAAATAAAATAAATTAAAAAGTTGATCTCCGCCAGGGGCAGTGGCTCACACATATAATTGTAGCACTTTGGGAGGCCGAGGCGGGGATCTCTTGAGGTCAGGAGTTCAAAACCAGCCTGACCAACATGGTGAAAACCCGTCTCTACTAAAAATACAAAAAAAAAAATAGCAGGCGTGGGGGCAGACACCTGTAATCCCAGCTACTCAGGAGGTTGAGGCAGGAGAATCACTTGAACCCAGGAAGTGGAGGCTGCAGTGAGCCAAGATTGCGCCATTGCACTCCAGCCTGGGCAACACAGCAAGACTCTGTCTCAAAAAATAAAATAAGTCAATCTCATAGAAGTAGAGAGTAAATCAGTGCTTACCAGAGACTGGGGAGGGAAAGGTAGGAAGAGGTTGGTTAACAGACACAAAATTACAGCTAGATAAGAAGAATAAGTTCTAGTGGTCAAAGGCACTGTAGGGTGAAAACAAATACTAATGTATTGTATATTTTCAAATGGCTGGAAAAGAAAATTTCTAATGTTCCCAATACAAAGAAATGAAAAATGTTTGAAGTGACTGATATACTACTTACCCTAATTTGACCACTACACATCACTTAAATATCACACTGTATGCCATAAATATGTATAATTTTTGTCAATTAAAAATAATAAAATAATGTTTAAAGTACATTTCTATTTGTCTATAGGTAACACAGTATTTGGTCCACAAGACCACAAACAAGTGATTATTTCTCAAATTAAAAGCAAAGCACACACAGACTGAAGGCAAGGGAGACACGAGGAGGCAGCTTTCATGGGACTGGCTTCATCAATTTAAACTCACAAAAGGGGCGGCTCCTGCAAGGAATAAAGGGCTACACTCTCGGGACTCAGCCTAGAGAGATCAAAATTATACTTTTTTTTTTTCAATTTCTCAGATTGGGTTAAAATTGTGAGAGAGAAAATTTTTAAAACACACAATTTGTTTTGAAATTTTAAAAGTAAAACATTTTGAAGCATTAGCTATAGCTTCTCTACACATTCTGGCACTCAACTTTATTCTGATGGAAAATTACTTTCTTTTAATAGAAGACCCTCAAAACTATGACCTTTCTAAACTATAACCACAGGGTTGTTTAAAAAATTTAAAATAAAGCACAAATCCTCTACCAGTTCCTCTGAAATTTGGGCTTCCTAATCTGTATTTAAATTTTTAAGAACTTTAAACAAACTTCTATTTATTATGTCCAACAATTTCCCATTAACAATGACCTACACTCAGTGAATGAATCCAAATAAAGTCTTTTAACCTAAGACCTCCCAATATCAGAAGACGTGCAAGTCTCTAAGCTCTTTAGAAATTCTTAGTTTGCTTCAAAATAGTGACTCCTGCAAACACAGAAATAGATTCCTTTTCCAGCACACTTAAAACAGCTTTTCTTAACTCTTGGTGACATCAAGTGATATCTTGTAATGTTAAGTCAGCATGTAAGAACGCTTCCACAACAGTGGCAAAGTAAGTCACAATTCAGGTAAAAATGAGAAAGTGACATCTCCAAAATAGAGGTAATAGCACTCTGGTAAACATGGCTATCAATTCATTTTAAAAGAAACTGGACCCAAAAAATAATAGACCCAAACTGAACCAACGGTATGTATCAATCAGGAAATAGATGAGCCACTTTCAAAACTTTGAATGTCTTCTTAGCTAGGACATCCTTCCTGATTGACTGTTTCCAATGAGATTTCCAAAATATCACACTCTACACATCTAAGATCACACCGTTTTCCACCCACTCCACATTTCTGTCTGGCAGAGGCACTGGCTTTTTCCAACCCTCTGGAGTCATGCACACCTCCTCCTCTCTCCTGAGTTACACAGGTGACTCCTCAACACTAAGGTAATATTTAAGGTCAACCACATATGGTCGTAGTCTCCTTTCTGATTTCACTTGGTGCCACTTCCCTAAGGTTTCCTCACTGTCCTCAGAGCACACCTCATGATTCCTAGAATTTAGCTTTCACTCACCCCAGAGGCCCTCAGTGGAAGCTCTAGGGTTCACCAATATAGTCCCTTAAAGTCTTTTTTGTTTTTTGTTTGTTTGTTTGTTTGAGACAGAGTCTCACTCTATTGCCCAGGTTAGAGTACAGTGGTGTGATCTTAGTTCACTGCAACTTCCACCTCCCAGGTTCAAGCGATTCTTGTGCCTCAGCCTCCCAAGTAGCTGAAATCACAGGCATTCACCACCACGCCTGGCTAAATTTTGTATTTTTGATAGAGACGGGGTTTCACGTGTTGGCCAAGCTGGTCTCAAACTGCGGACCTCAAGTGATCTGCCCGTCTCAGCCTCCCAAAGTGCTGGGATTACAGGTGTGAGCCACCACACCCGGCCCACAGTCCCACAAAGTCTTTATGATGTAGCTCGACTCCACCTTCTCCTAAAAAATTGTGTTGTTTTCTCTTCAACTACAAGGACGACCCTGACACCTATGAAGTTAATTGGCATTCAAATATTTATTGAATGAATAAATGGCTTCAATATCCTGCATTTTATTGTATGGAATTACAATCTTTTATTTGCCAACTTTTTTTTTTTTTTTAATTTTTATTTTACCACCACCACCTTCATGAGGGTTCATCCCTTCATGCATTCATTCAACAAATACCCTGAGGCCAGGCACCTGGGATATAAAGAACACACACACCACCACCACCTCCTCAGAGACCCCACGCTCACAGAGTTAAAAATAAGCAGAAAATATGGACATTGTTCAAATAATCACCCTTGCCATGTATGTCCAGCTCATCAACCACGGGCATGTGGTATAATCTCACCTCCCCTTGGTCATTCTGGGTTCTTGCTCCCAAATGCCACCAATTTATTACAGAAAACATCACCCACCTCCCTGACAACCAAGATATGACTCCTACTCCTCAACTGGTAGCCAAAGCAGCGAAGCCCATGTGCATTTGTGATCCCAGATCCCATTTGTAAGGTCCAAATTCACCATTCCTGGAAACCAAGAGGTTTTCTGTGATGTAGGAAGTCTCTCTCTTCCTCATTCCCCCATCTGAAACAGGAGGACCCATTTTGCAAACAAAACACTTCACAGAACCCTAATACATAAAAGAGCTAAAGTCAATATTAGGACAAATTTATCTTTTAATTTGGAATGCATGCCCATTTCTTATTAAAAAGACAATCAAAGGAAACAACAATGCTGTTTGATGAACAGAATAGTAACTGGAAATTGGGATGGAGCATTACATCAACCTTGAAATCCAATTTGTTTCTGCATTTCTGTTCTACTTACAAAGCATCAGCCTAAACCTCTCACAGATAAACAGATAAAAAGCTCACCTGGCAATTTCAGGATGCTTTTAATTAAACAGATTGAAAAGCTTGAAAAGAAGTGGGAAATTTCTTAGTCAAAAGTCGAATCACTAACAATGAACCAGTCTCTTTTTTTTATGAAAACTGCAGAAGAAACAAGCACCCATTCCTTAGAATAGGCCAATAAAGAAAAAAGGAAAACTACCTATGCACAAAAAAATACATCTTGCCACATCTTGCTACATGTGTTCTTTCATTATTACACAAGTGAAGCACCTAAAACTTCCCTGGCACTTAACTAAGCCTGGTGTACAAGTGCAATTGCCATACACAAAAATAGTACACATTTACCAGAGAGGGCCAGGGTGAAAACCCAACCTTCCCCAGTAATTGTACACTGGAGAACCTTCGCACAGAGACGGCAGGAGACGCCAGCTGTAATTTAAGGTTTGCGTGGAAAAAGACTTCATCTGGCAGAACACATGAAAGAATCAGTAGTTTCCACTTCTTTTGTTGTTTGTTTTCTGTTTTGTTTTTTCTTGCGGGGGAGGGGTTGTTTTTTGTTTTTTGGGGTTTTTTTTGGGACAAGTCTCTGTCACCCAGACTCACTGCAACTCCACCTCCCAGGTTTAAGCAGCTCTCGTGTTTCAGCCTCCTGATTAGCTGGGATTACAGGGTATGTGCCACCACACTCGGCTAATTTTTGTATTTTCAGTAGAGACGGGGTTTTGCCACCTTGGCCAGGCTGGTCTCGAACTCCTGACCTCAAGTGATCCACCCACGCTCGGCCTCCCAAGGTGCCAGTTCTACAGGCATGAGCCACCGCGCCCAGCCTAGTTTCCAACTTTTAACATTGGAACATGACGTATTTGTACACTCCTAGCATTTCAAGAACACTCTTGGAAACTCCTAAGACAGAACCCAAACCCCACAGTTTATGGCACAAACTGAAAGAAAGAACACTGCTATCTTAACACCTTTTACAAAAATCACTACACTGATTATTTTACACACTACACAGTCTACAGGAGCATGGATATTGTTATTGTTCTCTACAAGTTTTTATGACAAACTACTTCAATAAACACAAATGCAGATTTTAGAATTTTTTAAATGTCAGATTTTTTCTTATTAAACCAACTTCATAGTACCAAAACTGAAAAAAGATTGCGTATCTAAACATTATTTCATGTAAAATGCATTTTGATAAAGTAAGTTCCCGAACCATGGTGCTTAGAGGTTATAACAGTCCATGTAGGCTGAAGAAAAAGAGTTATCAGTCAATACATGACTATCAATCATTTATTTAATCATTATTTAGTTTTCATACGTCTTAAAATTCAGGAGAAGAACCAGCACTCATAAAGGCGGCCATTCCTATAGCTGCCATCGATTACATTATTTTACTTAAATCAAGCTTATATTACATCTGACAACATTCCTTGTTAAAACAAAGAATAGAATTCCTTAAACAGGGCAGTATTACACATCTATTAGAAATAAACAGAAAAAAGCTAATCAAAGAACTCAATTTGGAAAACATTCCAGGAACATAAGTCTTAGATCATCATTTATTCTGAAGAAATGAATGTGTTCAGATTTATACATTCTGCATGAATTTGATATAAATATTAATTCTGAATTTTCAGACTGAAGCTGGTTTAAATTAAAACACAAAGCCTCAAAACACCATGAATTAACATACAAAGGGACATGAGATAAGCAAATTATTTGTTTCCTTCTCTGAAATTTCTAAAAATAATATATTAGAACTTTCATCTAAAAGCTGGCCATTTCAATTGTTAGAAAAGCACAAGTTCGAAAATACTTGTCACAAAAGAAGTTATTCCTTCTTTGACGGTTGGGGTAGAAAGTCATTTTACTGATAAAAATGAGTTTGTATTTGTAAGCAAGATTATCAATTCCAGTTAGGCCCCATCGGGCTACATGGAAACACTGAATAAATTACGGTTGAATGAATTTCTTGGACAAACTTAGTTGTTTTCAGTTTCTTCACAAAAACAAGAAGCTTTTGGGAAAACAAGATGATTTTGTTAGGAGAAAATCTAAGGCCAAACAGTAATACAGGTGTCTACAGGAATCAAACTGTTCAATGATTTACATTGTCTGAGTTGGTTTTCTTTTTTATTTATTTTTTCCCAGTACACAGGGCATATTCCATATTAATATTATTTCTTATAATCCTCCTGAAATAATCACTAAAGTGTAAAGTGGGCCTTCTCAGGACCTTTTTCCCATGTACTTCCTTTCTTCCTGACAGACTGTGGTGTTTTCCTCTCCTGGCCCCTCAGCCACGTACAAGAGGTGTAAGAGTGTACAGGTCACATGTGAAACCTCAATGTTTCTGGCCTCTGAAGGCAGAGTAAGAAAAGTGATGAAATTACAAAAATCCACCCTGAGAGTACTCTACAAAGACACACAAAAGCATATGGGAATATAAGGTGGGCTTCGACAGCCAAAAGTGAAAAATGATACTTTCACGGCTGTGTCGTTAACACATACAGGAGAAGCCCAGGAACACCACCGAAGGCTGTTCCCGCCCATGAAGGACCCGCACTTCTCCACGTCTGACATCTATTTACAGCAGACGTAATTTCTGCACACAGTGATTATTTATGCACATTAGATATGCATTATTTAATGTACTCCTACACCAAAATGGGAATTTTCTACGCATCTTTGAACAGGCCCTCAAACTCTCCTTCCCTTTAATAATTATGTTCAGTTTTAAACAACTTAAATCTTCAACGTTAATTGAAAACAAAGCATCTCTATTTAAAACCTCTGGATCAGAGTGTTTCACTGTCTTAACAAAACAAGTGGCTGAAAGGAAGCCTAAGAGAGACACTTCCTATAGTTAACCAAAAGGAGTTGAAAAAGCTGTAACTGGGTACATCTCAGTAAAAGTAACAAACAATTCACTCTTGAACCCCCTAAACCCCAGCTCCACTCACTCCAGACAGGCCTGTTTAACAATGTCAGTGCATGGCCAGGTGCAGGGGCTCACGCCTGTAATCCCAGTACTTTGGGAGGCCAAGGTGGGGCAGATCACGAGGTTAGGAGATCGAAACCATCCTGGCTAACACAGTGAAACCCTGCCTCTACTAAAAATACCAAAATTTAGCCGGGCATGGTGGTACGCGCCTGTAGTCCCAGCTACTCGGGAGGCTGAGGCAGGAGAATCACTTGAATCTGAGAGGCAGAGGTTGCAGTGCGCCAAGATCCACCACTGCACTCCAGCCTGGGCCACAGAGCCAGACTCCGTCTCAAAAAAAAAAAAAAAAAAAATGTCAGCGCACATGCAGCCATCCTTGCTCTGCCGGTCCCAGGCACCAGCTGCCACATGGCTCCTATTCCACATGGCTGTTTGTTGTTTCCCATCATCTGCCAAGAAGACTCTAGAATCCTTCAGTGAAGAACTGCGTTTCATGACTGCATGCATCTCCCATGCTAATGTTTGTGACCTTGTTCTAGGCAGGAAAAGGTGTGTAACAATTTAAACGGCCCTTTCTGCTGGGAAGGTAGCAGCTGGAATAGAAGCGGCAGCTTTGAACTATCAAGCATGATGTTTTGACCCTCATCCCACAGCTGTGAGGAAAGAACTTTTTGAAAGAAAACTAGGTGAAAAAACACAACGAAAAGGATCTGTTGTGACTAAGGGCAGAGTCTTTTCAGACAAATCGATTTCTGCTCAAGGCCACAGAATCAGAATAAACAGTCACTGCTCATGTACCCGGAGCAGAAACAGAGTGAGCCGTGTCACTTCAGGGTCGGGTGAGGCCTCTGAGATGTCACAGATCCCTGGTGCACTCAGCGGCTGATGTAGCCAATGAGACTCAATGTCAGGCACTGAGCCCAAAAGTGACCAGGAGGAGAAAAGGCCTTCATTCAACTGGCTCCTCTGGGCCTCCCTGCAGACAGGAGGATGATGGTGGAGAGGACAGGAGGCTGACACTGTACTCTGCACAGGCCTCTCTGCAATGCAGATCCCCAAGAAACCCCACAGTGCCAGCTGCTCAGCCCGCTCTGATGTCAAACAGGTGAGGGCTGTCAGGGCTGCATCCTCCAGGGCCCACATCCCGCTGCAGCAAGACAAGGCCCCAGCCAAGCTTTGAGAAAGCCTCCCATGCAACCCAGGCCATGCTGCTGGGGAACTGGCTTCTCAGGGCTCAGGCCAGGGGTATGGGTCACCAGACCTCAACAAGCACACGTCAACAGCTCTGAGCCCTTGGCTGCAAAGACATACAAGAGCTAAGAAAGGAGACCTCTCAAGGAGCCCTCAGCCCTGGACGAGCTCAACCGTTCAGCTTCCACAGGGACCTTCCTCCATATAACTGATTTGGGTGCCTAAGAACCATGTTAATAGTCCCCAATCTTGTCAAGAGTCTACAACAGAGAGTCAAAAACTGAGTGTGCCTGTAGATTCTGAGGCCACAGCCTATTCTCCTTTCAGGTTCTGACTACCGCAGGAAAAGCTTTAAAATGCGCTTTCTATGCAAGTAAGACTTTACAGTTCTCAGGGAGGCTCCTGGCTCTTATGAGTACAGCCGGCAGCAATTACTTTGTGGAAATCAGACAGGAGCTTAAACAACACATTTACTGAGCACCAAATATGTACCTGGCAAATTTCTTGGTGTAAATCTAGGCTGCAAGTGAGACCCAACTCAGGGAAAGCCCATCTCCAGGTGCAGACGCACAGCAGGTGCCTGCGCTGGCGGTGGGCCTGGGGACTCCAAACACAGGCGGTTTTAGTCCATGCACTCAAGTTGACACAACATAGCTAGAAAAGCACAAGCTCAGTCATTTCCTGTTAATGAGGCCTGCGTGGAGGGTTTTCGACTTTTGAAAACAAAGGACTTGAAGGGATGCAAAGTAAGATGAAAAGTCAACTTCGAGGTTGGGCACGGTGGCTCACGCCTGCAATCCCAGCACTTTGGGAGGCCGAGGCGGGTGGATCACCTGAGGTTGGGAGTTTGAGACAAGCCTGAGTAACACGGAGAAACCCTGTCTCTACTAAAAATAAAAATTAGCCAGTTGTGGTGGTGCGCGCCTGTAATCCCAGGCACTCAGGAGGCTGAGGCAGGAGAATCACTTAAACCGGGGAGGCGGAGGTTGCAATGAGCTGAGATCACGCCATTGCACTCCAGCCTGGGCAAGAAGAGCGAAACCCTATCTAAAAAAAAAAAAAAAATGTCAACTTCACCAGAGCCCCATCTCAATGTGGGGACAGATTCTTAAGTCTACCTCACAAGAGATGCCAAGACCTTGCCTAATCAATATTCTATCTTAAAGTATCTTCAAACTGCCCAGTACTAAACAGATTGCTATCGTTTTGGTCGCCTCAAACATGAAGTAGCTCCCTTGTGTTCAAGGGTCATAAAAGACCACTCCCTCTTCCCTAAAAAGAAAGGAGGACCTGTAAACATTGGAATTACATTCAGTGCAGCAAGATGCTGACCCTGGACAGCCAAGAGTTGGGACCAAGGGAAGAGCAGATTCACACCTCCATTTAATGTTCATTCTCTCATGCATTCATGGAGTGGAATGGCAGGTGCATTAGCAGCCCTTTTCAAGTCACCTGCTGTCCCTGTGTATGTACACTTTCTCTCTCCCCACTCCTCTCTGAGTGTGAAGTGTCCTATCTGTTTCTCCCTCTCTCTTTCTTTCTTTCTGACTCTCATCCCCTCTCTGTGTGAGAATACAGCTTGTTCTTTTTCACTTCTCTTTCTTTTGGGGGAGGGCAAGGGATGGAAAGGAAGACAAAGAGAATAAACAATGTAATTGGACATTATTCTGTGATTAACTCATAACTCTACATTTTGGCATTATATAATTTCTGAAACCACTCACAGGGCATATATTATATCTGTTATGACTAAAATGTAAAATAAAGAAGAAAACGCTCACTGCTTTGAGAGCCCTAACTCATATTTGGATGCAAACGTCTGAAAATTAGCCAAGGAACTGACAAAACACACAAGAAGAACATGGTTGACACTCAAATCTAACTTAGTTGCGCATACTATAATTTCAGGGCAAGCTTTCAAAAAACACTCCCTTCCTTCTAACCACAGCCAAAGATATGAGTGATGGAATGTGCACATCCAAAGTGAAATGTCACAACCACCACCACCCACACCTAGGCCCATGCATAAGTCCAGGTGATCGTGTTTCAGACTTTCTAGACTCACAGGATGATATGTCATCTTTGCCTGGTTATATTTTTATAAGACTCCACTTTCAAAGCCAAATATTCTTTTGAATTATAATGATTTGAGATACCCATCCTTTTTTCTTTCTTTCTTTTTTTTTTTTTTTTTTTTTTTGGAGATGAGGTCTTATTCTGTCATGAAGGTTAGAGTGCAGTGGCACAAACACAGCTCATTGCAGCCTTGATCTCCTGGGCTCAGGGGATCCTCCTGCCTTAGCCTTCCAGGTAGCTAGGACCACCAGCATGTGCCACCACAAACAGATCATTTTCAATTTTTGTTTTAAATAGAGATGGGATCTCACTTTGTTGCCCAGGCTGCTCTTGAACTCCTGAGCTCAAGCAATTCTCCTGCCGTGGCCTCTCAAAGTGCTGGGATTACAGGCAAGAGCCACCGTGCCCGGCTGCCCATCTATTATGAATTGAATTGTGTTCCCCTCCCCCAACAAAAAAATATGTGAGGTCCTAAACTCCAGTATGTCAGAATGTGACCTTATTTGGAGATCGGATCTTTATAGGAGTAATTAAGTTAAAATGAGGTCATTAGGGTGGGTCCTAATCCAAGATGACTAATGTCCTTATAAAAAAGGGAAGTGTGAACACAGAGACAGACAGACGTAAAGGGAAGATGCTGTGCAGACACACAGAGAAAAGGCCAGGTGAAGGTGCAGGGCTGGACTGATGCAACTGCAAGGCCAGGAACACCTGGGATCCTGAGGCCAGGAAGAGGCATGGAGCAGGTTCTTCTCTAGAGCCTTTGGGGAGGAGGGTGTGACCCTGCCAAGCCTTGATGCCAGACTTCCAGCCTCCAGAACTGTGAGACAATGAGTTTCTGTGCGTTAAGCCATCCAGTTGTTGGTACTTTGTTATGACGTCCCTACAGAACTAACAGACCATACATAAGCCCTCTGACTGAAATAGTTTAAAGTGTTATGTGGGAAGATCACTGATTCCAGGAAGAAATGATAGGCAGAAGTGGGTACACACAGGTTGCCTCATCATCCTCATGAAGAGTCCAAAGTCGCTGCAAGCCCTCTTGGTGGAGAGAGTCTGCTTTCTGCTCTAAAGCCCAGGCAGAAGAGGTGCCGAGTTTACACTCTGTGCCCTAATCTGCCCCTACTCTCCTGGGATTTGCACAGCCATGATGAGGGAACCAATTCACAATGAATGCAGGATGTTCACCCATGCTATGTGGGAATACTTTCCAAATTCTGGCAACTTCTCTCCCCAGTTCTTCCCTTTTCCTGTTGAGAGATACTGCACAGGAGCTTAGACAAGATTTTCATTTAATAAGAACAGGATGAGATGATCCATCCACAAGAAATAAGCTCAAGCACATATTCTGCTGTGTCTTTACTACAGTGTATTCAAGTAGTCAAATGCCAGGGACCAGTGATTCTGTGTACATGTTAAGTAAAACCTGATTGGGAAACCTGTAATAGATCAATTCAGTCAACATTTATTGAATTCCTGCTACAATTTAGGTAAAGGCTCAGCACACGCTTCCTGTAAAGGGCCAGACAGTATGGATTTTAGGCTTTGCAGGCCACATATCCTCTGTCCCAAGAATCACCAGCGCTCAATGCTGTCCCAGTGAGAAGCAGCTGCAGTCAGTACAGAAATGAGTGGGTGTGGCTGTGCTCCAATAACGGAGCTGCACTTGGCCTTAGTGGTTGGGGAGACAAGGCAGCCCTGCCCTGGAGTAAGTGGCTTCATTACGCCTGAGAGAGGCCAGAAAGCAAAGAGTTTTGACAGCCACACTGCGCAGCACTGATGGGCCTGATCAGAACGGACAGAGAGGTGGCTACATCTGTGTCTGGAGCAAATACAATTTTAGAGAGTGAGGCAGTGAAAAACTGGAAAACAACCAAAAGAAAAAAGAAAGTGGAAAGAAAACAAAGAACAAGAAACAAAAATTCCACGCATTACAGATAGGAGTGGTTCACAAGACACCAACCAATGTTCCAGGTGACATGAAAATTCCCTATATCCTTCAAATACGATTTTTAAAAATCCCTGTGAAAAGTCAAATGGCCTATAAATGAGTAAAAGAATAGGTCTTTAAGCCCTCCCCCAAAATGGGGAGAGAGGGGTGTTAAATTCTTCCTTCACCACCATCTCTACCAGCCATCTAATATTGCAGAGTTATGAGGTGAGAATAATGTACCCAATTGGTGCAGTAATGAAAAGTCCCTGGGCAGAAACACAGGCTCCATCCGCCCATACACTGTGGACATCTATATTAACAAGGCTGTGTGTGATTTACTGCCCCAGACTCTCATATTAAACATTTTCAATATCTTTTAGCAGTTCGATAAAACCTGTTAAAATTAAATTCCAACCACAACTCACTCATCTACACCTTAGGAGGCAAAGGTTATACTAATGTGATCTCTCTTTATAGCCCTTGACAAGAAACAAAAGGAAGTCTTTCCGTCTGCATGCACAAAAGTAGTGATCCAAAGGCACAAAGGGGGTTATTTCCTCAATTTACACGTGTATGTGTGTGCGTGTGCACACACACACACACACACACACACACATTAAGGTCAATGAATCCAGATTTGGGAACAGGTTTTGCTGCTCAGAGTGTGGCTAACTGCAAATTCAAGATCACTTCCAATGTGCTAGACGAAAACCTACAAAGAGGGCCTCAGTTGCACGTGTCATATGTATGTACACAGATTGATCTAAATTAATATTGCATTGCATTATTTGAGATCCATTAAAAAGAGACCACCCAGTGGCTAAAATGTTTGAGATAAAACACTTTATCTGGTTGTCATAACCCTTTGTTTAGTGACTTATTTAAAACAACAAACACTAAAATATTCAAGACCCGCAGCTTTTATTAGGAGATTTTAAGACTATTTTTGGGATAATCTTTCATTTTCTGTAGGTCAGTGGTCCACAATGTTAATTTATTCAATAAGCAAATATTACAGATAGAATATGCATGGATATTAAATATATTTCATATATGTAGATATTTATCTAAGTATCTAATGCATAACAAAACAAAACACACAAAGAATACACGCAGCTGTCCCCAACTGTGGTCAGCAAAACACGGCCGGTATTACTCATGAAAACGTGCAGCCCCTACACAGGCTGCCTAAACTTATGGCCCATCAAACTAGAAGAGGGAGAGAGGGAAGGAGAGAGGAGATGGAAAATGTGATCTAAAATCACTGACATGGCAATGATACTCCTGGAGTTTAGAAATGCAAAGCATTTCAATTCCTTGTGGGCCTGCACTTACTCAGCATGGAGTTGGACCCTTGATCACCAAAACTGGAAAAACAGATTCCCTTCTGTATCCATGACCAGGCCTTGCCTGATTTCAAGGAGGTTTAAACGATGGTCAAAACACCCTGCCCAGATCTGGCAGAGACTCCTCCTGCAGGAACGCAGCTTTTCACATCCAGGTTCCCAATCTCCAAACACCCTTGACCAACTATGGCCACAAGTCTAGACCAGAGCATCCCAGTCCACCCTTATCCTCCCTCTCTCTCTCTCTATTTATTTATTTATTTATTTATTTATTTATTTATTTATTTATTTATTTTTGAGACAGAGACTTGCTCTGTCACACAGGCTGGAGTGCAGTGGCACAATCTCAGCTCACTGCAACCTCTGCCTCCTGGGCTCAAGTGATCCTCCCACCTCAACCTCCTGAGTAACTGGGGACTACATGCACAAGCCACCATGCCTGGCAAATTTTTGTATTTTTTGTGGAGACAGCGTTTCACCATGTTGCCCAGGCTGGTCTTGAACTCCTGAGCTCAAGCGATCCTCCCACCTTGGCCCTCCAAAGAGCTGGGATTACAGGCATGAGCCACTGCACCTGGTCTTTTATCCTCTCTCTCTAAGGCTGTGCCAGGAGGAGCAAACACATAGTGATTTCTGTAAACAAACTGATTGATGGACTGATTGACTGAATGATTGATTTTCAGAGACAAAGAGTCTCTGGGCTGGAGTGCAGTGGTGCAATCATAGTTCACTATAGCCTCAAATTCCTGGGCTTCTAGGCTCATGCAATCCTGCCACTTCAGCTTCCCAAGTGGCTGGGACTATAGGTGCACGCCACCATGCCTGGGTAATTGTTTAATGTTTTCGTAGAGATGGGTCTTGCTATTTTGCCCAGGCTGCTCTCAAACTCCAGGCCCCAAGTGATCCTCCTACATCAGTCTCCCAAAGTGGTGGGATTACACGCATGAGCTACTGTCCCCAGCCTAGATTTTTCTTTTCCAGCATCCCAAATCCACAAGTCATCATAATTAGCAGAAGTGATCATTGTGGCAAAATGCCCATGTGATTACCTTTCCAGGTGTACCCACTCAGACCTACCTCTCCTGCTCTCCAACCATCAACCCAACATTTTCCCCTCAAAATGTGGTACAAAAACACAATCACATATGGCCTGCAAAGGTACATGACGTCAAGGCAAGTACTTTGATTGGAGTAACGTAAGAGTGAAGGGGCAGGTGTAGCGAAAACATTCTCAAGGCCAAGTCATCAGCACTTACCCTTAGCAGCAGGCAATGGTTAAGAGGTGGTATGAGAGCTTCGTTTTTCATTTCTCTAAGTGCCAGTAAAGGCACTTTATATAGACCTGACCCCTTCCTACTACCTGCCCAGATAACTGATGCCTACAGCATCACAGGAATTACCAAGATGCAGAAAACAAATCCTAAATTGCTCTAATTTCACACCACAAAGGCTGGTATTTGAAGTGCAGTGGCACAATCTTGGCTTACTACAGCCTCAACCTCCTGCACTCAAGCAATCCTCCAACCTCCTGAGTAGCTGGTACTATATGCATATGCCATTATACCTGGTTAAACTTTTTTATTTTCTGTAGAAATGAGGTTTTACCATGTTGCCCAAGCTGGTCTCAAACTCCTCGCCTCAAGTGATCCACCTGCCTTGGCCTCCCAAAGTAGTGGGATTACAGGTGTGAGCCACCATATGCGGCAGCTGAGGTCTTAATAGATGGATGCTTGGTTTGTTTATTTTTTAAGTGACAACATTGCCAATTTTTAGGTCTCTCGTATTGATGTTTAATTAGAAATATTAGCCTGAGGCCAGAGAGTGGCTCACACCTGTAATTCCAGCACTTTGGAAGGGGAAGGCTTTGGAGATCAGCCTGGCCAACATGGTGAAAATCCATCTCTACTGAAAATACAAAAATTAGCCAGGTGTGGTGGCAGGTGAAAATACAAAAATTAGCCAGGTGTGGTGGCAGGCACCTGTAATCCCAGCTACTTGAGCGGGCTGAGGCACCAGAATTGCTTGGACCCAAGAGGCAGAGATTGCAGTGAGCCAAGATTGCGCCACTACACTCTATCCTGGGCAACAGAGCAAGACCCTGTCTCAAAAAGAGGACCTCAGCAGTGGGCTACCTGCCGACTTTAGCGATTCCATTTCCTAGCTCACCCCCATCCCTAATCCTGAGAACAACTCCCAGAATCCAGCCCCATCCTCTGCACTAAGGAGGCCACCACAACCTTCCCATGCCGCTAGCCAGGGGACAATGGGGGATCACTTTTCTCCTAAGTGAATCAGGCCAATGTAGAACAAAGGAATGAACTTTGGTTTTAAGTGGCTGGCCAAAGACAGAGAACAGTACCTAAGAAGAGAGTATGAACTGTTCGACATAGGTAATGCTGCCAACACCAGCTCCTCTGGCATCTGTACCAGGTAGATACAAATCAGAAATGCGGCTTTTGAGAGAAATTAGAAGAGGGGTAGCTAAAAATGTATATTTTGAAAATGAGAATCTTATGCAGTCAAAAGCTTATTATACTGATTATACATAAATACAAAGCATTACTGGCATACAGCTCTAGAGAATAAACTCACCAAGTCTTAACTTCATCAAAGCATCTGTAACGCTCAAATAGATTCAAACAGCAGGAATCAATTATCATCCTGACTATGATTTTTCTAATGCACGGTTGAAGTGTTTTTACTTCCTGTTGGCTTAACAGAGCTCCAGTGGCCACAGGTGGCTCAGGGAGGAAGTGAGGAGGCTATGCAGAGGCTAAGAAGGGAGGCCAACTTGCAGGCCAAACAACGGAGCAGGGCTTTCATCCCCAGAGGCTCCCCTGACTTGGAGGCTCAGGATTTGAGATTTCTTAAATTTCTCTTTTATATTGACAAGTTATCATTGTATATATTTATGAGGTACAAAAGTGATGTTATCATTTAATACGATGTGGAATGAATAAATCAAGTTAACTAACATTTCCATCCCCTCAAATATTCAACATTTTTTATGATGAGAACATTTGAAATTTACTCTCAGCAGTACTAAAATGTACAGAACTCAATTATTAGCTACATTCACTACACCATGCAACAGAGCTCCAAAAAAAAAGAATAAGAAAAAAAATCAAACCTATGCCTCCTATCTAACCCAGGCTTTGTACCCTTTGGTTATGATCTCCCCACCCCCTCCCAACCGCTAACTTCCCAACCTCTAACCCCCATTCCTCTCTGCTTCTGTGAGTTTAATGGTTTCAGATTCTGCATATCAGTGAAAACATGCAGTATTTGTCTTTCTGTGTTTGGCTTATTTCACCTAACACAATGTTCTCTAGTTCCATACACGCTGTCACAGATGACAGAAGTTCTTCCTATTTTATGACTGACTAGTACTGCACTGTGTATACATACCATTTATCCATCCATCCAACGTAGGCTGGTGCCGTATCTTAGCTACGGTGAACGGCGCTGCAACAAACATGGGTGTGGAGACATCTCTTCAACATATTGATTTCAAGTCTTTCAGGTAAACATCCAGAAGTAGGATTGCTGGATCATATGGTAAGTTCTATTTTTAGGTTTTTGAAGAACTTCCATGCTGTTTTCCATAATGTCTGTATTAATTTACATTCCTACCAACAGTGTATGAGGGTTTCTTTTTCTCCACATCCTCACAACACTTGCCATTTTGGGGTCTTTTAGATAATAGCCATTCTAACAAGAGGGAGGTGACATTTCACTGTGGCTTCACTTTGTCTTTCTCAAGTTTGGAGAGTTTTAAGTAGAAGGCCATTACTGTCTATTTTAACCCCTATTCCACACTCAACTAGATTGACCTGTCTAGTTCCAGCCTGAGTCCTCTGACCTGCCCCTTTCTTATTCAAAAGGTAATTAGTAACAGACCCCGGAAGCTACACAATGGCGGGAGTAGATGACATTAGAACAGCAGCTCCTTCCTAAAGGAAGCAGAACTGGAAGAGCACTATTTGGGGAGAACCCTGGGAACAGATCCAAGGCGGCCTGTTTGGAAACCCAGAAAAAATAGGGGAGTTGCGAGAAATTATCCCCTAATTACTAAGGAGCTGTTAACAGATGAAGTCAATCTACATTTGCTGATGCGGAAACATATCCAAGATATATTGGCAGAACAGTATGTATAGCAGGAAACCATTTGTGCATGTGGGTGTGCTTAAAATGCTCATATATGTGCAGAAAATTTCTGGAAGGATGCGGGGGAAAAAGATAATTGCGCTTTCCCTCCAGGGGAGGGAAGGCATGTGGTATCCAGGGTATTTTTATTTATTTTCCAGTTTACACACTTCTCCATTTTCTTTCCCATTAGCATGTACTACCGCTGTTATAACTAAACAAGAAATACTCAGGCTTTAAAGAAACAGAAGGAACTGAAAGCAAGACAGGTACAAGGTTTTAAAGAATTGTTGTGTTCAATAGGAAGAAAAGAAACAAATACAGGGCACAAAGTGCTCTTACATGCAAAAAGAAACAACTGAAAACAAAAGTACCTTCAAATGAAACATGAAGACAGCTTTGGTTTTTTGCTAAGACCCTAAAGTTGGTGCTTTCAAACATATTACAGACAGAATGAAAGCTGCAAAGTACCATTTCCAAACCTGGGAGCTTTTTCAGTTTGTTGGGCGATAAGATTGAAGCTGGAGTGCTGGGAACAAAAGGCATCAAAAAGCAAAGAGGGGACATCCGAATGTGAATGAGGTGAGGGGACAGCCACGATGGCATCACCACAGGTGAAGCAGGAGTCCAGGGCAGAGTGGTGCTTAATGTCTAGAGTCCCCCTGAAGAATGGTGGCTTCCACTAGATCCCCAAATAGTCACTGAGTTCCAGAGCACACCCAGACGGCATCACGATGGCTCCACTGAAAACACTGCTCAAAACAGGAGATTTACTTCTAACATGTGGTTATAGAAAAATATATATTTAAGACATTTTTAAAGGAAGAGGAGAACTGGAGAAATGTAGCAACGTGCTCAAGCTCCATGGACGAATCCAAGGTTTCTCCCCGTGGGTGCTCTCAGCCCACCATATTGCCTGTCCTCTGATTCTACTTGCAGAGAAATGCTAAAGGCATAAGATTTTAAACAGGCGTAGCCAGCAAGTATTAGGCAGTAAGTCAGCTCAAGGCTACCTGTCTGAAGGAGAGGTGCCAGGCAAAAGGCTAAGGGCTTGGGCCCTAGAGCCAGACAGTGTGCATTTGGGCCTCAGCTCCTTTTCCCCACATGGGAAAGTTTCTTAACTTTCCTGCCTGTCCTGAGGGACCTCTGGAGTAAGACAATGATGGCAGTGGTAAGTGGTCTCAATGTGACAGGGTTGTTACAGAATTAAGGGAGGTAGTAAAGCACTCAGAACAGCACCCAGTACGACTCAGTTATATGCCTATGACTCTGAACACACCAACCAAGTCTGCTAAATGGTCCGTTCCTAGAGGTTAGTCAACTGGCATGTAGAAAACACTCAATGAGACATGTTTTAATTTTTCTTCTCTGCTACTCATTCGATCTTAAAGGATGATGTAGGAAGAGAAAAGAACAAGTGAGCACCTACTGATATGTCCCAGAACTGAGCTGGACTTCTATAAATACAGTAGAACTTTCTTTTCACATTTGCTGTGTGAGTTGATATTTCCCAGATTAATAGACAAAGTCCGGGAAGGTTCTGGAACTACTCAAGGTTGCAACGCTGACAGTGGTGGGCAGACTGAGCCTTCAAAATCCCAGGTCAATGAGAACAAAGCCTGGACACCTCCCACCCCAATTCCTCCACAGAATTTTTTTTATGACAAGGATAACTTTTCTTTTCTTTTTTTTTTTTTGAGACGGAGTCTCGCTCTGTCGCCCAGGCTGGAGTGCAATAGCCGGATCTCAGCTCACTGCAAGCTCCGCCCCCCGGGTTTACACCATTCTCCTGCCTCAGCCTCCCAAGTAGCTGGGACTACAGGCACCCGCCACCTCGCCCGGCTAGTTTTTTTGTATTTTTTAGTAGAGACGGGGTTTCACCGTATTAACCAGGATGGTCTCGATCTCCTGACCTCGTGATCCGCCCGTCTTGGCCTCCCAAAGTGCCGGGATTACAGGCTTGAGCCACCGCGCCTGGCCAGGATAACTTTTCTTAAGTTTGTTTTTATTCTAAAAAACAAACAAGAAGAAGAAGAAAAGAAAGAGAAGATGGAGAAAAGAAGCCAAAACTCTTCAACGGTTTTTTATCCCTTGCCTGAAGGATAGATTGATGCCTTTGCATGTGCCCAAGGCCCTTATCAGTTTAAGTCAAACCAGGGCCTGCACTCCCTGCACACCTGCAGACAAACCCTCCCCTGCAGTCCCGGGAGACCCACCCTGTTTCCACGCTCTTCTTCCCAAATCTCTGCTTTCCCTCCATCATCCAAACCCACACAGCCGCCTCCTCCATCTGGGCTCGGGGCTAACACTCCTTTGCTCGCTGGCCCCTCTGAGGCCAGACCACTCTCTGGCGTTAATTCACTGCTGGCCCCCTGCCCAATCCCTCCACCCCACCACAAAGGCCGCGGGTGAGAGGCTTTAGAAGCACAGGATACATGAACGGTTACCACGCAGGTGCTTCTGTGGGGCGGGGGCATGGAAAACAAAAATCAGACTGCACCTAAGTCACCTCACGAAGAGTCAAAGTAACCATGATGCTGACGATGATGTGCTAGTTCCCGTCAAGCCTAATGTTGTCACCCAATTAGTATAAATTGGTTTCCTTCATAATGGGCTCTGTCTCCGCATTAATTTGACTGCATGCGCTCTAGGGGAGGATTCGTGCCTGGAGAAAAGGTGAGGCAGGGGGAGGAGGCCCACAGGAAAGACCCGATGCCATGATGGGCAGCAGGAGGGTGCATGGCTGCACACGACTTACAACAATGCATGGCTTATAAAGAATAAGTAAGCACGAAACAGGAAAACCAAGAAGGGCAAAGGAATAGTGCAGTTGCTCCTAGCATCAAAACCTATTAGGCAAATGCCTGCCAAGCCTTATCCATTCACAGCTCTGTTAGGGAGCAAGAAAGTTGAGAATAAGGCATGAACTTAAAAGAAAGGAATTTAAAATCAAGATGACTGCCCAAGACATGTTGCACAACTGATATAAAAACAAATCTGAAAGTACAATTATACCCTATTGCAAGGATTTAAACAGTTAAGTGGTCCAGTTTACTGCCTGCTTTATTTCCAGAAATCAATAAGTAAAATAAACCTGTTAGCCAGGACTCCATCAGGTGCTATGAGCCCAGTTTTGTGCAAGATGGATAAAATAATCCATATGCCTTTATTTGCAAGTATTTTCCATTCTTTTCAAAAACAACGACAAAGCCAGCATGCAAGCTTTTTCCCAACTAACTCCTATTTCCACGTCTAATAACTATTCAAGGGATAAAAGAAAAAAGGTTCTTTATCAAAGGCCTGCCACATATTTTGAATGTTGTACAATGAGAAACGTCCATTAACGTGAGAGCTCGCCCCCATCCACAAGTGTTAGTTTTAATTACAAGTGATCCTGTGTATCAGGCCCTGCTGGGGAGACCAGTCGTGGTGGCTCTGAGAATTTCCCAGATCGTGCATTTGAACTCACTACAATGCTTTGTCGCTGGGGATTTCAGCGTTCAGTAATAACTGCTTTGTTCTCAAAAATCCCCCCCCCCGCCAACTGAAAAGAAAGCCGAGACTCTTGCAGGGTGGTGTGCAATCACGCTGCCCCCCAGTGGGCACTGCCGGTACAGCAGCCCTGAAGAAGGGCAGAGCAAATGGGGAATCAGCACCTTCGCATCAGGCAGGCAGTTTGGAAAGCGCCTGACACCAGTGAGTCCAAGGAGCAAGAAAAACTAAAACAGAAGTGCACCTAAGTGAAAAACCAAGTGATCTCCTCTAAAACTTCCATGCGCATCAAATAATCAAGTTTGCAGGCGTGAAATATATTCAAAAGCCAGGTATACAAGCATGTCTACACAGTACTTAAAACTTTTACATAGGAAAAGCTGAGGCAAAAACACCTCTGTATCTGCAAGTGTACACATAAACAAGACACACACACAGATTGTGCACCCGCCATTCTTACAGTGGAGAAAACTGACAATTCAGTCCACAGAACATAATGGTTGTGCCAGTCTGGTAGACAAAGGAATAACCAAAAGATAATTTGGACATTGTGGGGAGGAGGAAACGTGGAGAGTGGACTAAAGGAGGTTGTGTGATTCTCCATTTCAAATGCAATCATTTCCCAGGATTCAGAGCAGGGAAAGAAATACCTGAGATTTCAGAAAATTAAAAATTCACAGGAAGTCATGAAGCCACCAATAAAAAACTGCCATGCTTTCTTCTTGGTTACACATCAAAAATTAAACATTTCCCTTAAATTAATACGTAATGAGATTTCCTCTATATAACTCAAATCCAATTCAAGGAGGACGGGCAAAGTAGGGATCCAGCCACGTGTGAGTAACAGTCCCCAATTAGCTAAACCATGCTAAGTAGGGAACTGTAAAATGTTCCGTACATCTAGGTAGCAGGAAACAGCAATATCTTCTGTGACACCTTACAAATGCTATTATGACACCTATAATAACTTTCATGACAACATTCTAAAATAAAATGTAACTATTTCCACATCACACTCAGACCCATTTCCTCTGGGAAGTGCAGGCGCGGGCTCACCCAGCTGCCAGCAAGAACGCTCACTCACAAACTGGCAGTGCCCTCTGCTGGAGAGTCCATGAATCACACCCAAACAAGAAAAGTATTGTTTTCCATCTCCGGGTATTTTGAAATAAAAACACCACAAAACAGCTCAACTATTTATCCTTAATATAGTCCCTTCAACCTGTTTGGCAAAACCACGTAAAAATCTTATGCTTTCAGCAGGCTTGCTCTGATGTGTAAATCAGTTCTAAATTGAGTTCAATCCTCCACAAACATTCTTTGTCTTTGTTACTATATATGTATGATTTATAGTTCTCCCTCCGGGGAAATAAAAATAAGTTCTTTCACAATTCTTAGAAGAGAAATATGAAATATGGCTCTACGAAGTTATTTCAAAGATGATTTCCAACTAGGCCTAGGATCTTCATGTCATTAGCATAGTATCTAAAATTTCCTCTGTTCTCAAATTCATTCTAATCTATGAAAGAAGATATTATTATGCATGAAGGTGTATAAAGATGATACCAAATTACCGCCGGGTGCCGTGGCTCACGCCTGTAATCCCAGCATTTGGGGAGGCTGAGGCGGGTGGACCACCTGAGGTCAGCAGTTCAAGACCAGCCTGACCAACATGGTGAAACCCCGTCTCTACTAAAAAACACAAAAATCAGCTGACTGTGGTGGCACACACCTGTAGTCCCAGCTACTCAGGAGGCTGAGGTAGGAGAATCCCTTGAACCTGGGAGGCAAAGGTTGCTGTGAGCCGAGATTGTACCACTGCACTCCAGCCTGGACAAAAAAGGAAGACTCTGTCTCAAAAAATAAAAATAAAATAAAATAATAAAATACATAGGAAAACACAAGAAAAAAACCACATGTTTTTAAACAAACAGGAACGAAGCATTTCATGCCCTGGGGCACATCCCTGTTCATGTGGTGGAGGATGAGAATCAGATCTCAGCTTTAATGCTCACTAATGGTCTTGAGGCTCACACCTTATTAAATTACAAAACAGGAAAAATGGACTGGGCACTGTAGCTCACACCTGTAATGCCACCACACTGGTAGGCCAAAGTAGGAGGACTGCTAGAGGCCAGGAGTTCAAGACCAGCCTGGGCAATAGAGCAAGACCCCATTTCTACAAAACATTTAAAGTATAAAAAATCAGCTGGTGCCTGTACCTGTAGTCCCAGCTACTTGGGAGGCTAAGGTGGAAGGATTGCTTGAGGCCGGGAGATCAAGGCTGCAGTGAGCTGTAATTGCAACACTGCATCTCCAGCCTCAGTAACAGAGAAAGACCCTGACACACACACACACACACACACACACACACACACACACACACAGTAAAAGAGCAGCTACCTCGCAGTGTTATGAGAATCCATTTATGTGAAGCACCTGGCACATGGGTTATACTCATTAAACAGCATGTCACATACAAACATATAGATAAAAGACATTCCCTTAATTTCTCTCCATAAAACCTTCCAAGATTCTATATGCAGGACAGAAGAAAATACCAGTCCCTCTGACTAGCAGTCTCAGTCTTCCTCTTATACAACTGAAGAAAGAACAAATGAGGCTACAGCAATGAAGGTGGAGTGCACCAGGACACAGTGAGGCCCACAGCAACTGCACAGCACACCCGTCCCATCCTCGGGACCCGGAGGCTGCAGCCATGAAACCTACTAGAGCAAAGGGTCTGGGCACCCTGAAAGGTTCTTTAAAATATTCTAATGCTCAGTGAAGCTGGAACTGAAAATCATACGTACCTTTCAAAAGGTATTTCTGGCTGGGCGCGGTGGCTCACACCTGTAACACCAGCAATGTGGGAGGCCGAGGCAGGCAGATCACCTGAGGTCAGGAGATTGAAACCAGCCTGTCCAACATGGTGAAACCCCGTCTCTACTAAAAATACAAAAATCAGCTAGGTGTGGTGGCATGCACCTGTAATCCCAGCTACTCAGCGGGCTGAGGCACGAGAATCGCCTGAACCCAGGAGGTGGAGGTTGTAGTGAGCCAAGATCGCACCACTGCACTCCAGCCCGGGCAACAGAGTGAGACTCCATCTCAAAAAAAAAAAAAAAAAAAAAAAAAAAAGGCACTTTTAGGGAGGACAATTTGACAACACCTATTCAGATTTTAAATGCACACTCCCTTTGACCCAGCAATGCCATCGCCAGCTATATATTCTGTGGGATGTATTCAAACAAATTCACTGCAGTGTTTTATGGGGGAAACAAGGGACAGGAGGGAGGGAATGTGATATATTAATAAACATGTAATAATTTTCATCAAAAAAGCGTGGAATGGGTTTAGCACAGGCTCATCAAGAAACAAACCCAAATTATAAGCTAAATTTTCAAAGGAAAATTTCAGAAGAGTATACCTTAGTAGGTTTATACATTTACGATTTCCAGAACAATAAACACACAAAAGTATTTGTGATTAATTCTGGGGAGAGGGGTGGGGGGGGATGAAAAGCACTTCCAGTCTCTTCCCTACAGCCTTCTGTGATGTGACCTCCTTACCACGAACACACTTTATTTTATAATTAAAAGAACTCCAATAATGAACTCTTGCTTGAATTAAACACACATCCAAGGAGGCCAACAAGGAAATCACAGAGGCCAAAAATGCAAGCCAATTAAAATTAACCAGGTTCTCCCTCTCGGCACCTGCCCGCACCCTGAGCCGCTGGGGAAGCCTCAAGGAGGCTGGATGGGGGACTGGGGCTTGGCCTAACTTTGCTTTTTCAGCAGAAGGGTGCAGTCCTACCTGGGCTAACGTCTGCAAAGGGAGAACCTGAAAGTATTTGAGCCCTACATTCTGGTGTTTGACTGAACAGTGGTCTTTACTGGCAGATTACATAACAGTAACAGGCACTGCGTGAAAAGTCTCAGGGCCTGGAAGAAGCCTCGAGGTGTGAATAAGAAACAGGAAGGCCATTCTGCACATGGCCCCAGTCCATCCAAGTCCTCGTGGCCCAGCATCCCCTCACCGATGGCCTCCGCAGTGAGGCCACACAGTTCTCCACACGGTGGAGCACCGCGCACAGCTGGGTGAACTGTGCCGCAGTTCATCAGCCCTGAGCCTGCCCCCATCCGTGAAACGGGCTGATGACCCACTGGCTGGGAGGCATGCACCTCATGGGAACAGCTCAGTAGGTGATGGCTGACAGACCATGGAACCCTGTCTTGCACGTTAAATACAGGTGCATGAGGTATCCAGAAGGGAGGGTGGAGGGGAGGGTACAAGGGTGGAGGTGGCAGAGAAGAAGGAGCATGGGGCCTCCCCACCAGCTGTGCCTGACTAGAAACTCCCTGGCTGTGAACAAGACTAAATGGTAATGAACACCTAAGGTCCCAGGGCTGAGGGGTAGCACTGGGATACTGTGCCCAGTGCCCACCGGGGGCACATCAGCCCCTGCGGACAGCACCCACTCACCTGGGGCCCCTTGCCCTGTAAGCACGGCCCCTGTTCACCCTGGGCCCACACCTGGGTACATGGGATCCCCACCCACCCAAGGCTCATGGGCCCCATGCACAGTCCCTCCCTTCCTGAGCCTCCTGCCCTGCCTCGTACCCTCTGTTATCCCTTGCTGCTTCTGTACTCTCCACCTCCCTCTCTCCACTCAATCCTTCCAACTACCACGTCAAAGGGCCCAGCTGTCAGGAATCTTTCTAAAAACATTCTTTTGCTTTCTACACTCTCTCAAATGAAAGCCCGCCCTTGACCCTCTTCCTTGATCCACCCAGCCCCGTCTGGCCCTGCCTCTCACGGCCCAACTCCTCATCTTCCACTCACTCTGCACCCCCACATCCTGGCTCTGCCCTGCCAGCCTGCCCTCCCTGAGACCCTAAGTCACTGCGCCTGGCAGAGAACTTCCAGGTCCATTTCTCCTCCCCAGGCCTCTCCCGAGCCCCTAGTTTGATTACCTGCACAAACTGCAATTTGAATGCCACATGGCACCCCCACTCAGCATGCCCCAAATTTGCTTAGTGAATGCCCAAATGTCTTCCCTTTCTCTGTGGTACCCGTGATAAACCCTGAGGACAGCTACCTGGACAGCCCCCTCCCAATGACCCCCATGACAGCCCTTCCAATCCACCTCCCTAAATAGCATCTCTCAAATCTGGCCGCCTTGCCCTCTTTCCACTGCTGGTCAGAGCTACCCACACCTCCTGCCTAGACTACAGGGGCCTCTTACCTGGCTCCATCATCTACAGTGCAGCCAGATGACCTTATTAACACTCAAGCCTGATCACTCTACAGCAGACTTCCTGCTCTGTGGCTTCCCATTGTTCTGATAACTGACTCGGAAAACTTCATATGCCCAGAAGGGCCTTTGCTGAAATGCTCCCCCAGAGAAAGCCGACTTGGCCTAAGACCCTACTCCACACATCCAGTGCTCTGTCCTGCCCTGCAGACTCTGTCACACTGATCTCCACCTGATCAGTGTGGATCAGGTGGCGGCACCATCAGTTCCCCCACAACATAAAAATCACAAGCACAGAAGGCAGCTTGCTCAGGAACCTGGAATCGAATGGGTCCTGCGGTCACTCGGTGTCTGCTGGCTGGAGGGACAGAAGGCCCCACGGCTCTCACTGACTCACCTGGAGCCTCCTTGCCTTGTGTCTAACTCTCCCTTTATGTGCTCTGTGGTACAACTTCAGCTCCTAACTGTGCGTCCTCGCTGCCTCAAGTTTACAGTGTGAGTGCCATCAGGGCAGGGCCTCTTGTGTCCTCTGCCTCATGTCTCCTGCCACAGCATGTGAAAAGAACCGGCTCAACAAACCTCTGTCCAGTGAAAGTCAGACTACGTGCATTATAATAGTGCCCCTATGGCCAAAATACACCAAAGCATCAATTACAGAAACATAAAACAAGTAACAGAATAGGCATCAAGGCCTTCTGTAATCCTGTTAGTGCTTTGTTATATATAAATGTATTACCATAGGGAATTCCTTTAATTCAGAGCATTATACTTTAAAACAGCATCACTTCTCATGTAAATCTAAAATAAAATTATAGGTCAGTTGTGGTAGCTCACACCTATCATCTAAGCAGTTTAAGAGGCAGAACTGGGGAGGCCCATCTGAGATCAGGAGTTAAAGGTTGACCTGGGCAACACAGCAAGACTCCACCTCTAAAAAAATTAGAAAATTAACTGGGCATGGTGGTGTAGTCCCAGCTACTTGGGAGGCTGAGGTGGGAGGACTGCTTGAGCCCAGCAGGTGGAGGCTGCACTGAGCTATGACTGCACCACTGCACTCCACCCTGGGCAACAGAGCGAGACCCTGTCTCTAAGTAACTAAATAAAAATAAAGAGAATTACAAAGCACACAAGAGTGGAAGATTCCATGGAGGGATGTGCATGTGCCTTCATGTGCACACACATGTATGTGTGTGTTTTTCAGATTTTTAATTTACTGCTTGCATAAATTTTTTAGGCTGCAAAATACTACAAAGCTGTCCACCGTGACTGGATTCTGAACTCTGAAACCAATACAACACAGAAGAGACAAGAAACAAAATTCAAAACCATCTATCCCTGCCTGCCCTTTGGGGCTTCTAGAGTCAAATCTGCCAGCAACACATCTTAGTGCCTAAGACTGCAACCCAGGGGAGACATCTGCCCTGCAGCTGAAAACCGATAAAACACACAGACGGACCCAAAGGGAACACAGTCTTTACCCAGCTCAGTGGGACCTTTCCAAGCTTAATATTTTAAAACTGCTTCATACAAGCAGCAGCTAAATCCCAAGGGCCAGCCCCATGCTCCAACAGTTCTCTGAAATGCTATGACATTAAGTGCAGGCTTATTCTCTGGTGCCACAGCACGCCTGGTGCCGGCTGACATGGCCCAGGGCAGCTGCAGAAGGGATTTGTGCTCAAGGTTTCAGGCACGTTAAACGCTTCAACCACTGCCAGTGCAGAGGGAATCCCAAAATTCTTAACTGGTGGCTTATTTCAAAAACAAATCTAGGGAATAAGGACAAAAGATGTACCTTGACAGTCTGACTCTCATTTCTCAGGGTCATCACTTAAGGGATATAACAACTATGAAAAGCCTTTACGTTTAGGCACATCTTAATGACTGATGGAGATTAGACCTCATTTTAGCACACACAGGTCTGCTAGGACAAAAGCATTCTCAGTAACAAAAACAGTGGAATTCAATTTCTCGTATAGTTTATGAGTTGTAAGGAATTTAATTGCTGAATAACTAGTGGTAAAATTACATGTTTTATTTACTTATTTTAGAAATAGGGTCTTACTCTGTCGCCCAGGCTGGAGTACGATGATGCGATCCTAGCCCACTGCAGACTTGAACTCCTGGGCTCAAGCAATCCTTCTGCATCAGCCTCCTGAATAGCTGGGACTACAGGCAACTGCCACCACACCCAGCTACTTTTTTATATTTTGTAGTGATGGGGGTCTCACTATGTTGCCCAGGCTGGTCTCAAACTCCTGGCCTCAAATTATCCTCTCGCCTTGGCCTTCCAAAGTGCTGCAATTACAGGCATGAGTCATCGCACCCACCCAAGACTTATTTTATTTTTTTAATTTTATTTTATTATTATTATTTTTTTTTTTTTGGAGACATAGTTTCACTCTGTCACTCAGACTAGAATGCAGTGACGTGATCTCGGCTCACTGCAACCTCCACCTCTCAGGTTCAAGAGATTCTCATGCCTCAGCCTCCCCAGTAGCTGGAATTACAGGTGCGTGCCACCACACCCAGCTAATTTTTGTGTTAGTAGTAGAGACCGGGTTTCATCATGTTGACCAGGCTGGTCTCGAACTCCTGATGTCAAGTGAGCCACCCACCTCGGCCTCCCAAAGTGCTGGGATTACAGGTGTGAGCCACTGAGCCCGGCCAAGACAACATATTTTAAATGAGCAAAATAAAGCCTGTACATTATGCTAAATTTACTTGTGGCACTGGATTATTTACCTAATTTTCCAAAACAGACATCTCTTACCATCTGACCAGCAGACAGTATGGCTTAAAGAAAACAACATGAAATAAACCAAGATATGCAGATTCTAGAATTCACTCTGGGGCTGTGGCTGGAAGCAACTAAGTATCTCTGTAGGTGCCTGTTCTCCCTGGGATATTAGGAAACCAAGTGTTTTAAAAAGTAGACATGCGAATGGAAAGGTTATCAGTTGATGAGCAGATTTTTAGAGCAAATTATTAAAACGTGTTACTACATCTGACATATTCTAATTCTTCCCTGTTTTATTTTTAGATACCATTTTACTACTAAGAGTAAAACTCCAGGCTAAAATCCAAAATGGAAAAGAAAATCTCTTTAACTGATTAGCTCTTGGGAGAATCACCAGGACAACATAGAACCAGGATAAGAGTATAGGTTGTAGGAACTAGGCCAGAACCCCCAAAACACAGCGAGACGCAGGAAACAGTCACGAAATAGCGTTCTTCACAAAACAGGCAAGTTAGAAATAACTGAATATATGGTTATCATATCTAACTGCTCACAGTCAAAAAATACATTGTTTTACCTAAATAAAACCATTGGTAGCGCCTCATTTTGTTTTGGATTAGCACAGATGAATGACTACAATTAGCTAAGCATTTTTTTGTAATCATAATTAAGTCCAGGTACATGAAAAACAAACTCAACTCCCTGATGAATAATTTAGAAAATAATATACTTTATTACTGAAATTTTGCCCTAAAGCTTTCTCTGCTGTCCAAATAATTTCCCAACTGCATTTCAAATTAAAATCCTAAGTTTTCACCTCTCCCCTCTAGGGTGTTTTTCTGCATTACAACATATTTTAATATGTTTAAATGATAGCAATGCTATAAAGTGTTATTTCTCACTGAAAACAGATTAATATCACTTCATACCTCAGAGAGCATAATAGTAATAAGGTAATAAAACAAAGCAGGATCATCACCACTAATAACCTGAGAAGGAAGTCCTGCTAGGACTTCATCTCTATCACGGAATATTCTGGTCATTACTTAGATGGGAGCGTTTCCCGTATCACATCTCTAATAATTGCTTTTCGTGTGTGTGAGACAGGATCTCACTCTGTCACCCAGGCTGGAGTCCAATGGCACAATCACAGCTCACTGCAGCCACCAATTCCCTGCCCCAAATGATTCTCCTTAGTGATTCTACCTTAGCCTCCCGTGTAGCTGGGCCCCACAGGTATATGCCACCGCCCGCAGCTACTACTTTTTATTATCTTTTTTTTTTTTTTTTTTGTAGGCTGACAGGGTCTCCCTATATTGCCCAGGCTTGCATGTACTTTTATATAATTACTGTCTTCCTCCCCAAATTTCCATATACCTCTGATGGTCTCATAACATGTCTGACATCGGAACCATACAACTCCCACTTGGGTATTTATTTTTTGGAAATGTGAACATATTTGCTTTTATTTCAGCAAAGAGCTTTATCAACTACTCATTCATTCTGACTGTATAGTATGCTTAAAGAGGGAGGGAGAGAGGGAGGGAGGGAGGGAGGGAGGGAGGGATAAAATAAGGAAGAAGGCTTTTTACACCTGGAACTTCAGCTTGTCTGTAGTTAACCAGAATCATGTTTTGAAGATCCATCCATTACTCATCCCTTCCTGTGAATAACCTCACAATGTTCACTGTTTATTATAAACCACAAGTCATCATCTGGAGTCTAAGCCCATGAGGGCAGGGGCTTTGTCTCCATTCGCTACTGCAGCCCAGCATCTGGAAGAGCACATCGCACACAGTACTACCCCCTCACTGAAGGGAGGAGCGGATGAGTTAAACAAGGTCACTTTGAAGTGCCTGTTTTGCACGGGTTTAGCAAAGCCAGCAGTCCTACTGATAACACTCCACAAATTTAAAGTTTTTCTGTATTCTAACAGATAAATAGTACCAGGGCAGTAACAATGAAAACATTAAAGACTTTTCAAGCCCACAGAAATTACAAAAAATCTGTCAGAGTTTATATTCAAAAAAGTTCTTTTTTTCTATTTTTTTCTCTTTTAAGCTTTCTTGGGCTTTTGACTGCACTTTTCTTGACGCAGTCAATGCACCACACTTAACATGTAGCTCTTTTTTGCTATTATGTGCATCATAACTTCAATTGTAGTTCTAATTATCTTTTAGCTAAAATGCAAGCAAACAAAGCTTCCCTTTCTATCTTCTAATCCATATTAGTAGTTGCTAAGTCCTATTTGAGAGAAATCGTAGGGTAAATAGGATAAGTCAGTTTTTGCAAATATTCAACCAAGAAATGATAAATACATTTGGAAGCCTAGCTTTGTACTGTTTGAAGCTAGCAGCTGGGAGTAGGGATATTTAAGTGCTGCTTCCTGGGCCTAAATTAAAACCTCAGAGAATGGGATCAAAGAGGAGGGTGCAGTGAGACCCCCGACGTTTCATTATTCTTCTCTGTACATGTAGATATGTACCAATTCTAGACAGGAGTTCAACATACAAATAATACCTGAAGTACTCAGGAATCTGTTTATAAATAGAAATATCTTCTTCATCCCAAGATCGCCATGCGGCCTGCACATGAGTCTGAGGACTGCATTTGATTTATACCAACAGACTCAACCCTCGTCTTAAAATGCGTATGTGAACCCCAGATGAAAACCTGTAACGCCCAGTTGAGCTGCAGAGCAACTCTAATAAATGCAATAATGTTAAGTCAGCTTCAAAGACATTCTTCAAAGAAACTCCAAAAACGTTCATGAATGTTTTATAGTTACTTTTAATATTGATGTATTTCATCTTAAAACCAACGCCAAGAGCTGCCGTGAATGGCTCATCTTTTCATGCTGGTGTTTTGCTTGGAGTCTCTGAGAAGACCACACATTACTTTACAACACTGCAAGATCTAAACCAGTGGCCCCCAACTTTCTTCTGGCAACAAGGATCAGTTTCACTTAAGACAACTTTTCCACGAATGGGGGCCTGAGAGGATGGTTTCAGGATGAAACCATTTGGCCTCTGCCTCAGATCATAAGGCATTAGTTAGATTCTCAGAAGGGACGTGCAACCTAGATGCCTCACACACAGTTCCGCTAACACTGATGCTGACCTGACAGGCGGCGGAGCTCAGTCGGTAATGCTCGCTTCACTTCCCTGCTGCTCACCTCCTGCTGTGTGGCCTGGTTCCTAACGGGCCATAGACCAGTACCAAACAGTGGTCTGCGGGTTGGAGATCCCTGATCTAAACAATACTACACAACGTGAAAATCTATGTCCTTGTACGTGACACTTTTAAGGAAGCCCAGCAATCTCAGAGGGCCGGTCACTTCACATGTCCTAGATGAACCAGGAGTCCTGCTGTTCTCTGGGGAATGGCCAGGATAAAGTCACTATGGTCATTTACAAATGAATCCTCCAAACACGGGACACCATCATCATCAGTTTTAAATACAGCTGTGGAGCTACGTCTGCTGAGCATTAAATGAACCAAGTTTGGGAGATTCCTGAACTTTGATGGATTTATAGCCCCAAAAGTCACAGCTGACAGACGACTGCACAAGTAGCCAGTAAAGACCAGGCATGACAAGAGCACACAGAGACATGCATCGGTAATGCCAGGGGCACACCCATTCTGAGAAACACACGGCCTGGGTGAAGGGCTCACATCTGTAATCTCAGCACTTTGCAAGCCAAGGGAGGATTATTTCAGCTGAGGAGTTTCAGATCGGCCTGGGCAACACAGCAAGGCCTTATCTCCATAATTAATTAAGGTAAAAGAGAAATGTGTGATTCAGGGATTTCATAGTTGTGCCATCATGCTAGAGTGCACTTACACAGACCTAGAGGGTAGAGCCTCCCACACATCTAGGCTACATGGGATAGCCTCTTGCTCCCAGGCTACAAACCTGTACAACATGTTATTGTCCTGAATACTGTAGGCAACTGGAACACAACGGTAAGTACTTGTGCAACCAAACACACACACAGTACAGGAAAACATACGGTATAAAGGGTGAATGATGGTATGCCCATACAGAGCACTCTCCATGAATGGAGCTTGCAGGACTGGAAGTTGCCCTGGGTGGGTGAGTGGGTGGTGAGTGAGTGTCGAGGCCTAGGGCATGAGTGTACGCCACTGTAGACTTTAGAAACATTGCATGCTTAGGCTACACTACATTTTCTAAAAATTCTTTCTTCCACAATAAATTAACCTTAGATTACTGTAACTTTTTTGCTTTATAAACTTAATTTTTTCAACTTTTTGACTCATAACATTTGGCTTACACAAACATTGCAAACTGTACACAAATATTTCCTTTCTTATCCTTATCCTATAAATTCTTTCTATTTTTAAATTACGGTTTTTCACTTTTTAAACATTGTGAAAAACTAAGACACACACACACACATTAGCCTAGGCCTACACAGGGTCAGGATCATCAACATCACTGTCTTCCACCAGCACCTCTGTCCCACTGGAAGGGCTTCAGAGGTGACAGCACATGTGGAGTTGCCGTCTTCTGGGGACCTTGTGAAGGCCCTGCCTGAAGCTGTTTCACAACGGGCTTTTTTTTAAAGAAGGACGACTCTCTAAAATAACAATTGAAAGTATAGTAAATACATAAACCAGTAACAGAGTCAGTCACAGATTGTCATGATCAAGTACTATGCACTGTGCATAACTGTATGTGCTAGACGTTTATACAACCACAGCACAGTAGGTTTGTTCACAGCAGCAGCATCACCAGACACCTGAGGAATGTGCTGTACTTCCACGCTACGACATCACTAGGCGATAGGAATTTCTCAGTTCCATTATAATCTGACGGGACCATCGTGGTTTATGTAGCCCATCACTGACTGACACGCTTTTATGCCGCACGTGACTGTATTTGTATTTGCATGTGAACTGCTAAGCCAAAGAGAGCACGTGCATCTTGTGGGGTGATGAATAGCGTGTGCAGTGAGACCTGTGTGCCTGGGCAGGGGGAGAACTCTAAAGAGGAAGTGGATTTTTTTTTTTAAGTTGCTTCGATGAATAGAGAAAGCCAGACAAAAACTGAGTCTTGAGGATTGCTCTCAGAAACTGTCTTCATAATCAATTCACGCATTAAGGTACATGTTGCCAGCACTGAGGTCAGAAAGCACAAAAGAACACTAAAATGAAAAACCAAAAAGTGCAAAAAGCAGCACACTCCGGCTGGGCATGGTGGCGCACACCCGTAATCCCAGCACTTTGGGAGGCCAAGGTGGCCGGATCACCTGAGGTCAGGAGTTCAAGACCAGCCTGACCAACATGGAGAAATCTTGTCAGTACTAAAAATACAAAATTAGCTGGGCATGGTGGCACACAGCTGTAATCTCAGCTACTTGGGAGGCTGAGGCAGGAGAATCACTTGAACCCGGGAGACAGAGGTTGCGGTGAGCCAAGATTGTGCCATTGCACTCCGGCCTGGGCAATGAGAACAAAACTCCGTCTCAAAAAAAGAAGAAAAAAAAAAAAAAAGCACACTTGCTCACACTTTGGATGCACTCGACCTTATAGTGGCAAAGGAAGCACAGCCACACACAGCTGAGGGTGTGAGGAATTATGTGTTCCCAGCCTCACTTTCACAAAATTACACGGTCCCAGCATCACTTTCACAAAAATTAGATTTTGCTCCAAATGGCAAAATCAATATAGTCAAAGACTTTCCATATCTTCTTTTGTTGTTCTAAGAATGACACACACATCCTCTTAAGACTAGTCTTTCTCTCACATACTGAGCACTCACAATCTCGATACTCCCCTCTCAAGGGCATGTCACCAGCTTTCTCTGTGCAGAGGAAGAGCCTGCATATAAAGAAGAGAAAGTGGGAAAGAGACTTACACCAGGAATTGGTGAAGCCCCTTCCCTGCCCACCAGCCAGACGTGGGTGTCCCCTAGACAGAGACTACCGCTCTGGGCACAAAGTGTGGACGATGAAGCCAAGGACTGCATTTTCTACAGCCAACCGCAGTCCCTGAAGAGGGGCCTGCAGCGAAGATGCATAAGCATTGCTGACAGATCAACAAAGGCCAGGCCGTGCTGGTTGTTTTTTTTATGAACGACGACAATATTGTACTCTAGTAAGAGACCCGGGCTTTGCAAAAACTGTATCGTGTTAGTTACTTAGACCCTTTCATCATGGATAACAAGGAATTTTCTTTTTTTGGTAGAACAAAGTGGACAATCTGGCCACTTATCTTCTGCTCATGCTTTAGATTTCGACACATTATTTTTTCCTAAGAAAGCTGTAAGTGAAATTCCCTTATTCCAGTTGCACCATACAATCACCCTCCTGGTAAATTTTATACTTCGGAGTGCAGTCACTTCATTGATTAATGACTGGTCCCTAAGAAGTTCCAAGAAGCAGGCACAGTATCTGTTCTTGCTTAACAAGCAATCCCCACTGTCAGTCGCAGCATCTGACCCACACAGCCAGCATTTTTCCCTCCGGGTTCTCACTGAGCTCCCAAGCAAGCTGGCTGCAAGTTGCTGTCGTTAGAGACATGGTCTCACTATGCTTCCCATGCTACATTTGAACTCCTGGGCTCAAGTGATTTTCCCACCTCAACCTTCTAAGCAGATGGGACAACAAGCATGCGCCACTGTACCAGGCTCGCTGGCTGAAATTGTGTAAACACTAGCCTCTCTCTGTGTGTGATTTTGGGATAGGTCGACTACTTTGCTGGTCCACTACCAGCCATCAAGAAGTATGTCAAGGAGCAAGGATACAGGCTATTAGCTAAGATGAAAAGAATAATGGCCCAAGAAGCTTTCACATATGGGTGTGATAGGGAGGGGGTCTTACTTTCTTAGGCAAGTCAAATTTCACTTTCTTCCAAAGCTAACCACCAGAACCCAGAAGACAGGGAATGCGCCTAGTTTGAGAAGTTTGCTGAAGGACCACACGGATGGTGAAGTCAGCAGGGTAGAGACATGATAGAAATGAGACTCCAAGACAATCAATATTCTTCAAGTAACAGACAATAGCATAGATACGGGTGGATCAGCCTCACATAAAAACAGTGCCCTACTGAAATGCACGCTGTTTGGGGAATGGATGGTATCTCACTCACACTTAACCAGATGACTGCCCTCTCACAGTGTGCTAATGATTTCCCTAGAAGATTCCATATGGAAAAGACAGGCAGGCATATACATTCTAGAAAATAAAAATACATTAGTACAAGGCAGACTGCAACCATAACTAACAACTATGTGAATTCTTTAGTTATAAGAAGGAGCTTATATATAAAGTTAACAGTGCATAAGTGGGTTAGGTTTTGGCTGTTGTATAAAAAGTTGCATTTCAAATAAACAATGAGTAGCTAAGGCAAATGGTCCGATGAGCCCGGGGGACATTTAAACAGAAGTGCTCATTTTAATGACAAAACTTAGAGCTCTAAAGGAAGTGAGGGGGCACAGAACAGCCAAAAAAAAAAATCACATGCTTAAGAGAAGAAAGTGTGACATGTGTTAGTTAGCACGGATCACTTTTAAGGATGAGAAAGGTTTGGAGGGTCTTATATAAGTGATAGTAATCAGAAAAATGGTATTTTGGGCTATTTCAAGGACTGTATTCTTTAGAAGGAAGCAAATTATGTTCAAACATTTTTTAAAAAGATAATATTTGAGAGTAGAACCCACTGAGGAAAAAAAGCCTGTTTCTAATACTAAAATGTGCAATATGTGATGTCCTTCCGGAGCCCTTCACCCACATCATGCTCTCTTAGCCACCAAGGAAGAATCTCGCTGGCTTCTTCCCTCACATCCAGTAATACTCTTTCCTCAGCCCCTCAACAGAAACAGGTTAGTCATGTTTAAGGACTGAAAAGTCATACATCTTCACCTTTGCCCTTGTTTTGACAAACTTTTTCTCTAAAGAAAAAAGAAAAAAATGCTCCCACAAGGAACACAAAAACAGCATGTATAGCATGAGATACTGATGATGAATCCAGGTTTGGAAGGTAAAGAGGAAAAGACTCAGACCAACATCACAATTTTATATAAAAATGCATTTGAAACTGCCAGGTGTGGTGTTGCACCTGTGGTTCCAGCTACACAAGAGGATGAGGCAGGAGGATCACTTGAGCCCAGGAGCTCAAGGATGCAGTGAGCTATGATCACACTTGTGAACAGCCACTGCACTCTAGCCTGGGCAACATAGCAAGACCTCGTCTCCAAAAAAAAAAAGAAAAGAAATGCATATGAAGATGGGATTTGTGGCCTTGATCATTCCAGAAGACCCAGAGATAGCCTCAGCATGTCCAGTGGCTTAGATTTTGCTCTTTTTGACTTAGATTACTTAGAGATGTGATTACAGGGCTGAAAGAGAAATTTTTGTGCACATGTATACAGACACACACACCCAATCATGGTAAGATGCATGCTTATACACTGCTTCACATTAAGACAGAGGCAAGTTAACAGAACAACTCACACCTTGTCTTTATTAATTGCTTGAATATTAAACTGACAACCTATATACAAATATGAATGTAATCCCATGGCTCTAATGGGGACTAGGTAGATAAACACATTTGGTGCCAGTAAAATTGTAAAAAAAAAAAAAAAAAGTTCAAAGAACTATCGTAAACATTATTCCACTACTGGCTCCCAGGAAAGAATTTGCAAATACAAAAAATGGCAAGATTAATAGCTAACATGTGTAAGGTGCTATCATATAACAAACAATGTTTTCACCATCACAACATCCCATGCAATCGGTACAATTGTTATCATGATTTTACAGACGTGCTAAAAGGTTAAGTAACTTGCCCAAGGTCACACAGCCAATAAACAGCAGGGCTGAACTTTGAACTGAAGCCAACAGAATCCAAACTCTCTGCTCTAGAATCCAAGCTGCACTGCCTGCCTTTCTATGGAAAAATATCTATAACTCTCTACGGAATAGCAGGTTCAACTGATGAAAACAAGAGTTCCAGTTTCCACAAAAACTCCTGCATTGCTAAGTTATATCAAATTACACACAAAAACCAATCACAATCTACTTCTTACTTCTCCATTTCCCACAACCCATTTGCCCTGCGATCACAAGATGCTCCAAGTTCACCTCTAATGTGGAGCTTGCAAGATCTTCCATTCTACAGCTCTTCCCACTGCACCATTCTGCATCCACACTTTCCTTAATTCCGATCGATGACCAAAACAATTCTGACCCCCACCTTTTCTAACATTGCCATCGGTCCGTGACTGCACACACCTGTTACCAACTTTCCTCATCAACGCTCCCATTGCCTTACAGTAAGAACCATTAAATTAGCACTTATAAATTACCTTGTATTCTTGTCATGAAAACAGACGCACCCAGGGCAAATCCTTTTTCTGAGCCCAACATTTCCACCCACCATTTGTTAAGCACATCAACAACTTTTATAGTAATAGTTGCAATTCGAACCTTCTAAGGAAACAGCTACTCCCTTTATCTAATATCAAGTGACTTTTACGTGCCTTAACATACTTGCTCTGCAATCTTACCTGTGTTATATTGACAATTTGAAGACGAGGTCTATTCAAAGGAAAAATAAACTTAACGCCCTATCAAACTATTACAAAGTGGCGATCAAATTGTATGCAACATAAAGTTATATGTGAGTTTCTCTTCTAGGGCCCCCTATTTAGCATTTTTCACAATGCATCTGTCTATAAATTGTTCTAGAATATTAGTTCACATTGATTTGTGTGTTTTATCTATAACACACAATAGGCACTGCCCTAGCCTGTGTTTCTCCTGATCATACAGGACTGTGGGTGTGTGTGAGAGGGAGAGACGTTCACGACATCACAACCAACCCTCGAGAAAAGGGCAGAATGCGGAGGAGCGTAAATTACTAGTGCATGATTCATATTCCAAAATTCAACTCTGATGTCTGGCTTTCAAGACCTTCCATTTTATGGCTCTTCCCAAGCTATTCTCTACCAACCCCGCAGAAGAGGGCAGAATGCAGAGGAGAGTAAATAAGGGGATGAGAACACTGACGAATATAGCCATCATGCCTTCTTCAAGAGCAGAAATAAAGTGACCTTACAAACTGTTTAACCAAGAGCCTGGAGGATGACAATACAAATACTAGACACAAGGGGGAGCCAGTGGGTCCATCTTAAAAGTAACTGGAGACTAGGAAATTGGGCATTTAAGAACTTTAAATTCCACAGACAAGCCACAAAATGGGAATGAATGAAGTCTAAGAGGAACAATAGATGCCACGAAGGAAAGCAGCAAGGAGCAGGAGACACTGAGATTTCTGGTTTTTAAATTCAGTTCTGAACTGAATTAAAAAACCAAAAGAATTTTAATCGTGTTCTTCAATGTGAACTCAAAAACAAACAACATTTGAGAAGGATGGCTTGGGTGGGAATGGCTCACTCACATATTAGCAAAATGTCAAAACTTTTTAAGGTATACAAATTTGATGTTGAAGAAAAAAGCAAAGAGTAATTTTTAAAATTCCCTGCTTTTGTTAAATTTATTTAACACCACTGCCCCCCTAAACCACAAAAATTGTAATGTTAATAGGCTTCTCTTAGCTTCTCCTATATTGTATTCTATTTTTAACCTTCAAGATTTAAAAAAAAAACCTATCTGAAATGCATGTCGGTTCCAGATAAACTGACCTTAATTCCAGGAAGTGTTCTATGATAAATATATTGTCAGTAAAGGTTTTAAATATTGCTACTGAAGATGTAATTATAGATGCTCAAGTTTTCGTACTATTGAAGTACATTAATTAAAACTTGGCACAGTTGAAGGAAATCAGAGGACGTATGAAAAGAGGGTGACGTGCATTCATATCGAGGATAGCATAATTATTACTTTTGATAAAGATGTTCGGAAGAAAGCAAGAGCGCTGTGCCTGTAATAACTTTAATCATCGTTCAATACAAAAGAACCAATCCATCAAAATCCAAAGGGATTTGCTTATTGTTATGCTTTTAGAAAGCTCATCAGGTATTTCCAAATGCTTCCTAATGACAATAATTAAACATCTGGTAATGGTGACCTACTTGTGGCTGCTGAACTTCCTTGGATAGTCTTTTGCATTAATTATGTACATGCTGGGAACTGAGAGAGAATTTACATTATGAATAATAACTCAGGACCACAAGAGAAGTCAGAAACCGACAGGGGCAGCTCCCTGCTGTCCTCACTGCTATCTGTATTAAGGCCTTGTTAGCGCTCTTGTATTTGGGAACAGATGCTACATAAAAATTGCAAAAGCACCAAGCTAAGGCATGCATGCATCTTGATGTAAACATGTTGTGAGGAAACAGCCTTCTAATAAACATTCAACACTGTGCCTAAGGGGGGAAGAGGCAAGCTGTCACATTTTCTGAATTTTCTCTGTGTGGAATTATGACCTGATACAAACTTTGACCCTAAACTTATAAGGCCCAGGTCTGTTGGCAATAGCATAAATAAGAAAAGCCAGACCACAGCTGGGCACGATGTCTGTAATTCCAGGACCTCTGGGAGGGCTGATTCATAAGTTTGAGATCAGCCTGGGCAACAGAGGCGACCCCACCTCTACAAAAAAAAAAAAAA
>NW_016803270.1:135061-166434 GCF_001698545.2 Rhinopithecus bieti | reverse complement strand
AAAAAAAAAAAAAAAAGTCAGAAAAGCCAGATTGAGAACATGCACACTTTCAAACATTTCACAGCTCCTGAAATTTTGGGGTGAAATGGGAGAGAAAGGTAGGAACTGAGACAATGAAGTTTTTATTGGCCTGAAATTCATTTGGTGATGAAATAATTATTGTCAAAAAAAAAAAAAAAGTCTACTTGGATCAGTTAACAATCACCTGATAACCATTTATTCTCATGATTTTAGTAATTAACACATCACTGCTACCTTTCTGCTTCTTGGCATTTTGTTTTTTTGTTCGTTTTTGTTTTTTGTTTGTTTGTTTCTGTATTTATTTTTGAGATGGAGTCTTGTTCTGTTGCCCAGACTGGAGTACAGTAGCACGATCTCGGCTCGCTGTAACCTCTGCCTCCTGGGTTCAAGTGATTCTCCTGTCTCAGCCTCCCAAGTAGCTGGGATTACAGGCACACACCACCACGCCTGGCTAATTTTTGTATTTTTAGTAGAGACGTGGTTTTGCCATGTTGGCCAAGCTGGTCTCAAACTCCTGACCTCAAGTGATCTGCCTGCCTCGGCCTCCCAAAGTGCTGGGATTACAGGCATGAGCCACCAGGCCCGGCTGCTTCTCAGTTTTTTAAGAGATCAACAACATGAGTGGATTTATTCAAATATTTTTTTAAAAATGTGTTTTACACCTTTTGGTAAAGATGTAAAAATAAGTACTAGTACTAATAACTAGATACTATTTTAAATTACAGTCTTCCTTAGAATAAATTCAATTAGCTGAATTCTGAGTATCATTTAATAAATGCCAAAAATAAGGTCAGGATCCAGTAAGGAAAACAAATCACAAAACAAATCCTTAATATAAGGAAGAAGGTAACCAGGTAACTGCAGCACACCTACCACCCACGGAGCTGAGAAAATTCAGTAATAAGAACCTAGAACCTTGAAGGTGGCACCAGGGGCAGATGGTACCCACCCTCTCAGGAGAAGACGCTGGGTGCTGAGGCTGAGGCATGAGGAGCTTAACAGGACCTCCTGCAGCTGGAACCCTGCCCCACGTGGGCTGGTGCTGATTCCATCAAGGGGGCCTAAAGATGTGGACAGGTGGGGAAAAAATCTAAAAACTAAAAGGAACTGCCAATTAATGACTACTGCTGGGCAATGCAGACAGGAACAGGAAGCAAACAGGGGCCATGTCCCCCCTCCTACCTTTAGAGGCTCCAGCTCCCTCTAAAGCTCCAGGGAGCAGCTGGCAAAGGAAACGTCTCCTCAAAAAGCAGAGCACAAATGGCTGAACTGCAGCTGAGAAATAACAACTTAATCCCGGTGCATTCTCACTGAGCCTCAATTTCCTCACCTATAAAATGGACAAAATACCAGAGCCCATTCACAGAGTTCATCACATGTGTTAAAGTAAGTGCAGCACTTGTAACTGTGCATGTCACAGAAGACATGCTAAATTTATATATATTATTTTCAAAGTGTTTTAGTTTCTACAATTTCACTGCTTAGAATTTACCTACAAATTCCATGTTCTTAGTGAAGAGAAACGCAGTGCAAGAGCACACACAGCACTGGCTTTGTGCACACCCTCGAGAATCGGATCCTGAAAGGCAGACTCAGCACAAAGTGAGGAACCAGGAGACCCACACCTCCCAAGAGGCTCTGCCTCCAACGAGCCTTGATACACAGGGAAAACCAACACCTGTCATCTGCCCTAAGTTTCTTCCACTAAATAACAGAGCAAGAGAAAACTATGTCTAAGGGGTTTTTTTCCCCAGTATTTAAAAATGTATTACAAAACTCTTTTAGTTTTTTTAATGATCTAATTTGCCAAACTTGCAAAAAAGTAGAGAGGATAATTTAATGAACTCCTATGTATCACTCACTCGGCTGCAGTAATTATTAATCTTCGCCAAAACCGTTTCATTGCTTCACTTTTTTTATTTTTGGCTGGAGTAATTTAAAGGAAGTGCCACTCACATTGTAGCACCCAGAGGCCATTTCTTAATGGTTCATAGGATTATGCTAGATGATACATAACAACATGTAAATGAAGACATAATAGCATACAGGAATAAAGGTGTATTAATTCTTTTCCTTAAGGTATACATCTGTATCAGTTTTTATTTTCCCCCCACTATGAATCAATTTACATTTTTAATGTAAAAGGATGGTGAAAATGACTCCACTGAAAAAGCCACCAAGCTCCACTCAGGATAACGCTATTAATTTCTAATTCATACCACCTGACTCAGTAAAGCCCTACTTCTCTTCTTCCTGTAGTGCAAGTTAGGTACCTAGTTAGAACCTGTTTTACTAAGCCATGCCATCTAGGTTATAAAACACAAATCCAAGGGCCTTCAATGATAGGTACTTTTATTGAAATTAGCACTATCATGTTGCTTCCGAACATGTATTTTCTTCCCTAGAAATAATCCATTCAAGGGTTATTTACATTAGCCACAAACTAGAATTAGCATCTTCATTTTCATAAAATGAATTTACTAAAAAGTACTCAGAAATCTCTCAGAATTTATTTAACTTTGTGGAAGGTAGAAAACCTATTAATTTAAAATGCATATGTTTCCCCCAAATCTTCCCCTCTATTGTTGAAATAACCCATAACATCAACAACTCTAAGAAAACACAATGTAAACTGTAACCTAAAATACTAGCCAAACATAGCTACATATTACATGTAATTTTCCCCTCACCTCTCCTTCCATTGTGTGTATTTGTCTCCCAACTCAAATTACTGGGAAGATAATTTTATAATTTGAAACTAATTTCTAAATATTTCCTTGATTTTAACTAAGGCTTATCATAGGACAGAAGTTTAGGTAACTACAAATAATATCTAGATAAATACTTACATTATCTATGTTTATTTTTCTCTAAACAGGGGCAATTTGAAAGTTAGAATAAAATTTTAGTACATAAAGAACATCTTTAACACAGGGGTATTTTCAAAGGCGCTTACACAGATGTATGTCACTGTGCGCAGGGCTGCTGCACACACCCGGGTTTAGGGGAGCCTCGGAGGGCATGGCCATGTATACGGCAGCCCTCATCACACGGATGCTGAAATGCACAGCAAAACCAGGCAAATGGAGATGCATCTGAGAATAAAGTGTATCCGTCATCTGCTCACTGACCCGAATGCACACCAATGCACATGTGAATGGACAATTCTCAGGGTTAGAAAGTGTAAGTTCAGCAACCACTAGACATCCCTTGGCTGAAGTTGCCAATACCAGATTCCATCAGTACCAAACAGGGTAGCAATTCCTGCACAGCAAGAATGCAAGGAACTAAGGCACAAAACAGAAGCTATGCTTGGCTATTTCCAGACCGGAAAATTATTTTAAAACATGACATGGAAATACCGTGTTTCATTATAATTTTTTAATTTTTTTTTTTTTGGTTGTTTGCCAATTTATTCCTAATACTCAATACTACCACTGAGGAGCTGAAACTACTGACATAATGAAATAATAAAGTAAATTAAGTGTTACTCTTTAAAAAATTGAATTGACAACATTCGTTTCTTTTGCACATTAAATTCGCTTTTTATATGGGGCAGAAACACTCAGATTATGACTAATGGAACTGGTAGAGATAGTTTGAGGATTCTGTGTAACACAGAGGTTTTCAGCTTTTGACATAAGATAGCTCTTCAGAGCATCGTGGGAATCTCAGATAAAAACTCATTTTTAATTGAAGCTATAATCATTTTACTTGAGAAACAAGGAACAAAAAGATACATTTCTTGTACCCAAGGTGCTGACAAAGCTAAATCATCTATAATTAATAAAGGAACAGTTTATTATGAAACAATACAGTTTCAAATATGCTAAAAGAAATGTACAAATAAAGTACCTCGGGACATTTACACAGTCATTTACATGTCTGTGTAATTAAATGTAATTAAATGTCATTACACATGACATTTACACAAATGTCAAACTTTTGTATTGATCATGCCTGACTGGGGTCCCTTTTTTTTCCCCAAATTTGATGAAAGAACATGAATTGGCTAACCACCGCTCTGATGGCCTGATGGAGTTAATCAATACGAAGCAACCTGGTAGAAGAAAAACAGGGGCAAATCTATTTTCTACGGAGGTTAGAAAAAGCAAGTGAGAGCTATTAATAGAGCCGAATGTTTCATGGCATAGAATAAAGGGGAAAGAAGCAAGAATAACATGACCTATTTATTCATCTGCAGCAAAAACTGGGCCTGACTATGGTTCATCCATCATCTGGCCTTCATCCAGATTCAATGGTCTACAATTAAAGAATCACAGAGATCAGAATTATTATCAAATCTTGGGCAAAACAGCTGTCAAAGGACGGACCGCCCAGACAGTAAATGAGATAAGAGAGAAAAGAGGCTCTGGCTTTCAGACAAGTCAGTGTGGAAGGTAGGGCATTTTATCCAATCAATGTTAGATAAAGGTTCCCAATCATGGAGTAGTGCAGCAATCCAAGAAAGAGGCAGATTTCTAACCTGAAAGTCCCACTGGAAAGAAGATCCTGCACATAAGCAGCCTGGGGAGAGGGTCAAATTCTGCTCCTTTGACCTGCAGGCCTAACCGTGAAGGCTACTACCAGGCAGGGAGCTACTTAAGACAATTGCTGGGCTGACATCTCAGAGTTCCTAAAATGAACTTCTGGCCCTTTCATCAGTATTCCTCATTCTCAAAATGTTCCCCTTCCCCAACATCACTGATCATCAGAAAAAATGCAAATCAAAACTACAATGAGATATCATCTCACCACAGTTAAAATGCTTTTTACCCAGAAGACAGGTAATAACAAATGCTGGCAAGGATGTGGAGAAAAAGGAAACTTCATACACTGTTGGTAGGAATGTAAATTAGTACAACCGTACAACCACAATAGAAAACATTTTGGAGGTTCCTTAAAAACTGAAAATAGAGCTATCACATGATCCAGCAACAAAGAAAGGAAATCAGTACATCAAAGAGATATCTGCACACCTGTGTTCATTGCAGCACTATTCACAATAGCCAAGATTTGGAAGCAACCTAAGTGTCTATCAACAGATGAATGAACTTCATATAGATAGAAGAAACTTCACATATAATAATGAAACTCTGGTACAAACACACAATGGAGTTACTATTCAGCCATAAAAAAGAGTGAGATCAGCCAGGTGCGGTGGCTCTCACCTGTAATCCCAGCACTTTGGGAGGCAGAGGCAAGAGGATCACTTGAAGCCAGGAGTTCGAGACCAGCCTGGGCAACATGGTGAAACCCCATCTCTACTAAAAATACAAAAATTAGTCCAGCGTGGTAGTAGGTGCCTGTAATTCCAGCTACTCGGGAGGCTGAGGCAGGAGAATCCTTTGAATCTGGGAGGCCGGGGTTGCAGTGAGGCGAGATAGTGCCACTGCACTCCAGCCCGGGTAACAGCGAGAAACTGTCTCAGGAAAAAAAAAAAAAAATCAAACTGAAGATCATTATGTTAAGTGAAACAAGCCAGGCACAGAAAGACAAACATCGCATGTTCTCATTCATTTGTGGGAGCTAAAAATTAAAACAACTGAATTCATGGAAATAGAGTAGATGATGGTTACCAGAGGCTGGGAAGGGTGTGGGGCTGGGAGCAGGGGAGTGGAGTTAATGAGTACAAAAATATAGTTAGAAAGAATGAATAAGAACTAGTATTTGCTAGCAGAGCAGAGTAACCATAGTCAACAATAATTTCATTGTACATTTAAAATAACTAAAAGAGGCCAGGTGCAGTGGCTCACGTCTATAATCCTAGCACTTTGTGGGGGCTGAGGCGGGCAGATTGTCTGAGCTCAGGAGTTCGTGACCAGCCTGGGCAACATGGCAAAGTCCCGTTTCTACTAAAAATACAAAAAAATAGCCAGGCGTAGTGGTGCATGCCTGTCATCTTGGCTACTCGGGAGGCTGAGACAGGAGAATTGCTTGAACTCGGGAGGTGGAGGTTGCAGTGAGTGGAGATCGCACCATTGCACTCCAGCCTGGGCAACAGAGCTTTGTAACATGAAGGATAAATGCTTGGGGTAGATAACCCATTTACTCTCATGTGATTATTAGCCATCACATGTCTGTACCAAAATATCTCTTATGCCCCATAAATATACACACCTAATATGTATCCACAAAAATTAAAAATTTTTTAAAAAGTTCCTTCTCTACTTCCAAGCATCTGATTTTAGATGAAGATGGAGCTGACAGGCCCACTGAACACAGGGGGGTGGTGCCCTGTTTGTGCTTCAGAGTTTCCAGAAGTGTCAAACATTTTAAAGAAGCTGTGTCATTCTTCCATTCATCCACAAAACTTTTCATTTCCCCTCAGTTTTGTTATTCCCAAAGAATTCTTTAAAAGAAAAAAACCAGAACATGTATTCCGTGACCAATTACTGAAATTCTGAAGACGAGCTGGAGGCTACAGTAGCTGGCCCTTGGGTCTGGGTGCTGTCCTCCGTGGAGCCCAGGCCTGAATCTGCAGTGTACAATGTTTAGGCGCCTCATTCAACCAGCCCTGGTGTTGCTTCGTCTTTTCGCCTTGGCACTCCAGTTCTGCCTTCTCTTGGCTTAGTAGGCTGGAGCCTCAGGGCCACAGCAGCACAGGGAGTGTGTCCGGCTGCAATGCTTCCCTAAGGATGACACTCCCTTCCTCACCTCGCTTCTGCCACCAAGACCAAAGAGACCAGAGGTGCAAGTTCTTCTTTTTAATACATTTGGTTATGTCACTGTCTGAATCGACAGCAAAGGCAATCGGAAACCTTTTTCTTTTTTCTTCTTTTTTGAGACAGAGTCTCAACCTGGCAACCTGTTGCCCAGGCTGGAGTGCAGTAGCATGATCTCGGCTCACTGCAACCTCTGCCTCCCGGGTTGGAGCGATTCTCCCACCTCAGCCTCCTGAGAAGCTGGGATTACGGGCGTGCACCACCAGGCCCAGCTAATTTTTGTATTTTTAGTAGAGGCGGGGTTTCACCATGTTGGTCAGGCTGGTCTCAAAATCCTGACCTTGTGATTCGTCCACCTCAGCCTCCCAAAGTGCTGGGATTACAGGTGTGAGCCACTGCGCCTGTCTTTTTTTTTTTTTTTTTTTTTTTTTTTTTTTTTTTTTTTTTTGACAGTGTCTCCCTCTGTTGCCTGGGCTGGAGCGCAGTGGTATGATCTCAGCTCACAGCATCCTCTGCCTCCCAGGTAGCTGGGATTACAGGCATGCACCACCACATCCAGCTAATTTTCGTATTTTTAGTAGAGACGAGGTTTCACCATGTTGGCCAGGCTGGTCTTGAACTCCTGACCTTAGGTAATCCGCCCACTTTGGCCTCCCAAAGTGCTGAGATTACAGGCGTGAGCCACTATGCCTGGTCCAGGAAACTTTTCCTTAGTCAAATTGGCAATTGCTACAGTCTGTCATTTCAGAAAAGACTGTGAAGAGGTGTGTGCCAGGCAGGTCTTAGCGTGTAGAACGTTGAATCCCCTCCTCTGATTCACTTCTCTTCTATGATGGCTTACAGAGATTTGTAGACAGTACAGAACTGCTTCCTGGTGGGTGAGTGTGAAGAGAGAGGGAGAGACAGGGAGGGAAAGAGCGGGTGAGAGGGAGGGGGATCCTACCGAATAGAGGCAACATAAGTAAAATCACAATTACAAAGTTTTTTTAATAAAAAAAAAAATCTGCCTAACTTTTCATGCCTAATACACTCAGTTAAAGTTAATAATAATAAAGATTTCCAGAATGTGTTAATTAAAATAGCAATTCAAATAAGCTAGGGGATAATCATACTAAAAAAGAAATTCTAAGGCCGGGCGCAGTGGCTCATGCCTGTAATCCCAGCACTTGGGGAGGCCAAGGCGGGCGGATCACCTGAGGTCAGGAGTTCGAGACCAGCCCGACCAACATGGAGAAGCCACGTATCTACTGAAAAAAACAAACAAACAAAAAAAGCTGGGAGTGGTGGCGCACGCCTGTAATCCCAGCTCCTCAGGAGGCTGAGGCAGGAGAATCACTTGAACCCGGGAGGCGGAGGTTGCAGTGAGCCAAGATTGTGCCATTACACTCCAGCCTGGGCAACAAGAGTGAAACTATATCTCAAAAACATAAAAATAAAAAAGAAATGATGGGCCTGGCACAGTGGCTCACACCTGTAATACCAACACTTTGGGAGGGCGAGGCGGGCGGATCACGAGGTCAGGAGTTCGAGACCAGCCTGGCCAATATGGTGAAACCCCGTCTCTATTAAAAATATGAAAATTAGCCTGGCATGGTGGCACACGCCTGTAGTTCCAGCTACTCAGAAGCCTGAAGCAGAAGAAACGCTTGAACCCGGGAGGCAGAGGTTGCAGTGAGCTGAGATGGTGCCACTGCACTCCAGCCTGGGCTTTTTGAGACTTCGTCTCAGAAAAGAAAATAAAATAAAACAAAATTCTAGGCTGGGTGTTCACACCTATAATTCCAGCACCATGGGAGGCCAAGGCAAGAGGATTACTTGAAGCCAGGATTTGAGATTAGTCTGTCAACCAAGTGAAACCCTGACTCTCCAAAAAAAAAAAAAAAAATTAAATTAGCCAGGCATGGTGGCATATGCCTGTAGTCCCAACTACTTGGAAGGCTGAAGGCTGACACGGGAGGATAGCTGAGCCCAGGAGGCTACAGTAAGCCAGGATTATACCAGTGCACTCTAGCCTGGATGACAGAGCAAGATATTATCAAAAAAAAAAAAAAAGAAGAAGAAGAAGAAGAAGAAGAAGAGAAAAAAAAATTCCCATGTTTTCATGAACCACTGATTTCTTTATCCTTAAATAGAAGCCAATTCTCAAAAAAAGAAAAATCCCCATTTAAGTACAGAAGGTACATTACTGAACTCTGGCATGTATATATTCATGCCATGCTGACTAATTACATGGCTGATCAAACAGCCAGAAACTGATCCTGATTCCAATTACTATTGAGTCTCTTCATGACACAAAACAAAAATGCATGAGAATCTCAAGTTCTCCATGCTCCTTGACAAAGCTTAGAAGTTAATTCAGTATTACCATTAGACTCTAGGTGGCACTCGAGGAATTGCTCAAGAAAACTCCGAGCACACTGCCAGCTACTTAGGTCCATCCTTACTAACCTCCAGGAGTCCACAAAAGGATTCCTCAAGTGTTGTGCTTCTGCTTCTGGACTCCTTCACCTCACCCTCAGCCCTCCAGGCAGGAAGAGAAGGATAGGGCAGGCACATCTAACATGGGATTGACAGTTCCAAAACCTGAAGCCTTCAGTTTTCAATCAGACCTTGTTTGGAGACCTAATTTGGAAACCAGACCTTGATTTGCATACATAACCTTCCACCTCACCTACCCCGCCGCTCAAAAAAAACAAAACAAAACAAACAAACAAAAAAAAAAACCTTTCAGACCTTTCAGAATATTTCAGAAATATTCTAAGCTTGGCTGGGTGCAGTGAGTCACACCTATAATCCCAGCATTTTGGGAGGCCGAGGCGGGTGGATCACCTGAGGACAGGAGTTTGAGACCAGCCTGCCAACATGGTGAAACCCTGTCTCTACTAAAAATACAAAACTTAGCTGATGTGGTGGTGCACGCCTGTAATCCCAGCTACTCAGTAGGCTGAGACACGAGAATCACTTGAACCCGGGAGGCGACCCGGGAGGCAGAGGGTACAGTGAGCTGAGGTCACACCACCACACTCCAGCCTAGGCAACACAGAACAGATAGTGTATAACAAGATTATTGACACGTAAGTTGAGAAATAGGTTTGAAAATCTAAGAACAAAATTCAAACATTAAAATGAACCTATCATCTGCAGCAAATCTAGATAGCTGGTAGGAGTGATATTTCTGCTAAAGAAATGCCAATAGGTCAAAAATAAAAGTTTCATTTCTAAAGAAAGAACAGACTAAACCCTTCCCACAGGATTTCACAAAGCACATTTATCAATGTCTAAAGCATCCCGGAGGCAGTGGTGGGAATATCAATGGTGCCTTTCTCTGCAGTGGCACTTACCATGGTGTTACTGATAGTAGTGCAGGAATTTAAGGCTACAAAACTGTCACCTATCCATCACTGAACCATAAAAACACAATGGGGGAAAAAAAGATATTTGATAGTCTTTGGCACTGAAAAATGCCAAATGATTTAAGATGATTTTGTTTCTAGCCACATTTGAAAAGTACTTGCTAGATGATTCTAAGCATTAAGGCATCCATATAGGGGTGATATCGGACAAACTCCTCTTTCTAGTCCAGTCCAATAAGACCAGCCCCAAAACTGACAGCTAGCTTGAATAGGGATGGTAAATTAAGCAGAATATAAATATCAGCCACTGAGGCTAATGTTTTTTTTTTTTTCAATTCCACAAGAAACAAATAATATTGTCATGATATTATCATCATCAGGGTAATACATCATGCTAAGCTCCATTCTCCTCCGTGGGGCCTGACGGAGAAATCACCTGCTGCTTTAATGTTCCAACGTCACATAAAAGGGAATGGGAAGGAGGGATGTTCTGAAAACAGAGGAGGAGGAGGTGCAGTACACTCATGGTGCATGTCTCCTGCTCAGCCTTTAACTTCCTTCATGGAGTGAGGATAGATATGGATTGTCTTCAAGCGGCCTGAAACGGTCAAGGTGGAAAAATAAGCAAGAGAGTAACTACTATGGGTTCACAAACGCAAGAAAAAAAACAGCTCAGCAAGAAACAACTCCTCATCTACAACAACTACAAATGAAAACCATGAAGACTCCAGGACTATGTGCCGAGACAAGCCTCTTTTCCGGCAAATGTCTTGACCTTATCAAAAAAGCTCAGTAAATCTCTTGGTCTTATCAAAAAAGTTCTGTGGTTACTAGCACAAAAATACGTTCCTATGGAGAACCCTTCTCTTTTCATTACAGTATTGTCTATCATGGGATTTTGTGGGTGCTCTCTACCTGATATAACCTGCTCAGTGTAACTGAATCATTGTTACTGCATCATATCAAAGTTCTGAACTAGGAGTGTTATCTATCACAGTTCACATCCATGTGAGTAGCTTCAAGAGCATTCAAAATCCAGGAAGAGCAGAGAGAAGAAGATGAAAAACAGACACCTCTCCTCCTCCAAATCTGGCTCTATAGCATTCATTATTGTGACTCCCACAATATATATATTCAAACAAGAAAGAAGAGAACATTCCAAAGCCTTTTATCTTCCAAGTTATATCTTATGGTACATATTTAATCTTCACTGATAAGCAAAAGAAGAAAAACACAGCCAGGCCCAGTGGCTCACGCCTGTAATCCCAGTACTTTTGGATGCTGCAGTGGGAGGATCGCCTGAGCCCAGGAGTTCAAGACCAGGCTGGGCAACATACCAAAACCCCGTCTCACTAAAATTTTTTAAAAGTTTGATTTTTTTAAAAAAGAGAAACTTATTTGCATAATAGGACCTTCTCAAGCCAAAAACAGATTGGGTATTAGTTCATTTCCATTCCATTCATTCATTCAACAAATGTTTACTGAATGCTTATGAGTATTGTTCTAGGACATGGGGATATAGCAGTGAACAGGACAGATTAAAACAGGTGGGAATGTAAATTAGTACAACCTCTATGAAAAACAACATGGAGATTTCCCAAAGAACTAAAATTGCAACTACCATTTGATCCAGCAATCTCACTACCAGGTATCTACTCAAAGGAAAAGAAATCATTACATCAAAAAGGTACCAGCACTCATATATGTATCTCAGCACTAGAAACAGTAGCAAAGATAGGAAATCAACCTAAGTGTCCAACAACAGATGACTGGATAAAGAAAGTGTGGTATATAGACACAACTGAATATTATTCAGCCATAAAAAAGAATGAAATCATGTCTTTTGCAGCAATACTGATGGAACTGGAGGCCATTATTCAAAGTGAAACAACTCAGAAAGTCAAATATCACACGTTCTCACTTATAAATGGAAGCTAAATAATGTATACACACGGACACAGAGTGTGGAATGATAGACAGTGGAGACTCAGGAGGGTGGGAGGATGGGAGGGGGTGAGGGATGAGAAAGTACTTCATGGGTACAACAACATACATTATTTGAATGATGGTTAAAAGCCAAGAATTCACCACCACACAATATATCCATGTAACAGAACTGCATTTGCATTCCTTACATTTAAACAATTTTTAAAACATTTTATTTAAAAAAAAAAAAACTGAAAAAATTACCATACCTACTAACAAAATTATGCACTATAAGAGAGAAGGAGGTGATAATTTGCTTGCAACAAATGAAAAAGAACAGGACCCTTCATAAAATACTTATTTTCACATAATTTAATGATTTGATGTTCTGAGTATCTGCATCAAAATGTGATTTTAAAAAAAAATTTATCTATGGTATCTGACACCTCACATGGTCCTCAAACACAGGTACAAAAAAAAATCCAAAAGCATTTGTTTAAAATTTGGCTTTCGATCCTATGATAAAAGTAAAATTCTACTAGGAAGAACAAAAATACAGTACTCTTTGACAAAGCTACTTGCGTGTCTAAAAGATTTATAGTGAAAAGGTCATTCAACAAAAGATAACCAGAAAATGGCTAACAAGAACAAAGTCATAGTTTATGTTAACAGGGTTGAGTGATTCTTTATTAGTAACTAGGTTAGAGACTTGTATATTGACTTTTTAATTTTGATCCCAAAGCAGGTGGCTTATCCATATTGTTATCACTGATAAAGACCATCTCTCTGGCCTGGGAATCTGAGCAGCAGTTGGTGGCTAGCCTCCCATCTCCACGCACAGGCACCTCTGCGAAGCTGCAGGTGCTTCTTCAGAACTTGAGAAGCCTCAAAACACAAGGGACGCCTTCATGAAAGCTGATGCTAATACGAGTCAGCACGTGCACACCGGCTCACCAGGCCACCGCTGGCTCTCAGGCAGGTGATCTGCACCACTATGCTTCTGATTTCTTACTGGGGTGAGCACAGAGCATATGCTCAAACGCTATGGCTTCTTTCTCAGATCTGTCACTAAACAGTTCTATTATCTTCATATCGCCTGGCCGCTCCAGACTTCAGTTTCTTCACCTGGCAATGCTTAGGTCAGATTCACTTCGGGACCTTTGAGGGAGGGAGTGAGGGTACCTGACTAGCCCCAGCCCCATCCCACTACCACTGGAGATTCTGATTCAGCGAGTCCTAAGTGGTTTCTGGGTATCTATGGGGTGGGACGTGTGAATGTGTGCATGTTTTAGAATATCTATAAGCCCCTAGTGAAAGAAATCCTAGACTAAGAAATCCTAGACTAAATGACAAAGTCAGAGCAAGCTATAAGAATTCAGGGTCCCATCCAATTCCATCTGTGAACAGTCGTAATCCCTTCCCTTGATCAAAGAACTTTGTTGTTGGTTTTGTTTATGCTTTCAATCTTGTTTTTAAGACACAAACAGGGAAGGAACTTGGATCGTCATTAACCTGAAGCTGTGTGTAACTGGACCTCCCAGAAAAGACAAGAATACATTTCTACCTCCTCATTTTACACCTGATTACTTTAGCAACACATCAGCGGCCATCAAGCTTTATTAAATTGAGACCAGACCACCTCCAGAGTCATCGGACAGAGGCAGATGAGGTAGCATTTGGCTAGAGAGATGGCAGGCACCTGTCAATGGCTGCTCTTGCAAAAGTTACTGAGACTCACAGTAAGAATTACAACCTTCAAATTAAAAGAAATAAGCGTTTAGGCTGCAACACATAGCATAAGACAGTTGCTGTGGAACTTCGCCTGTGAATATAATTTCTGTCGCAATGTCATGGCTCCAATGGAAGTGGAGAAACATTATAAGGAAACAGTTAACTGCTTTCTGCTTTTAAGAAATAGGTTTGAGTTAGGTAACCCAAACATGTCGATAGGTATTTTAACACTATAAAATGTTGATTTTGGTAGGGAAAAATAAAGTGATGCATGCAAGTCAAACTCTCACATTAAATAGGATGAATTTAAAATCTCCTTCCTCAAGTAATACATTCATCTAGGCCTCAATATGGAAATCTTAATTTTATAAAAACTTTAAAATTCTTGGCCGGGCGCAGTGGCTCAAGCCTGTAATCCCAGCACTTTGGGAGGCCGAGACGGGTGGATCACGAGGTCAGGAGATCGAGACCATGCTGGCTAACACGGTGAAACCCCGTCTCTACTAAAAAATACAAAAAACTAGCCGGACGACGTGGCGGGCGCCTGTAATCCCAGCTACTCAGGAGGCTGAGGCAGGAGAATGGCGTGAACCTGGGAGGCAGAGTTTGCAGTGAGCTGAGATCCGGCCACTGCGCTCCAGCCTGGGCGACACAGCCAGACTCCGTCTCAAAAAAAAAAAAAAACTTTAAAATTCTTTGGAATTTCATATTAAACCACAGTGGTAAAAAAAACTAAGAAATCTTATATGCATCACAGCAATGAATACAATCTTTCAAACTGTAAAAGAAAACCAAAATCAAGAAAAATACCAAGGAGTTCCTATCACCATACAAGGCCACAAGATAAATTTAAACATCAGGAAAAGTAGAAACTGAAAGGGGTAAAATGCTTGCCAAAATAAGATTATATGTATTTCCACATCAGAGTTAATGTAAGTTGTTCTATCTTTTGCAAAGATCAGCACTAACTGTATAATCAATCTGTACTTCTGCAAGAATTCAGAAGTAGCACTCCTAAGGAAAAAAAGAAGTAGGTCATGAATTACAAAACCATGCTTTACAGTTTTAAAGATATAACTCTAAGATTTACATATCACAAATAACTGGGCTTAGTTACATATGACTTTAATTCGAAAGGATAACTTTGGAGGCCAAAGTGTGAGGATTGATGGAGGACAGGCATTCAAGACCAACCTGGGCAACACAGGGAATCCCATCTGTACAAAAAGTAAAAAATTAGCCGGGTATGATGGTGCATGCCTGTCAGCTACTGGGAGGCTGAGGCAGAAGGATCCCCTGAGCCCAGGAGTTCAAGGCTGGAGTGAGCCATGATCACGCTACTACACTCCAGCCTGGGTGACAGAGGATTCTCTTTTTTCAAAAAAGAATAACCTCTCTCCCTTTCATGACTGTCATTAGTATTTAAGCATAATTTTTATCTTTCTCACCCACACTTAAGATCGAGTACAACCCTGAAGACTTTTAAAGCACAAATTAACATAAATTACAGTGCAGTTAGTTCACAACCCAAATAGGTAAACAAAAAATTTACCACCAGCTGAGCACCCACTCATTCTAACCAAGCAGCTACAGGTTCCCAGGCAGCATGCTCCATTCATTCTGATCTTACAGAAACAGCTCCTCGCTGTGATCATATAATCATGTAACTAACAGTTCTCAGTATGTACCGTGTTTCCTAACTTTAACTGCATTATATCCACTTGTTATTAATAAACACATGAACGGCCCAGTGCATTGGCTCATGCCTGCAATCCTAGCACTTTGAGAGGCCAAGGCAGGAGGATTGCTTGAGGTCAGGAGTTCGAGGCTACAGTGAGCTATGATCACACTACTGCACTCTAGCCTGGGTAACAGAGCGAGGCCCTATTTCTAAAAACACATAAAAAGTATGCTTCTTGTAGAAGAATTGTTGCCTTTTGGGAAATACGTATTAATCCTCTAACTAAATGATCTACGTTATTTTTTCTTCAAAATAAGCAATGGTTCCATGTTGATCCTCCTATACTTTGACATCTCCTGTCTGCTTGATTAGTATTATGAAGTGGCAAAAATTCTATCTGGAATAAGGATAAAGCTTAAAGACCTTGACTTGCCTGATTCTTTCTTGATTGAACTGTATTCAGCAATCTTTTTTGTTGTTAATACCTCTAGGATGATAAATTCCATCCTCTCTCTCACCTATGTGTAGTTCATTTCTCTTTAACATCTAGGGCTTCAGTGATCTAAAATATTATATTCTTAAATCCAATGTTATCTCAGAATAGTTTAAACTTGGCTTCCATTTCCAGGAAGAAAAAAAAAATCTTAACGGAGAACCGGGAAGCACCAGAAGAATTAATGCTCAACACACTGCATAATATTTCCTTAAAAATAACTAAGAAGAACCTGCTTCAAACCAAATCAGGAATCTCTCTATCTGGGGAGCATACTTTTGGAAGAAAGCTTATTTGCCACAGATTAAACTAAACATAGCAAAACTGAAAGTGTTGGGTTTTTTTTTTTTTCATTTTAAACTAACATCTTGAGTATTGTGGTATGCACATTTTTACCTAGTTACATAAGGCTAAACTTAATTATTTCAAAAATTATAAGCTATCCTAGAAAATATGAATTATATTTAAGTTGTGGAACCTCTCATTACTTGTGGTTGGTAAAGGAAGCCAGAACACACAATTTGCACAACACAAGAGTAACAAGAAATCAAGTTCCAGAATATTTTCATATTTACACAGGAAAGCAATGTGACAAACATAGCAAGAATACATTACTCAGGCCAGGCATGGTGGCTCATGCCTGTAATCTCAGCACTTTGGGAGGCCGAGGCAGGTGGATCACGAGGTCAGGAGATCAAGACCATCCTGGCTAACACAGTGAAACCCCATCTCTACTAAAAACACAAAAAATTAGTCAGGTGTGGCGGCGGGCGCCTGTAATCCCAGCTACTCGGGAGGCTGAGGCAGGAGAACGGTGTGAACCCAGGAGGCAGAGCTTGCAGTGAGCCGAGATGGTGCCACTGCACAGCCTGGGCGACAGTGCAAAACTCCATCTCAAAAAAAAAGAACACATTACTCCTTTAGGGCTGTGGTGACATCGGTAGCAAACACCACCTTTTCTGCTATGATTAGGAAACTAGTAATGAAGACAATAAACACACTACAAGTATCCACACACATATATTCTGTTTTCTATTTAGGAATCAAAGTTATTCTCTCCACTACAAACAAGAGACAGAGAAGAGAAGAGATCGAGACAGGAAATTGAGACCAGCCTGGGCAACATGGTGAAACCCCATCTCTACTAAAAATACAAAAATTAGCCAGGTGTGGTCACGCATGCTTCTTATCCCAACTATGTGGGAGGCTGAAGACTCATTTGAACCCAGGAGGAAGAGGCTGCAGTGAGCCAAGATTGTGCCACTGCAGTCCAGTGAAGACAGAGACTCTGCATCAAAAAAAAAAAAAAAAAAAAAAAAAAAAAAACCCACAGGAGGAGAGTTCTAATTCCCAACTTGTTACATATTCTTAATAAGTAGTTTTCTTTCTAGTACAGCACTTAGCCAGAACATAGGTATGTTTTAATATTTTTTGATGAACAGTTTTTTACTTAAAATTATCCTGGTTATATCTGCATTTTCTCACTAACAAGAAGTAACACTGTCTATTGTAAAAAGAACGACTGTATAAAAAGCACCTCTCCACAAGACATCCCCACCAGCTCCTTGACAGTTTAACACTGCCACGGCAACACCTGAAAGGTACCACCTTTGTTCTAGAAATATCTGAATAATCTGTCCCTTAATTTGCATTAATTAAAAGTGGGTATAAACATGACTATAGAACTGCCCCTGAGCTGTCACCCTGCATGCACTGCCTAGCGGGTAGCTCTGCTCTGCGGGAGCAGTCACAGAGCTCTAACACTACAGCCTCAATAAAGCTGTTTTCTTCTACCAACCTGCACACTCTTGAATTTTTTTTTTTTTTTCTTGAGACAAAGTTTTACTCTGTTGCCCAGGCTGGAGTGCAGTGGTGCAACCTCCGCTGACTGCAACCTCCATCTCCTGGGTTCAAGCAATTTTTCTGCCTCAGCCTCCTGAGTAGCTAGAATTACAGGCGCCTACCACCACGACCAGCTAATTTTTGTATTTTTAGTAGAGACGGGGTTTCACCATGTTGACCAGGCTGGTCTTGAACTCCTGACCTAAGGTGATCCACCTGCCTCAGCCTCCCAAAGTGCTGGGATTACAGGCGTGAGCCACAGTGCCCGGCCCTCACTCTTGAATTCTTTCCTGAGCAAAGCCAAGAATCTTCCCAGTCTAAGCCCAATTTTGAGGCTTACCTGAAGCCTGCCCTGCATCAATTTAACTATAATTCTACTGTAAGCCAATTTGAGTAGAACATAGAAAACTATAAAACAACACACCTTACTATGTTGTCTTCACACATGCATATGCACATAATAGATATTATAAATCTCTAGATTGCTTAAATACAAAATCCGCCCAATTTGCTTTGCTTCTTACCTTTTCTATCAAGGGAATTCACAATTACCTTAAGGCCTTACAAGATCAAGGCAGAGTTATTTTGAGTTGTGTCTTCTATTAATGCCTCCTTGAAAGGAAGTCTTTTTAACAGGCAAGCTATAATCTATAAATCTCTAATTAACAGCTTTTAAAGCTTTTTCGTTGAATTTTTAAAAATCATCTAACTTTCTGAGTTAGCATCATTGTTTTTCTGCTGTTAAGCAACTTTGTCAGATTGTATCATTCTGATGACTTCTACATCTTGGTTGCTATTTTCTATATAATCAAAACCTGGAAGTCAGTATACAGATTCAGATATACAGATAATCATAACCTAGGTGTTAAAGAAGATGATTGAAGTCCATGAACCCAGTCATGCAGACATCTGGATGCATGAATTTCAACCATTTACTTCAAAAACCATGTTCTGCTTTTGCTGAGGCAGAAATTTCAATCATCTATGCTATAAACTGAACCTCTCACCCAGTGAGCTCAGAAAGCTCCCCCAATATATGATATTTTAGCTGCTGCTTCTCTTTCTTCATTCCATTTTATACAATATCCCAACTTTTTTTTTTTTTGAGCCAAAGTTTTATTTGTTCATTTCTTGCATTTAAAGTGCTCTTCAATGACATCCTTGGCCTGAGATTCCTTATAACTGCCACAGTCCTTAAGTACTAAACAACTGCAACCAACCACTCTGCAGGGTCTTCCCTCTGTCAGTATTACAGAGGCCTACCCATTCCCTAGATTCTTGTTTTTGTCAACCTTAATTAGGCTAATCTGGTATTCAGCACATGGGCCTCCACCAACTTAACACACACACATGCTCATCACAGTTGGATACAGGCACACAAAGATGGGCTTGGTGCTTGTCTAAGGCTCTGGCGGCTCCGGAAATCCCACGTGCTGGGCCGTCATGGACGAGAGTGGTCTTCAGCACCCCTTGTAAAGCAGTGTTAACATCCATCACACCGCCAGCAGCAATGCCCTCCTCAGCCACCAAGGCAGGCCACAGGCAATGAATGAAGCCTCATCTTGAACGCACCCAAGGCTCCGCCTCCGTAACTCAACAGCAGCAGGGAAAAAGCATGGTCTCAATTGTCTTGACAAATCTCAGAGGTATTATACTCTTACTCCAACTACATCTCTCTCCCCCAAGAAACACACACAAAACAACTTTAAAACTTACGTTTTCTATGGCAACCTCACCTCAAACAAAGTGATGCACAAAACTGAAAATATACGGCTGCTTAAATGTCACATCCTGGCTCCTAGCAGGGAAACAAAATGCTCTGAAGAGGGGATGGTTCCTGCTTGAGGGGGAAAAAGTCTGTCTTTCTTATCAGTGCTCCATCCCACAATAAACAAATGATCTAGGAATTTTGTACAAGAAGTCTACATGATTTTTCATCTACACGCAAGGTCCCCCTCCACACACATCCTCCAAAAGGCCACATCTCATCAATAAGATGAAAAGTAATTCCATTTTACCTGCCAGCTTAGAACTTAATGATTTAAAGGCATGTTTACAAGGGCAGAACATCATCACTATCATCACTACCACTGGAACGACACGCAATTAGAAGTCGTTTAGGGAAGGAAGTTAGAAATGCTCAGCAGAATTTAATTAGACAAATTGAGTTTTGGCAGAGATCTCTAGGTCAACACCCTACTTCTATAAACAATGTCATGGAATTCTTAATACAAGGCACTCATTCTTAAATTCTCAATTGGCAAATACCAACACTTAGGCCACCACCCTCAGGTTCAAGCAGTTTTAAACTCTATGATTCTTCAAAAGGGAAGAGAAAAAGATTCTGTCAACTGAATCAGCAACAATACTTTTAGGCAGTCTCTGAATTTCCTCATTCATTTCTGGTATTACTTTCTGCATAGTCTACACAGGAGGTTTAAAGTCTTAAAAACAGGTTTTATTCTGCGTCTTTACTCAAATTACATTAATTTGAAGAAAATATCATCACAATGAAGAAAATCAGGTTTGCTGAAAATTATTTACCAACAAACATCCAATATGGTGGCAGTTTCTGCTGAAGGAAGTAAGTTATATATAAAATAATTAGAGATTTGGAATGTCTTAGACTTATTTTCAGTATTTCAGTGTTGTCCATGATAATAAGGAATATATAAGAAAGGTGATTAAACTGACCAGGCACAGTGGCTCACACGTATAATCCCAGAACTTTGAGAGGCTGAGGCAGGAGGATTGCTTGAGACCATGAGTTTGCAACCAGCCTAGGCAACATAGTGAGACCCCCATATCTACAAAAAAAATAAAATTAACAGGGTGTGGTAACACATGCCTGTGGTCTCAGCTACCTGCGAGGCTGAGGTGGGAGGATTGCTTCAGCCCAGGAGACTGAGACTACCAAGAACTGTGGTCATGCCACTGCACTCCAGCCTGGGCAACAGATCTGGACTCTGTCTCAAAAAAAAAAAAAGATGAAACTAAAACTACAAGATTTAGCAGACATACGAGGACCAAAGTAAGTGTAGAACTGATGACACATTAATTTTAAGTGTCCAATCTATAAACCATTAAAAGATATTCCCAAAACACACATCATTCATAAACTGGCCAGAATCAATATCACACATTTGAACTGAATTTGTACTAAGAGGGTAACAGTTCTGAGGCACCTATCTGTAATGCTGCAAGGCACCATTCTTCCCCGGGCAGGGGACACAGATACCATGACTAACTCTCAATGGTTTCACAGCTCGAAAATCACCATTCTAATGAAAGACCACTGGAGGGCACACATAACCCATGGCACTCATCCAAAAGTAAAAATAAAAAAGCGTATTTTATGTGCAGGGTAATCTTTACTTTTTACCTGTTATTGTTGTTTGGTAATTACAAACTAGTTCCAAAAACATCAACATTAAGACAAGGAATCTTTATAACACTGTTAAAAGATCCACTATGTATTGATTGTATAGCCTAAACTTATACCATCATATATCCAATAGCTTCAAAGAACTCTTTTAAAAAAATGCTTTTTTAATTTTTTTTGGGGGGGGGAGGGAGATGGTCTCACTGTCACCAAGGCTGGAATGCAGTGGTGCAATCTCGGCTCACTGCAGCCTCAACCTCCCCAGGCTCAGGTGATTCTCCCACCTCAGCCTCCTGAGTAGCTGGGCCTATAGGCATGCACCACCATGCCTGGCTATGTTTCTATTTTTTGTAGCGATGTGGTTTCACCATGTTGCCCAGGCTGGTCTCGAACTTCTAGGTTCAAGTGATCCACCTCCTTCGGCTATCCAAAGTGCTGGGATTACAAGCACATACCACCGTGCCTGGCCCAAAGTATTCTTCAGAAAAAATATTTTTAATTCTGAACAATCTACAGAACTGTGAAATTACAGAAACACTAATTTGCTCTTATTCTATTATTTTGTTATACATAAAAACCAACTAATCCCTTTTAGTGAGATGTTTGGGTAAAAACAGTGTCTTCATTAAAAACATGTTTTAGTAAAAGATTCCATATGAGTAATAAGGATCTGCTAACATCACAACTTGTTAGTATTGCGGCATATAGTAATTTAAACCCTTGCAATAAATGAATAAACATAAACACTAATAAATAATAAGCATTCACAAATGAATTGATAGCACAGAAAATATCAATATGATTTTAAAACAGAAAATCATCAAAATTAATCAAGAAACTTTTAAAGAATAAACACAAAGAGTAAGCATGACTTTCAATTCTCCCCAACCAAAAAAACAATTAAAGGGGTGTTTTAAGGAAGTTTCTGTACCAACCTGCCTTTTGCTGACTTCTGAAGTGGCTCTCTTGAGGTTCAATGACCTTGAAAACCTTAGCGCCTTCACCGAATCCTTCCGAGGGGTCCCAGAAAAAGAGTAACACCTCTTTGCAGGTTTCTCCTTCGCTCTGTTTGCCATCTCAATCCATTAAGAAGGCAAAATCCTCAACGGCATAGACTTCAAAACTAACTACAGAATAAAATGATCCCCAAAAACACGGTCCACCCAAAACGTAACTAAACAACCTGTTTTGCTGAGTCCTCAAGGAAAGGGCAAAATCTCAAGTAAAGGGTAAAAAATGGAAAGCAGGTGGAAAATAGGGGGAACAGATTCCACCACCTAAGTAACCCCTCAATGGACAGCACAGACGGCATCCAGCAGTGTGGACTCCAGGTTTACCAGAGAAACCAGGTACAGCTCAACTGCACCAGTCAAACAGGCCAGAGGTAGTTTGTCAAGAGTAAAACAGGGTGTAGCAAAACACCCTGGAGTCAGCAGGGTGTGAGCGCACACATCGGGTTCAAAGAAGTCTCTCAAGGCATTCCTTGCCAAAATAGACAGGGGGCTACAGGATAGGATCAAATCACCACTCCTACTTCAAACCAGGAGCCCGCAGAGTGTGACTTTTTTGTTAAGTTCTTTGAGCACTCTCTTCTTCCAGTGAATGAGAAAGGTAGTGATCGGATGCTCAAATACACACATTTTACTCAGAGAAATACAGAACAAAATAGTTGCAAGCATTACGAATTAGGAGTCTGGAACACCGCCTGCCATGTCACAGAAAGAGGAGGAAGGGTGTTTTTATACCCTTTCAAAAGGCAACAGGAACATCTTTCCTTCGTTTTATCTCAGGTCTCACTAAACTGAAGTTGAGCGTGAGAACAGGTCATGAAAATAAGACAAGTTGTCTGTGCAGGAACAGGGATGAAACCGGGGTCTATTATCCTACGCGAATCACCAAATCAGACACTGCATGTTCCACTTACAAGTGGAAGCCAAAGAGTGGGTACATACAGACACACAGAGCGAATAACAGATACTGGAGACTCCAAAAGGTGGGAGGGTGGGAGGGGTGAGGACAGAAAATTACCTTCTGTGTACAATGTTCACTATTCAGGTGATGGATGCACTAAAAGCCCAGACTCCACCACTATCCAATATGAGCATGTAAGAAACCTGTACTTGTACTATCCAAATATATAAAAATAAAAAAAATTTTAAAGAAAGAAAATAAAACATAAGAAAATGGAGAAATAGGTCTCTAGAGAAAGTACCGAATACTATGAATATCTGCAATACAATTATACTTACAATACTATTAACACTAGACACCCACAAAACTCAATGCTTTAGGACACGTACAAGCCTAACCCAAGGACTGAAAGATACAGTACATTCAGGATGGTGTGGTATCTTATGCCTGTAATCCCAGCACTTTGGGAGGACGAAGCGGGCTGATCAGCTGAGGTCAGGAGTTCAAGATCAGCCTGCAAAACATGGTGAAACTCCATCTCTACTAAAAAAATTAAAAAATTAGGCCAGGCACGGGGGCTCACACCTGTAATCCCAGCACTTTGGGAGGCCGAGGCAGGTGGATCACGAGGTCAGGAGATCGAGACCACCCTGGCTAACACGGTGAAACCCCTTCTCTACTAAAAAATAGAAACAATTAGCCAGGCGTGGTGGTGGGTGCCTGTAGTCCCAGCTACTCGGGAGGCTGAGGCTGGAGAATGGCGTGAACCTGGGAGGCGGAGCTTGCAGTCAGCCGAGATCGCGCCACTGCACTCCAGTCTGGGCGACAGAGTGAGACTCCATCTCAAAAAATAAATAAATAAAATTTAAAAATGAGCCGGGTGTGGTGGTAGGCGCCTATAATCCCAGCTACTCCGAGGGATGAGGCAGGAAAATCACTTGAACCCAGGAGGTGGAGGTTGCAGTGAACCAATATCGCACCACTATACTCCAGCCTGGGCGACAGAGCAAGACTCCGTCTCAAAAAANAGTAAGCTTTTGAGAACATAGCAATTTGAGTAATTTTATATCTGTTAACTCTAATAATAGCTAAAATAAAGGCCCATAAAACACAAGCCACTAGTAATTTATTTGCATTGTGTTTTAAAAGTATTGTTCTGCCACAGGTTGGAGGAAAAAAAACAAAAAACAAAAAACAAATCTAGTCCTACACAGCGACAGTTTGAGAAGTAATTAGTTGTGTTAATTAAACGTAGAAAGAATATTCAAGACTGCCTTTTTGGGGAGGGAGGGAAAGTCAGAAACAGCCCATCTGGAGGCTGACCTGAACACTCCTCCTAATTTATCTAGCCTGAATATTCTCACCTACATATGGGGCTTTTCTTGCTTTAAAAGGATGTGGAATGCAGCTATACTAAGAAAAAAAGGATACAAAACTTCATATACCTTATAGAACATGGAACACCACAGTTGTAGCTGCAAATATTTGGTAGCATTTTCTTTTTTTATTATATATAATATATATAAAATATATGGCATTATATGTTATATATAATCTACATGTATATAATTAGATTTTTATATGATATATACATATATATGTGTGTGTATATACACATACGTGTGTGTGTGTGTGTGTATATATATTTTTTTTTAAGTAAGACAAGGTCTCACTATGTTGCCCAGGCTGCCCTCGAACTCTGCATTCGACTGCACCCTTGAAAAGAAATCTCTCTTCACAATCTTTTGTAAGAAATTAAGTCAAGCAGTATACCACACATTCAGACGCAAGGAACTTCAGAATTCTGAAAGGGTACAGATTCTCTAATTCTCTCATTCCAGGAGAATCTCTGATTTTATACTGTGCACCTTTATTTCATATTAAATAAGCTCTTTGCTGAATGGCAGTCAAATGCCATCAAACATGAAATGGTTATAGATGTTGAATTTCTAGCAGCTTTCTGAATCTGATTTCAGAACATATTTTAGAAACCATACGACAATTTGTCTCATGTCTGCAGAGTCATTTCCCTTTGTAGTATTTCAAATTCAACTGGTTATTTTTTTCCCAAAATCCAAATTGTATGTTCCTCTCACCCAGATGTTTAGACGCAGGAGAATTTGCAGAGTTCCCCACCCACATCCAAGACTCTATTTCTTAATTTAAATTTACTGGTATTTTCCTTGGCTGAGCATGGTGGTTCACAATTGTAATCCCAACACTTTGGGAGGCCAAGGTGGGTGGATCACTTGAGGTCAGGAGTCCAAGGTTAGGAGTTTGAGACCAGCCTGGCCAACATGGTAAAACCCTGTCTCTATTAAAATACAAAAAAATTAGCTGGGCATGGTGGTGCACGCCTGTAATCCCAGCTACTCAGGAGGCTGGGGCAGAAGAACTGCTTGAACCCGGGAGGCAGAGGTTGCAGTGAGCCAAGATGGTGCCACTGCACTCCAGCCTAAATGACAGAGAGAGGCTCTGTCTCAAAAAAATAAAAATAAATAAAATAAATTTATTAGTATTTTCCATCACAGTCAAAGGCTGGTATTAGGCAAAGGGTATGCACCATCAGAAGAATCAATAAACACTTTGGGAGGCCAAGACCGGTGGATAACCTAAGGTTGGGAGTTCGAGACCAGCCTGGCCAACATGGTGAAACCTCATCTCTACTTCAAATACAAAAATAGCTGTGTGTGGTGGCAGGCGCCTGTAATCCCAGCTACTTGGAAGGCTGAGGCACGAGAATTGCTTGAACCCCGGAGGCAGAGGATGAAGTGAGCCGAGATCATGCCACTGCACTCCAGCCTGGGCAACAGAGCAAGACTCTGTCTCAAAAAAATAAAAAATAATAAAAGAAGAACCAATAAAGGTTATCAGGCTGGAAGAATTCACATTTCTGCTATGCGGAAATATTTGTTGAATGCCTTTAAATACTATATGTTCTATACAGATGTGACTTCCAAATTCCTATATCCAACTCTCTCCCTTGAGCTTCAGACATATGTCCAATACCTGACATCTGTGTTGGAACCTCATGGGCATTTCACATTCACCTCAATGTGCCATGGAAGACTTGACTTGTCCCTGTGTCCTACTTTCCTCCTTAAGCCTTCTACATCCCAGTAAGGGAGCCTCCATATCCCTCTTCCATTTGCTCCAAAACTCATCCTTAATTCCTTGCTTGCCCTCATTCCTCACAGCCTGAAATTCTGGAAATTTTAATTCTGAAACGTATCTGAACTCCATACATTTTCTCCCAATGCCACTGTAGTTTCAGCCACCATCCCCTCTTCCCTGGATGGCTGGCTGCCTTCTCATTGGTCTTTCCCCATCTCTTGCCCATCTACAATGCACTCTTCCCACAGCAATCTTCTAAAAATATAGACCTGATTATGTCACTCCACAGTGTGACAGTTTGGTGACTTTTTATGGCATTTCATGTCAAATCTTAAAAATCCCTTAACACAGTCTTTAACGTCATCCCTAATCTCAACCCTACCTTCCTCTCCAACCCCATATCATTCTCCTCTCCTGATTGCTTGCTGCATCCTAGCCACACTAATTCCCTTTTGATTCATAAACACTTCCACCTTTTTTCCACTTCACATGTTTGTACATGCTATCTCTATCTAGACTGCTCTGCCCCCAACAGATCCCAGAGATGTTTCTTTCTCATCCAAAGTCCAGCCCACCTGTCTCCTCTGGAGAGCTGTCCTTTCCAACCACCTCAAGGGGCCACCCACACCCCCTACTGTCTATCACATCCACACTCACCTCCTTTACTCTGTATTCCTCACTGTAAGTAGCTCTGTGAACCAGAAACTCACCTCCTGCTCACTGACACATCCTCTGGCTGTTTCTCAAACATATTAGGAACTGAACAAGTATTTCTAAATGAATGCAGAAAGGACAGGATGAATGAATCTGCAAGACATACTTAACCTTTGCTCAAGCAAATGCTATCATTTTAGTTGGACATATGAACAATGGGCATCAATAAACACGAACTGTGGTAGAATTATACACAACACTAAACTCCTGACCTCTTAACAAATAATCATATTAGAAGATATAGAAGAAAAAGAAAACATAGAAATCTGACAAAATGGAGACAGGTGTGGTGGCTCGCACCAACAACACAGGAAGATGGCTTGAGCCCAGGAGTTCAAGATCAACCTGAACAACACAGTGAGACCTGCCCCCATCTCAAAAAAACCTTTGAGCTAATTCCCCTGTCACTCAAGAAAATTTTTTTTTGTTTAATTAGCCAAGCGTGTGGTGGCACACACATGTAGTCTCAGCTACGTGGGAGGCTGAGGCAGGAGGATCACCTGATCCCAGATGTCTGAGGCTGCAGTGAGCTATGACTGCACCACTGCACTCCAGTCTGGGTGACAGAGACCTTGTCAAAGAAAGGAAATAAAGAAGAAAATAAAATGAAAGAGGATATAGGAAAAAAAGAAAGAGAAAAAGAGCGAGGGAGGAAGGGAGATAGATCTGAGAAAATGAAATAGAGTTACAATCCACATTTTCACTAACCAAACTGGCTTCCTTCTCCAACTGCAATCGATAATCAAAGTGTTAGTTATTTGGGGCCAGGGAGAAGCCCAGTGAGTGGAAAGAGATCTGTAAATATGGGAGGCATATTCCATCTCTCTCTTTTTAAAAATGGGGACACCACCATGTACCTTGCAGGGCTGATGTAAGATGTGACTAAATCCTACTACAATGTGTAGCACACAAGGTGGAAAAAGATTTCTTAGTTATAATAGTTGACTTATTCTGCTATGACAGGATCAAAGGGTACAGGCTCTGCCTATTTTCTTCTTTTCCTGTAAAATCCAGAAGGAAAAAAAAAATGGTCCTGCTATTTTCTATATGATTCCTATCCTTTTTTATGAATGAATGGCATGATGTTTAGCATTTAAAATGACTTCTCCAAAATTATTCAGAAGCTGTTAATGAAGAAGAAGCAACCAAGAGTCATCTGCCCTCCTCCTCTTTTTTTTATTTTGGGGGGGGTTTTCCAGGGGGAAGAGCTAATAGATACAGTTCTTATTTGATTCCCAAATACTGAAAATATAGACTGAGATCTTTACTACTTTTCTGTTTCAGAAGAACATATGTTTTAATAGTGTACTGAGAATCCTCAAATTCTAAGATACAGAAAATGAACAATGTATTTCTTACAACAACTATCTCTGGGCACCAATTATACACCATGCTCTCTATAAATTCATAGAAATAAAAAATAAGTGAAGGTGATTACCTATAGAAACTCATTTCATAACACAAATATCTAGGATAGCCTGGTCTGTTTGCTCGCTTGTTTTTAAATCCTCAAGCCAGGTGCAGTGACTCACACCTGTAATCTAAGCACTTTTGGGAGGCTGAGGCAGGAGGATCATTTAAGCCCAGATGCTAGAGGCTGTAGTGAGCTAGATCAGGTCACTGCACTCCAGCCTGGGTGACAGACCAAGACCCATCTTAAATAAACAAACAAAAAGCCAGGCATGGTGATGCACATCTGTGGTCCAAGCTACTCAGGCGGCTGAAGTGCGAGTCCAGGAGATAGAGGTTGCAGAGACTGCATCACTGCATTCCAGCCTGGGTGACAGAGTGAGGGCCTGTCTCAAAGAAAAACAAAACAAAACAAAACAAAAAACCTTAGAAGTTGTTATTAAAAGAATGAAGAGCCTAATTTGACAATGGTGGTGGTGGTAATGGTGGCCAACAATGGCAACCACAAGTAACATTTCCTGGGACCTTATTTTTGCCGAGCACAAAACCTTAATGTGAATTCCTAAGGCTTAATGTTAAACTTAACCTCATAATGAAATCATGTCCTTTGCAGCCACATAGATGGAGCTGGAAGCCAATACCCTAAGTGAAATAACTCTGACACAGAAAGGTGAGTACCACATATTCTCATTCATAAGTGGAAGCTAAACAATGGGCACACATGGTCATAAAGATGGAAATCATGGACACTGGAGACTCCAAAAGTGGGAAGGCATGGAAGGAAGCAAGGCTTGCAAAACTATTTACCGGGTACTACATTCACAGTTTAGGTGATGAGTTCACCAAGGCTCAAATCCCATCATCACCCAATATACCTATGTAATATAACTACATATGTATCTCCTGAATCTGAAATGTAAAAACAAACAAACCAACAAAAAACTCATAAGATAGGTACTATGATTATACCCCATTTACAGATGGGAAAACTGAGGTAAGAGAAGTCATGTAAAGACAGCGTGAAGCCGGGATTCAAATGCAGGCAGTGTGGCTCCACAACCCACCATACGAGATGCCCAGCACTTCCAAAGAAACAGAAAAGCACAGTGCGGCACACCAAGTTATCAAACCCCAGCATGGGATTGGTGTAACTGAAAGAGTGACAGCCTCTGTCCCCTGACTCACTGGGTGGCCCCGGATAAGCAAAGTCTTGAGGGCTTTCGCTAAAAGGAGTGAGGCCCAGCCCATCTTGTGCAGGCTGACCCCAAAGCTCCTACTGCTCATGAAGACCCTCACTTCTCATGCAGGAGGCCTGACCCCCTCCCAACTCCCTTTCACTAACACCTGACTGCTCTACCTGTACCATATCTGGGCCCTGTGCTCCCACAAACTGATGAACTGTGGTCAAACCAGTGCCCACAAAACACTTAAATGCTGGGAAGTAATCCTTCTGAAATAATTAACCATTTGGTGCTCTGCTTGGCAGCAAATTTAAATATTTGCTTCTTTACACTCTAAAATAAGTTTACTTAGGAGGAAATGAATACAGTCATCTAGTTAAGGAAGTCAATTTATACAAGTTATTTCATTTCCAGATTATCAAAATCTTTAAATCATTCAGTTCCTATGCCAATTCATACTAAAGGTCAAAAAAAAGATGTTTCTATTCTAAGCTCTATTTATAACTAAACCCAATGCTTCTTTCTTACTGGAATTAAGCAAAAGCAGAATATGGAACGGGCAGTGAAAACAAAAACAAAACAGTGAACCACGCACACCGTCCTCAGAGATGACCAGTACTGACACTTTTTGGTCTACCCCTCAAACTTTTCCCAATGTACATAATTATTTGCACTAAAATTAGACTATATTTGGTACATTGTTTTAAACTGATTTTTAACAAATTTATATTGGATTCACAGATTTATCTGTGATTAGTCACAAATATCCAGCTGCCTAACTAACAGCTCCTAGACACTCAAACTCACAGAAGGCAACACTGAACCTAATCTCCCATCCCCAGTCTGGCAACCTTGCAGTAGTCCCTACTTTGGTGAATGCCCCACCATCTCCACCCAGCCCAATCGCCATCAATTTCAACCTCCATCCACAAAACCGGCAGGAGCCACACACTGCCTGCATTCGAATCCTGGTTCCACAAAACCTGCTGACTGGCCTCTGCCTTTCATGCTGCCTCCTCATTCATTCTTCACACAGCCATCTGGGGGATATTTCTCAAATGTAAACCAGATCACTTAACACCCACTGGTCTTTCACTTACATGTCTACAAGACTTTGCCTTGCTCATATATATATACACACACACATACACACACATATATACATGTATATATACACATACATACACACACACACACACACACACACACATATACACACACACATTGTATAGTAGCATTAAGCCCAATGCCTGGTACGCAATAGGTGCTCAGTAAACTGAATTACCTAAAAATATTAGTCTGATTTTCTTGCAAAGGAAATTATTCCATATGCTGTCTTTTAAATTATTCAAGCACTCTGGTTTAAAAAACTTCTCTTATTAACCTTTGAGAAGGGGAGGGAGGCCACTTAGCTTTGATTCAACATTGAAACTAGGTTTTCATTTATCCCATTTAATCTTAATCTCAAGTATTCATCAAAAGACAGTAGGGTATGTAGTTACGAATAAGTAAAGTATTCCCTTCGATTAAGACAACAGAAAACACATTTCGTAAGTTTTTCATTATAATGTTTTCTGTAAGTAGGATTTATGATAAGGTATGCCTTCAGAAATCACTGCTTCTTTAAAACGTGTATTTCCCCAAGATGGAAAGATTAAGATGCCTGCATTAAAAGCACGTTCTCCTGGGCTACATCCACTTCACCTGAGGGAAGGCAAGGAATAGAGATTCAACAACTCACCTACATGATCAGTAAAAAACAGTACGCTGGTCACCATGTAACACCCTAGGCAGACATCATAATTCATGTTAACTTATGGAAATTAAGCCACAGTGTGCACAAAGGAAAAAACTCAGAGTAAACCAGTGGCTGAAACATTCTAAGGGAGTTAACAACTTAATGCACGATTCCCACAATCTTTATATATATATATATATATATATATATA